>NC_058409.1:12898827-13265930 GCF_002201575.2 Neomonachus schauinslandi
AACCTTTAGTTAAACTAAAGTTAAGTTAAACTAAAGGTTTAACAAGACTAACTAAAGTTCACCCCAACTAAACCCCAACTAAAAGGTTGTTAAAAAATATAGAAAAGGCACCACTCATAAAAGAAAAAAAGTAGTAAACGGGACTTCATCAAAATCGAAACATTAGTCTCATTCTCATTAAACCAAAAATTATTAGTAAAATAAAAAAGCAAGCCACAGACTGGGAGAAATTAACCACAATACATATATCTGACAATTGCTACAACTCAACAAGGAAAAGAAAACCAACTCAATAAAAAAATGTACAAAAGACTTGGATACTTGGATCTTTTTTTTTTTTTTAAATTTTGTATGAGACTTTCTTTTTTTTTTTTTTAAGATTTTATTTATTTGACAGAGAGACACAGTGAGAGAGGGAACACAAGCAGGGGGAGTGGGAGAGGGAGAAGTAGGCTTCCCCGCGGAGCAGGGAGCCCGATGCGGGGCTTGATCCCAGGACGCTGGGATCATGACCTGAGCCGAAGGCAGACGCTTAACGACTGAGCCACCAGGCGCCCCTGGATACTTGGATCTTAAAGAAGATATAGGAATGGCCAATACACATCTGAAAAGGGGCTCTACTTTGGTAGTCATCAAGAAAATGTAAGTTAGAACTACAAGAAGATACTACCATACACCCACTGGAGTGGTTAAAATTAAAATGACTGATAATGCCAAATATTGTCAAAGATATGAGAGTACTGGAACTCTCATGCACTACTGGTAGGAGTGTGAAACTGTATGACTATTTTGGAAAACTGTTTGGCAGTTGCTTATAAAGTTAAATATACACTTCCCCTATGACCCAGCAATTCCGTTCCTAAGAATTACCCAAGAGAAACAAAATCATCTGTCTACAAAAAGACTTGTACAAGAATATACTTAGAAGCTTTATTCATAATACCAAAAACTGGAAGCAAAGGAAGTGTTCACCAACAGGAAAATGGATAAACAAATTGTGCTATATCTTCACAAAAGAGACTATTATTCAGCAGTGAAAGCAAATGAACTACTGATAAAAGCAGTACACTGGATGAACTTCAAAACTATTAGGTTGCACAAAAGAAGTCAGACACATAAAGGATATAAGTATGATTCCAAATATGTGAATTTCAAGGACAGGGAAAACAAATCTATGGTCACAGAAATCAGAATAATGATTGTCTGTGTGTGGGAAGGGCAATAGCCTGGAATAGGGCATGAGGAAACTTCTTAGCATTGATACAATCATTCTCCTGTTTGAAGCGGAAATTATATGGGCTTACAAGAGTATCAGAATCCATCAAGGTGTACACTGAAAATAAATACAATTCATTGATTGTCAATTATCATTCAATTTTTAAAAAAGGACTCATACAAGTGCAGCCTGGGTAGGCCAATCCAAAGGGCAAGAAGTACTCATTTTTTCCTTTAGCTGAGATCCCACAGGAAGAGACCACTCACTAGTTGAATCTGTGGGTGTTTCTCTACAGGGGAGACAGAAGCATAGACTGACGATTCTTGTGCCCCAGTGATCATCCCATCCACCCTGTTCCTGATGCACTGACTATACGCTCACTGAGACTGTTTTCATTGTAGCAATTGTTTCCCCATATAGATTTTCTGTTGGAGAGAGTAGGTGTAGATTTCTAGCTGCAGGCTGACTAATGTGTATTCTGCTTAGTTCTGCTTACTATTTGTCAGCATGAATGGCTCCTCCTTAGGAAAATTACTTTCAGTTGACCTTTTATCCTGATTCTGCGGTATCCCTAGCACAGATACCTACCTACCAAGGCCCTACCTGGACGTCCATAGGCCTCTTCTAAAAAAATCAGTCCTCCCTCTGCTTGACAGCTTTGTGAAGAAGTGCTTTGATTGCGGTGTACACACACCTTCTCAGATATCTAATCTCTTTGAGAGGTTTAGGCTTGTTATAAGCCAGAATCAGGTCCGTCCCAGTTGTGATGCTGATTTTAAATTCAGGTAGGATCCAGAGCAGGATGGGGGTGTGAGGTGGAGAAGCCTGCCTTCCTGTTTGAGATCTATCATAGTTTTGACATTAAATGCCTTTTTCTGTTGCTCACTGTTGTTCACTGACATCTTGCTATAATTGGTGCCCACTGCATTCAGGGAAATGAAGGAGATGGGGACACTGTTTTGGTTGGGGGAATGAGAAGAGGGGAAGTAATAACATAAAAACTACTTGAGAGAGGCAGAGGGGCACTCTTTTCCATTTATTTCCCAAACTGTAATTAAAAAAAAAAAATTGCCTTAAGAAGAATCAAAAGAAAAGTTAGTCTATTATTGCTCTCAGATAAACTGGTAATTTACTATTAAATGAACAGAAAATAAGAACAGTATGAACATCAATAAAAGCTAGGTTTGGGAAAAATTGCTTTTGCAGAAAGAAAATTCTGTAATTTATCCCAAACTCAACAGATTCATAGCATGATGTAATCGTTGTCTATTACATACGCTTCCATGCAAATGAACTTAGGAGATCTCTTTCTTGTCCTTTAAAGGGAAATGTGCAGCTCAGACACTATTTTATTCTTAGAGTTAACAGACTGTATATAAAAAGAGCATAAAATATTTACAGATATACAATATGCAATTCTACCTATAGGTACAGGGGAGAAAGAGCATTCAATATTATTTTAAAGATGCTCTTTGGGAGATCTTTTAAAAATGATAGGCGCTGCTCCAAGTTGAAAAGATACTTTGATTTTACAAAAAATATACACACACATATATATATAAGTTTGGATTATAAAAAAAGTTCTTTCCACATTTCATGGAAAATTTAGACACTGGGTGACTATGACTATAAAAAACATTGTAAACTCCCCACCCGTAACATAATAAAATTTTAAAAAAAAGGAAAAAAAAAAAACGTTGTAAACTCAATATCCAGAGATAAGCACGGCTAATACTTCAGTGACTTATCCTTGCTTATTTTTTCATTCTAGAAATCCTTCTCCATTTAACATTATAGGAAGGCATCGTCAAATGTCCTAAATACCATTCAAAAACATTGCTTTCAAGGACTACGCAGGGTCTCGCGATGACGTCATCAGGATTGCGACATCGGCGGCTCCCTGACGTCAGGTCCCCCGGGAAGACCAAGGAGCAGCCATGCCAGACAAGGAGGCATTACTGTGAGGATCCCAGCACCAGGGGCGTGGCCGAAGCACCCCACACCTCCACCCCTGAGACAAAGGACCACGTGGGAAGGGTAAGAGGAGCGGCCGCACGCCTACCGCGTGGTCTTTATTGGGGCACAGGCCGACTCAGCGCCACAGCCGGGCCCAGGGTTTTGGTTTTGTTTCTCCAATGTCAACAGAGAGCTGGAGGTGGACGTCCAGCTCCCCCAGCGTTGAGGGATGCCCCCCAGGAGGCTCACTGGGAGTATCCCCTCATGAAGGTCCCTGGGGGAACCTGTGGGGCTCTACCCCACAGAGAAGGGGCTGGTCTTACGACACCCAGCCCTCTCAGGTCGGGGTGGACGGCATTCCTGCTTTCAGTGATGCCACCGAGCATAGATCCCATCCCAAAATGATGACCACAGTAAGGTTAGTTAACATGTCCTTTACCTCAATTGGTTACCATTTTATTTTATTTTATTTTTTTAAAGATTTTATTTATTTATTTGAGAGAGAATGAGATAGAGAGAGCATGAGAGTGGGCAGGGTCAGGGGGAGAAGCAGACTCCCTGCTGAGCAGGGAGCCTGATGTGGGACTCGATTCCGGGACTCCAGGATCATGACCTGAGCTGAAGGCAGTCGCTTAACCAACTGAGCCACCCAGGCGCCCCAGTTGGTTACCATTTTAAAAAAAGATTATTTATTTGAATGAGAGAAAGTGTGGGGTGTGGGAGGCAGAGGGAGAGGGAGAAGCTCAAGGAGACCCCCCCTGCCCCCACCACGAGCGGGGAGCCTGACATGGGGTTCGATCCCACGACCCTGAGACCATGACCTGAGCTGCAAACAAGAGTGGGACACTTAACGACTGAGCCACCCAGGCGCCCCTGGTTACAATGGTTTTGTGCATGTAGTGAGAACTTTTAAGATTTCTCTTTTAGCAATTGTCATAACTCGTTTCTTCCATTTTATTCTCTTCTTTTAAACTTTTAGGAAAAATTTGAACTTGTCTCCTACTTCACTAATATGCTGTTTTTGTTAGCCAGTTTTACATTTTCTCCTTTCATGCTGTTTTAAGTTTTTCACTAAATGTTTCCATTTATGTGCAGTTTAACATGATTTCAGATATATGTATTTTTTTTGTAAGGACTAATACAGTTTCATGGACACAATGGCTTCTTGAAACTTGTTGAAAACTCAAAATATTTTAAAAATACATTATCTATACTAATGTAGGGGTTCCTTGAGTTTGTTAGCCAGGAAATCATTAGTTGTGATTCTGCACAGGGATCTCTCATTTGAACTTCATCATATACTCATGATTTTTCAAAAAAATTATGGGACACCTGGGTGGCTCAGTCGGTTAAGCGTCTGCCTTCGGCTCAGGTCATGATCCCAGGGTCCTGGGATCGAGTCCCACGTCAGACTCCCAGCTCAGCAGGGAGTCTGCTTCTCCCTCTGGCCCTTGTGATGGCTCTCTCTCTCTCTCTCTCAAATAAATAAACATTTAAAAAAATTATATATTTATCTTTACAGAATGAAGTCTACATTTGTCCACACTGGCAGATGAAGTGAGTTTGGTAAGTAATCCATGTCCATTTCTGAATACTTTATGCCTACATGAAAATGAAAGTGAAGTTTCACATTGTTAATCTTCTGGATCAGAAATCCAGAACCTCAGAAGCCAGAGGTTTATGTGTGACAGTGGGATGCAGGGAAATAAGACATGGGGGTCAAACTGCTCAGGTATGGTGGGGTAGACAGCCTTTTCTCTGTCCGGAAGAGTTTCTCTACATGTTTTGTTTGGCAGCCAGCAGTTAGGAACATGTCAGTTGTATGCCAAGGGATTATGTGGCTCAGATACCCCTCAGTTTACCCTCTGGCCAAGAAGTTCTTCCACAGCTTTTGATAAGCTCTGGTTGCCTTTTTCATTTCAACTGCTTCAGCTCTCCTTATAACCTAGGGTCTTGTGCATTCACCCCCTTGTCTTATTCATCTTCTTTCACCAGGACGTTAGAAGGGATATGATGTAGTCCTTTGTCCATTGTCCCATCTGTGATATATTTAGTAGAAAGTATAGTTGAAAGTCCAGACATTTTTGACATGTACATGATATCCTTTCCTAGTTTTCATTATTTATGCTTTATTTTCCTATTCTATTGCTCACTTTGTGGAGTAAGAGGGCTGGAAGATGTCATATTCTTTGTCATAATCACATTAGGGATCATAAACATTCAGTCCTTTGCAGATTCCATCTGCTTAAACTGGAAAATCTAAAACAACAGGAGCAAAAACCAAACCAAACCAAACCAAAAAACCCAGTCATTTTTGAGCTATATAAGAATATTTTTAGCTGTTAGTTTCCTAAATGTCTAAAATAATGTAAATTTAGAAGTAGTTTTAAGTGAGAGAATTTATAGTCATATTTACCTTATATATGTGACTATCCTTGATTCAGTTAAGGATTTTTTTGATTTTTGAATTAATTTCTATGAAAAATCTTTCAAAGTCAGCAACATTATGTAATATTTAGTTATAGGTTTAACAAATTTACTTTATTGAAAATAATACGACAGTGTGAAGTTGAGAGTGTTCAGTCACGGCGCATCTAAGGATAAATCCATTTTCCTTCCTGATCAGTATGATGGGAGCATTTCTAACTTAAAGTGTTATAGCCGAGTGGTCATGGAAAATATACACATGGGATCCTGGATTTGTTAGCTGAGAAATACAAAGTTCCTCAGTGTTTTAAACCAATAAGGCAGCTATTCTTTAAATAAGCTATTTTGAATGTGTGGAATGTGTGTCAGAGTTTCTGGGTATTTGTGTGTGGGGTGTCATTGAACTAATTGCCCACCTTGTCATAAAGATAGAGTTTTGTCTGAAGATCGGCGGGGGGGGCATATAATTTTCCTTGTTAACCAACAGTTTTTCTTTGGACTGAGGCCAGCTTGCAGCTGCCTCTAGAATGTTACTCCCCGAATAGATGATGTGACTTTTCTACTTATGCTTTGTTTATATATTTTATAAAATGTTACAAAATTTACCTAAGTAGATGTAGATAAACCAGACAATAGAGATTGCCAAAAAGAAAGTGGCCCCAAATTTATCCACTTAGAAATCTCTCCTGAGGGGTGCCTGGGTGGCTCAGTTGTTAAGCGTCTGCCTTCAGCTCAGGTCATGATCCCAGGGTCCTGGGATCGAGCCCCACATCAGGCTCCCTGCTCGGCCGGAAGCCCGCTTCTCCCTCTCCCTCTGCATCCCCCACCCCCGTGTCAAATAAATAAATAAAATCTTAAAAAAAAAAAAAAAGAAATCTCTCCTGATGCCTATGTATATATTTACATGTACTTCTTTTGACCAAAGTGAGATCATACTAAAAAAATTTTTTTGTGACCTGTTTTTAACTCACTAATATATGATGTTTCAACTAAGTTTTGTTTACTTTGTAACAACATTCATTCATTCATCAAATATTTAATCAGCATGTACTATGTAGCAAGTGTCATGCTAGGTACTAGAAGACCTTGCCAAAGAAGACACAGCTCCTGCCTGAAACAATTAATACTCAAGGTGGAGGAAATACAATTAGTTTGATAACCCCGGTGTAATTTATTAGGAGCCCAGATAGGGGCGGAATACAGGTAGGATGTTTCTTCAAACAAGGGTACATGTACTCTAGAGAGGTATGTGACGATTTCCCAGGAGTGCTTGGGCAGTCGATTTTAAGGCATTTCATTTCCAGCTTCTCAACTCATATTTGTGCTTTCTCGTTCAGTTGGTCTGCCTTAAAGTGTGTCAAGGTGCATGGGTGGGGGTGGTCTGATCCTCTGCACCTTTCACAGTGGGCTCTTCTTCCACTTTAGAGAAAGATAAAGCTCTTACCTGCTGCAGTCCTAACAGTGTTGCATTGTCCTGGGTGCAAAACCCTCTAGGTTTCCTGGCAAAAGCACAATTTGAAATCTTGGCATTGGTGTGGAGAAAGTGAGTAATGGTAATGCCCACTTAATAAGCAATAGTTTCATCTGAGAAAAGTCATGCTAAGCAACAAGCTGGCCATTTAGGAAAAATTTCTTTTACTTTCTAACATTCCACAGAAGTAACAACTATTCATTACCAGAGCCTTTTATTTTTTATCACAGAGTCAGAGTGATCCATGAAATAATTTTAAGCATAAACGTGATTACATTAGGATAAACTTCTCTTGGTGATGTTGAATGGAATACAGGTCAGAGATAAAGACTAATGCAATCACATGTGAAGTGTCAATATTTATAATACAGGACATTTCATCATTTATAATGACTTAATTTTTTAATGAAAAACAGATGTCATCTTAAAAATGTGTGAGAGCATGCATAGTTTTTCTGGATTCTCTAAGGATGTATGTTTAAAAAAGTAGAGTACAGTTGCTACATGAATAGCTTCTAAAGGCAGAGAAAAGGGGTTGAGCTCTGAATCTGCCAGTACCTAGTTCTGTGACTCAAGCAAGTTGCTCTATCATTCTAAGCCTCAATTTCTTCATTAGTAAATAAGTAGATAGTACCTACTCATGAGGTTTCCATGAAATTTAATATTTAACTGGAATGAGTTTGCTTCACCACAGGAGATTGAAAGAGAATCATGTTATTATATTTCTTTTTTTTTTTTTTAAAGATTTTATTTATTTATTTGTCAGAGAGAGAGAGAGAGCACAAACAGGGGAAGTGGCAGGCAGAGGTAGAAGCAGACTTCCCGCTGAGCAAGCAGTCCCCTGCTGTGGGACTTGATCCCAGGACCCTGGGATCATGACCTGAGCTGAAGGCAGACGCTTAACAGACTGAGCCACTCAGGCATTCCACGTTATTGTATTTCTTAAACAGATGCAAAAAGTTGAATCTGGCTGGATGCCCAATATCAATTCCTTTTTCTTTTAAAAAGATGATTTTTTTTAAAAAAATTTTTATGGTAGAGTGATAGTATCAGGGGAAGATTCTTTTTCCTGGGACTTGTATTATAATCTCAGAAGAAAAATACAATTCTGACAACCTGGACATGGGTCTTCAGCATATGTAGGCTATTACTGGGGTCTTCAAATTGCAAGCCCACAGTAGCATGAGATTTCTACTCTATTCTTTTTTTTTTTTAAAGATTTTATTTATTTATTTGACAGAGAAAGAATGAGAGAGAGAGAGAGCACATGAGAGGGAGAGGGTCAGAGGGAGAAGCAGACTCCCCGCCGAGCAGGGAGCCCGATGCGGGACTCGATCCCGGGACTCCAGGATCATGACCTGAGCCGAAGGCAGTCGCTTAACCAACTGAGCCACCCAGGCGCCCCTCTACTCTATTCTTGCCAAACATATGCTCAAGTTTCCTTTGATTTGGTTTTCAGAGTTAAAACCCTTAAGGTTTAGATCCCAAGGTATCCATGTGTGTCCTCTACCCCCAAGAGAAGTTCTACCATATCCAAACCTGCTGTGTTGGAGATGAGCATTGGACCTTGCCACTTGCTAAAGACCATCCCCATCTTTTTTCTCTTAGAGAAGGCATACCAGAGATGAGGCACTTCCATTCCACCATCATCCCTTTCTCCTCAAAGTAAATCTAGCCTAAGACTCTTCGACAAATCTGCATTCTTCCCAAAAGCTCGAGGTTTACCTCAGGGCTCCAGATTTAGATGCAAAAGTTTGGCCATCCCATCTTTAAGTGCATGTGCAGAAAAGAGTTACCGCATCAGATCTCAGACTGCTATCCTTGGAAAGGCCTGTTTGCAAGGTTGGTTCTTGGATGGCATTTGGTTGCTTGGATTTCTGGAGTGTTCCTGCCATTCCATAATTCATAGAAGACTGGCTCAGTGTGCTTCATCTGTTTGTGCAAACAATATGGTTTATCTGGAACACCTGCTTTACTTCTCAGAGTCTAGAATTTTGGCAGAACCCTAGAGGATGTCTTTGTGACCAGTGTCCAATAAAAACGTTGGGCCCTGAGTCTCTCATGAGCTTCCCTGGTAGACAACACTGCACATGCATTGTCACAATTTGATGCTGGAGGAATTAAGTCCTGTGTGACTCTACCGGGAGAGAACTCTTGGAAGCTTGTACCTGGTTTCCTTCGGACTTGTCCACATGTGCCTTTTCCATTTGCTGATTTTGTTTTGTATCTTTTAGCTTTAGTAAGTATAGGCATGAAAACAACTGTCTGATGAGTCCTGTGAGACTTCCCAGTGGATCAGTAAAGCTGCGTGTGGTCTTGAAGACCCCTTACATATAGAAGAATAGGAAAAATCACCTTTTAATATTTTCTACAATTTTTATACCAGTAACAACAGTAAAACCAAGGCAAAATTTGTATCTTAATTACAGAAAGTTAAATGAGATGTGAAGGGTCATTACTCTAAAGGAAGTCTCCCTAAAGGAGATGACCCTTGGTAATCCCCTCATTCCTAATGGTTAGTCGTTACAATGTGGTAGGAAAGGTTTCCCAGAAAAGGGAACCCTTGAGTCCAGGCTTATGTCTTTTTAGGGATGACCTCTCTTTTTATCCAGTAGTAGAATCCTAAGGCCATGTGTATGGAATTCTAATGGAACCTGAAATCCTACTTTTTGCTGTAGACGCTATCCAGATGGAAACATTATGTAAGAATGCTTTTTAAAAATCCTGTTGACTTTTCTTTTTGATATTATTGGAGTTCTCTGCTGTTTTAAATATTTTGCTGAAAACCTGGTGTGTAAATCTGTATGTTTGTGTGTCTCAAAGCGTCAGGAATTGGCACAGTTATAGAAATCCATTGAATAAATAAAGAATGAAAAATTATAAAGACAGTTGGGGCATTGTTGAATCTGTGTTGCATTTTGCTAACAAGCACATCAGACTTTTCAAAAATAATACCAAACAAAGCTGAAAGCCCATGATTGAATATATGGGAAAGCTAGAAAATTGCATTTTATTTTATTTTATTTTGTTTTATTTTATTTTAAACTGATTTATTTTTTTAGGTAGGCTCCACACCAGGCCTACTTAAAAAAAAAAAAAAAAAAAGAAAAGACCCCCAATGCAGGGCTTGAACTCAAAACACTGAGATCAGGACGTGAGCTGAGATCAAGAGTCAGACGCTTAACCAGCTGAGCCACCCCATTGCCCCAGATTGCATTTTCTCTCTTAGTTTCAGTGGGTGAGCTCTTGGCTACTTTTTGATTTTTCAGCTGTGAATATTGGTATAAAACATATTCAGCTTCAGGCTGGCAAAATGTGGACAAAATAAATAAGTCCCTGCCCTTACAGAGCAACCCATTTTTTTTTTTTTTTTTGTCATTTTTAGGAAGCATTGGTTTGTTCTCAGGTAACTAGTTTTTGAAAAACCTGTGTTTGTATTTCAAAACAACCACTAAAAAATAAAACAAATCAAACAAACAAGCATAAATATATATGGCCTGGCACAAAATATTGATATCCAAATATCAGTCATAGAGCTCTTCCAAGATGGTAAAAGACTCTTGACATTAATAGCCAATGACTCAGAAATGACTCAGTGTGCAGGACAAATTAGCCTGAAAATTAAAAAACAAAAAAGTGAGATAAGGGTTTGATATATTTTAGTTTTTTAAATATACATTATAATCATACTTAAAAACAATACATCTCATCATATGTGTTTTACAGAAATCATCATTTTAATCATTGGCATGCCTTTGCATATTATACTAATTCTTATACTTGAGTCCTTAGTGCTAACAGACTCTCAGGTTTTGCTCTCTTTAAAGGCCAGGTATGATGTACCTCTTGTGCCTCCTGTCATTCTTGCAGATTTAGTTTTCTTTCCTCTCTCTCTCTCTTGTTTGTTCTTTCTTTCTGGATATAAGCTAGTTTAATGTTGGTAATGCCTCATAATTATGATTTTGGTTTTAGAGGAGATGACTGGAGCCATTGTTTTCTCTTGAGGACTTCCCTAGTTGTTTCGTTTTCAATTTTTCATTTGAGTGTAGCAGACACATGGTATTACACATGGTATATATGTTTCAGATGTACAGCATAGTGATTGGACAAGTTTATACATTATGCTGTGCTCACAAGTGTAGCCACCATCTGTCACCATACAAGGCCGTCACAATCCCATTGACTATATTCCTTGTGCTGTGCCTTTTCTTCCCGAGACTTGTTCATTCTATAACTGGAAGCCTGTATCTCCCACTCCCTTTTGCCCATTTTGCCCATCCCCCTCTCCCCTCTGGCAACCATCAGATTTAGTTTTCTTACACAAGCACACACTCTTATGCTCCCTCTGTGCATCTAAACTTTGTAGAAATCTTTTAAACTGAGGGTCTTCTACCAAAAAAAAAAAAAGTGAAGGTACTTATGATAATACTTTTCAGAGAAGATATAAAAAGAAATATTAACTGATGTTATATATTGCTTTTTAGACATTTTTTTCTTACTCATTTATTTTTTGGGTGGGAGTAGCTCTAGATAACTTTGCTCTGTCTTAGCCTTTCTTGCTTTGTAAATAATGAAAAGGCCTTATTTTGGTTGCTGAAGTTAGTTTTAGGACAGTACCCTGCTAGCCAATCTTATGGACCTCAGTCACTCCTTGTAGCTGGTGCTTTATTTTTTGTGTTAGCTTTATTTATTTATTCTTAAATATCCAGAGGGCAGTCAAAGGCCACCACAGGTACATGGCTGTGGTCTACCACACAGTTTGTTGTCTCTCTTCAGTGGGGTCTTATGGACTCCCCACAGCACTCCCAGCGTCTCCTCACCACAGAGAGGATACGAACTGTGGTAACAATTACTCTCCTCTCACAGGAGCTCTGAGTGTTCTCTTAAGATATCTTAACATCTGTGAGGACATTCGTAGTGAAGAACAATCTCTTCTCCTCAGACATTTTTCCAAAGAAGATATTCCGCCAATAGACATTTAAAAAGATGCTCAACATCACTCATCATCAGGGAAATACAAATCAAAACTACAATGAGGTATCACCTCACACCAGTCAGAATAGCTAAAATTAACAACAGAAGAAACAGTGTTGGTGAGGAGGTGGAGGAAAGGGGAACCCTCTTACACTGTTGGTGGGAATGCAAACTGGTGCAGCCACTCAGGAAAACAGTATGGAGATTCCTCAAGAAGTTAAAAATAGAGCTACCCTACAATCCAGCAACTGCACTACTAGGTATTTACGCAAAGGATACAAAAATACTAATTTGGGGCGCCTGGGTGGCTCAGTCGGTTAAGCGGCTGCCTTCGGCTCAGGTCATGATCCTGGAGTCCCAGGATCGAGTCCCGCATCGAGCTCCCCGCTTGGCAGGGAGTCTGCTTTTCCCTCTGGCCCTCCCCCCTCTCATGTGCTCTCTCTCTCTCTCTCTCAAATAAATAAATAAAATCTTTAAAAAAAATACTAATTTGAAGGGATACATGCATCTTGACATTTATAGCAGCATTATCTACAATAGCTAAATTATGGAAACAGCCCCAATGTCCATCAACTAATGAATGGTTAAAGAAGGTGTGGTACACACACACACACACACACACACACACAAGAATATTATTCGGCCATAAAAAAGAGTGAAATCTTGCCATTTGCAACAACATGGATAGAGCTAGAGAGAACTAATACTAAGCAGAATAAGTCAGAGAAAGACAAATACCATATGATTTCACTCATATATGGAATTTAAGAAACAAAGCAAATGATCATAGGGGGAAGAAAAAGAGAGGAAAACCAAGAAATGGACTCTTGAGAATAAACTGATGGTTACCAGAAGGGAGGTGGGTGGGTGGGGGGATGGGGGAAATAGGTGATGGGGATTGTGGAGTGCACTTGTGATGAGCACTGGGTGTTGTATGGAGGTGTTAAATCACTAAATTGTACATCTGAAACTAATACTACACTATAGGTTAACTACCTGGCACTTAAATAAAAACTAGAAAAAAAAAAGATGCCTTAGCATCTGTGAGAATTTCTCCTAGTGAAGAGTGGTCTCTTCTCCTCACTGTTAACCCTCTGCCTCCATCTTTGAATTGAATATGCAAAGGACGCTACCTTAGATACTTCCTCCTGAAGTAGGATTAGCTTTTACTGATCTAATTTTACTCCATTCTTTCTAAAATAGCCTTCCTCTTTCTAAGCCACCTTCTTGTGATGCTGTTGATATTCTCACAGCCGCCATCATCTTTATTCTCTGCTGAATTTCTTGAATAATGCTTTCTACTAATTGCCTGCATTTCCTTACCAACTCATTTTTTTCTTTTATTGAAACTCCTGATATCTCATGCTCATCTTCGTTTTTGGCTTAGAATGTTCCTACTGCTCTTGAACTTTGATCACTCCCTTAAGCCTTAGACTCTGCTATTCTCTGTATATACTTACCCACTGGAGAACTTACTAACATGATAGGCTTGACTTTGAATTCTGTCTCTATGCTTTGTTTAACTCGTAATAACTGTCTTCAGTCCTGCCCTGTACCCTGAGAAGCAGGCCTAGAATTTTGTGCAGATAAACAGAGGATAAAGATACACTGGGTATATACTAAATAACTATAAAGGTAAACAGTATGGACTTTCATATAAATGCTTGTAAGAATGGCAATTTTTAGTGCCTAAGTTGAGAAGACTTGAACAAAAGTATTGTATTTTAAATTAAAAATAAATTTTTTGCCAGCTTCCTCAGAGAAAGACAAAAGGGATTTTCTTTGTCCTAACATGCATGACTTTCCCTTTCATATTGTGTTGACCTAAGTGCCAACTGAAATTGAGCATCCTACTTTGATTAGAGTCAGCCATTTCTAAGTAATGAAAAATCTTCAAGGTCAACTTGAATTAGTCCCAGGGGTGGGTAAGGATAACACAGGGAGGGGTATTTCAGTTACTTTTTTTTTAAAGGCATTTTTTTAAACATCCATTAAAGAAATCAGATTTTAAAATAATTTTTTCTTTAGTGATAAATGTCTCTGAAGATTTAATGTTTATATTATGTTGAAAGTGAAAACAAATGCAACAAATGGCAAAAATATACGCTTTACCCTGAAGAGCCGGAGTTTTACACTTTAAGGTGTTTATCTTAGGCATTGTGCAGTTTTTTTTTATATTTATTTATCTTGCTCATGTTTCTTTAGTCTGAGAATTCATGTATCATAAGCAATTGTTTCCTCAAGAGTTTAATGACTTTAAAATGTGAGGTTATTTTCATGTAGCTTTTTTTTTTTTTTTCCTGTGAAAATTCTTTGTGGTCTGGATTTTGGGAGTTTCTCTTCGGAATGGTGCTACGTTTGCTTCTGCCAAACACGTCTGGGATAGCACCTGGTTTCTATTACATTTTCGGTGTAGAGTTTTTGGCACCTCTAAGGGACTGTATGTTTGGGCTCTAAACCCATGTGAGGTGCAGGCCTGGGCTTTTAGTTTCCCACCAGGGTCTTTTCTTCACCCAGAGAAAAGCTCTTCTGTCCTTGGTTTGCTTGGGTGGCTTGCACCCCACCCCCATTCCTGGAGGCGATGGTTCCTGGCTTGTCCTGGTGTCCAGCCATGGTAACACTGCAGCCTTCCTCTCCACATCCTCATCTTTTCACCTGTCCTGCATGGACGTTAACGTCAGCCCCTTGGACCACTGAATTTTATCTCTGTACCTCCCCTTGGCAGTGGAGAATCTCCCTGAGTATTTTGGTAAAGGGACTGTTAGGGAGAAGTACTATCATGCACGCTAGATTTATTATTTTACTCTTCGAAACATTATGAATAAAATACCAGATATCTTTAACCACACTGAACAGATGATCATTCTGTTGATCTCAACCAGTGGGGTCTCAGTGGTTGTAAAAAATGTTGTATCTGGGCAGCAAGGTAATAAAGCCTGGGGTATGTATTCACAGGTGTCTCTGACTTTGTATTTCCTTCATCATTTCTGGGAGTGCAGTTAATATTCTAAGGGTCCAAAATATGAGTTATGTTAATAGTAGTTAAAAGCCAGAAACGTACCCAAGGAGAAACCTGTAGGAACAGAATCAGACTTTGAAAAACCAGAAACAGGGAAAGCGCATCCTTTAGGTGGGGTGATAAATTTAGGGCTTTTGTTCATGAGCAGCATTATGGTATTTTTGTTGAAGTCCTTGGCTCAGGAGCCAAATGACAGGGTTGAATTCTGGCTTTTCATATTTTATAAGTCCCGTGACCGTGGGTAATTGAACTTTATGCTTCAGCGACTCATCTGTAGAATGGGGATTGTAATATGACCCACCCAAGAGCGGTTGTGAGATTTAAGGAAATTAATGCAGAAGAACTCAGAATGCCTGATACGAAGCACGCAGTGCAGTATTAGCTAGTACTTGGTGATAATAAGGAGGAGGATGATTTTCTAAAGCAGGGGTTGTAAACCTAAAGGCATTCAAGTTTAAATGCTTTTAAAACACAGTGGAGGTAAACCAAGCACTTCTGTGAATTTGTATTAGTCACGTTAGTTTATGACCTAACTAGTTTATGACTTCTGTTAAGGAGAGATGTACAAAATTAATAGGGAGCCATTATAGGGGATGATTGTTCAATTAACACCAAATAAAACAAAACCCAGCAAATTTATGGGTGGTACCCTTATAGTAGCATGTCTTATCAATCAATAGATATTTATTGAGTATTGAATATATACCTAATAGTTGGGTTAATTATTCAATCAAAGGAATGGATCCACAGTGGTCAGTGTAGTTTCTCCTGTGGATTATCTCCCTCCTTTTTGGAGCCCCAAACTGGCTGTGGTCACATGTCACTTGGAGGGTTTCCCATAGCTCTTTCTATGTATTGCAGAAATACAATTAAAAACAAAATCTTCTCCCACCCCAGGAATCCTTTCCACAAAGATTACCATCTAAGAAAACACTTGTATTACTGAATGAGCATCGAACAAGAATGTGAGGCCTGTTACAGGCAGTCCACTAACAGATTACGGAAGATGGAAAGAAATCTCACCCCTTTTGCCAAGCCAGGCAGAGACGACCTATCCCACACATTTGCCAGGTAAGCAGTAACTAGGCCCCAAGTTAGAGGACTTGACAGCACTATTTTTCACAGATGATTCATCCTTTCTTCACCTGTTAATTGAGGTGGCCATCTGTGTTAGCTAATTAGCTTTATCTAGAGAAAAACCAGACTTCTCATATCTTTCTTACAGGAGGTGGTTTTGCAGCTGCAGCAAGGCACCTACCAAAATTGGACTCCTACACTCTAACAGACACTGGGATTTGGGTACTCTCTCTGTTGATGTTTGCGTTTGAAAGAGATAGCTCCTAGGTCCTTGAGAAAGATGTTCAAAAGTCAGAATGCTGACAAAATGCCTACCTTGTTTTCAAAAGGATTTGTATCCATTTCGAAGAGAGGAGCAAGTACTTACAATGGCAAGTTTTCTTAGTTAAATGCTGAGAGAAAAAGAGGGGAAGGGAAACTTCTCTTATTTGCAATAGGAAAAATTAAGTCTTTTTTCTATTTGTCTGTACCCACATCCCTGACATACATCACCTGAACAAGGTCAGTCCCCATTTTACAGCTGAGTTGCTGAGGTACGGGTAAGTTAATTACCTAATCAACACTTGATGGTTAAAACTAAGGTTATATATAAATTTTTAAATTGGCAATGGTAGGGAAGATCTGATCTAATTCTTTCTTTCTTGCATTGTTAAAATATGGTACTTATTAAATGGTATGTCTTGGAAAAGAAATGAGGAAACTCCAGATTACCTTTCATATTATTTAAGACTCTTCTTTTATTACAAGAACCTTGGGGGATCAACTCTTGCCTGTTTTAATTTAAAGAGAAGTGCTCATTAATTCTTTCAATATGCAGACCATTTACTATGTTAAATCAGCCTGATGTTAGAAACGTTTAATTGTTAACCAGCATCAGATTGGTAGTATTTTATCCGATTAAAAGTTTCTCAGTGTTCTCACCAACTGTGAATTTTAGATCAACTAAATGATCTGAAAGAAAGAGAAAACAGGGGGAGTAAATCCTGTGAAGAATGCCCTTTATGTACTTAGTAGGAGCCTGAGGCTAAAGATGAGGAATGGAGGGTCTCAGTGCGTGGTGATGGTGGTGGTGGGGGTGGGTGGTGGTGGGGAGGAGTGGGGATGATGGAGAGGATGTTGGGGACCTTAAGACTTGACACTCCTTTTGCCCTCATTTCTTATTTTCTGTTTTAGGAGATAATCTGCTTTTAGTTTCTGCTAAGATGCAATGAGGTTGTTGAGTTCAATGACTGATTTATGGAATCAAGGTTCAAATGGACTCCCTGATTACTCTCTTTTTTAAGTCTGACATTTTATTACATGGGCAGTAACCTTGGCCTGTGTGCTGTTTTAATTCAGGGTCTTATCTCACAGAAACCTTCACTCTGGACCAAGTGAAAACATTTGTTTGGAATAAACAGTTTTCACTTCTGTTCCAGTTTTTTATAACTTTTATGACATTTTTAAGGCACTATTCTTTACAGACGAGATTGGGCGCGTTCAGGGTGGTATGGCCGTAGACAAGGCACTATTCTTTACAGACATCAAGCAGTTCAATTTGAAAGTGGCTTTAGTGACCCATAGATATGTTTTGCATCATTGCCGAGCTTAGGGCATAGGCAATTTCCTAGCTTAGCAGATAGTCTTGCATCTGGATTAAGTTCTGTCAGAGACTTGAGAACTCTAGACCTATTTTTATAGCTTAAAACATTTGATGACCTTTTAAAGAGCGTCTTTTCAAAAAAATGCAATGATTAGTGACTCCAAAGTATAAAACTGAAAGCTTGAAGTATGCTTTCTTTAATCTAGTTTAGAGGTGTGTTGGAGAGCATAATTATTTATCTCTTGGCCTAGTGAGAGTAAAAGAACAGCAGCAGCATCTTTATCAGTGTTCCAGTTGGAATGAGACATGAAGCTCAGATCCAAAGACAAAATGTGATTCCTACTACTTTTTCCACCCTCAAGTCCAAGTCTGGATCCTGTGACCTGCTGGTGTGGCAAGCTGGCTCTATTCCATGTGAAGGAACAAGAGAGGGGTGGAATAAAAATTGTTTGCTTTGACTCTGTGTCTTCTGTGGAGTTCGGGGGAGGTGGGAGCATGGAAGACCCAACCAATAGTAGAAGCACAAGTAGTGGGAAGTCAGGGGTCTCCCTCAATGTAAAGACTATTGAAGGCACACAGCTTGAAGGGGAAATAGAACTCATAATCCTACACTTTGGGCCTTTGCATGGTTTGTGGGATAGATTTCCTTACTTTTTGAAAAATATTCTATCAACTTTAGGTTGAATGAGAATTGGGTTAGGATTTGAATTAATCAATTTAGCTGTTCCCCAGTCTTTCTTTCTTTCTTCTTTTTTTTAAAGTCATCCTTGGCAGTTGCCCTTCAGTTCAGCCGTGAGTCAAAACCACATCTGTTTCTTGCTGACCTCTGTGCAAGGGACAGACACCTCATATGTCTCACTCCTTTGTGTACAGAATCTATTTGAAGAGTGATATATTTCAAAGAAAAAAATGACCTTTATGTATATCTTGGTTGTCTAATGTGAAAAACAAAGTATTTATAATCCTTTGTTTAGGAAACAGTAGTGGTCAAGCTATGAAGCAAAGAAGTGTATTTTCGTTTTCAGCTCTGTTGTAGGCATGGTAACTGGTGCTTCTGGTTACTGTTTTATTCCTATGTTTAACAAAAAAATGCCCAATGGCCAATTCTACATGATGTAGATGACTTCAAGATTAGGCCTTTGGGACATGGGGAAAAGAAGCCAGACCAAGAGGGATAGGAAGCTAGCTAATTCAAGATGGACAATTATGAAACATTCACTTTTTCCTTTGAAGAGAGTAATAGTTTATTCTTCCATCTAGCTATGTATTTATTCTGCAAGTCTTACACTATACACATAGTTGTAGAAGTAATGGATGAGTCAGCTAGCTGCCTAGTGTAAACTCTAGGATTTGAAAAAGTCTCTCCTTCTGCCTACGTGAGCAACCTGAGGCTAATATCTGAGTTTTTTTTCCTATGGTTTTTCTCTTGTAAAAATGCAAGTACCCTTTGGAGAGATAATTTATTAGGATTATCACAAATTTACACCTTGTTTTAAATAAGTTTATTATAATGTCCTGAGAATTTATTTTGATGGGGTGGAGGTAGAAAGAATTTGAGGTCACTGGGTATTTAGAAAGGAGGTGTGGTAATGGCTTCGTTTGTAGGGTGGAAAGGACTGAAAACAAGCTTGATCCTTCTCACCATTTTGCAGAGGGCTGTTTTCCCCCTCACAGCTTTAACACACTTAGTGTGCCAAGTACTTAGCCATGTCAGTGTGAGTTTTGATGCTGATAAACTTAAGAATTAAGTGATAAACCTATTTCCATAAGATCAGAATTGTAAAACTAGAACAAACCTAGCATTTTTTTTTTAGTTTTATAAATTTTCCCTTCAAAATCTTATGATGTCATTAATTTAACTTACTGTTTAAAAACTCATTTTGACTAAATCTTGCTTGAACAGGTTATCAGAATGAATGTCTAGCTTCTTTTTATATGATTAAATATCCTAGGCCCTTCTTTCATATGCCTGGTGGGAAAAAGGTTCTTCAGACTGTTGCATTACTACCTGGATGTAGGTGCCTCAACTCTTTTTGTCTAAATTAAACTGCATCCTCCCCTCCGATCCTGCTACCCCTGGGTTTTCAGTCTTTATAAAGAGCTCTGCAGTCTTTCTCTTCAATCTAGCCATCCATCTGGCTAGACTCTTTCCTTTTCTACCCTCTTTATCTGATTCATAATTTAAGAGGTTCTATCGATGCTCTATATTTTATGTACCTTAATAAATTACAAAAATGATTTTTTAAAAAAATTAAACCGTAAACAGTGTGTAAAGCAAAAAGTGAAAGTTTCTGGCTTGCCCCTTGGTATCCCTAGATACTAAGGAGTGATGCAAAATGAGTCTCAGAACTGTGTGCCTCAGGGCAGGAAGCCTAGGTGTGCCCAATGTGGGCTGAAGTGAGGCCTGGTCACCTTGCACATGTGGCCTGTGTAGAAACAGCCCATGTCAAAGCCTGTGTGAAAATGGCCAGGTCAGCAATGGCCATAGGAGGAAGTCTTGCTGAGGTGTGCACAAGAGACATCTGACACAATATCCTTATAGAATTTATCTGTATTCTGCATATATACAGTCATCCATTGTTTTTAAACAGAAAACTGGACCACATACTTTGTTCTACATCTTACAAAAATAACAAAAATTTGGCTGGAGATTTTCATGTCAGTAACTAGAGAACCACCTCATTCTCTTCTTTCCCCCAGCTTTATTGAGATATTGACATAGAACATTGTGTGAGTTTAAGGTGTACAACCGGTTGATTTGAAACACTTATATACTGTAAAATGATTACCACTGTAGTGTTATAGTTAATACCTTTATCACATCACAAAATTACCATTTCTTTCTTGTGGTAAGAACATTTAAGGTCTACTCAATTAGCAACTTTCCAGTATATAATACAGTATTATTAGCTTAATATTATCACCATAGTATACAATAAATCTCTAGAGCTTATTCATCTTATAACTGGCAGTTTGTACACTTTGACCGGTATCTGTCCATTTCTCCCACACTCCAGCCCCTAGGAACCACCACTTACTCTCTGTTTCTGACTTTCTGTCTTATTCTTTTTAACCGTTTTTTCTTTTTCTTTCTGGAAGAGTATCCATTGTGTTGATGTATCACAATGATGATTAAATTGTATTTCCCATGGATGAGTAATTGTTTCCAATTCTCTTTTTTGATTCTGCAAACACTGGTAGAATAAACATCCTAAAACAAAGATCTTTGCCTCTGTGTTATTTATGTAGATTTTCTTCTTAGTATCTATCAGTATATTTAGAGTTGGTTTTTCATGAGGCCTTATATATTTCTTCTTAGAATCTTTTCTATGTATTATAGTGACTTCTGATGCTTTTAAGATATGGTATCTAATGCTTTTGGATCTGGTGTTACAATTTCTAATTATTCCTGAAATATAGGAAAGGTAGATTTTTTTGTGGTGCATATTTACCTTATATGTGGCTACCTCACTAAATTCTTACTAAGTAGAATACTTGATTGACCTTACTTTTCTAGGTAGAAAATTACATCCTATGCAAGTGAAATATATTGGAATTATTTGTGTCCAATTTTGAAACTTCTTACTTTTTTTTCCCTAGACAATGTCACATTGTCTAGGTCTTCTGAAACAATTTTGAGTCATACTGATGATAGCATGTATCTTTGTACTGTTTATACCTTGATGATAATGCCTAAATATATGACTACAAACTCTCTCTCCTTTCCAATCATTAATGAAATCACCCATTTCTCTGTGTCCCTGTTTATGCTGGATATTTCAACCTTTCACATACTTGTCAGTCTCATAAATAAAAAACTCTTCCAATATTGTTTTAATTTGTATTTCTCTGATCATACATAAGATTGAACATGTTTTCATATGTTTATTGACTTATGTGCTTCTGTGAATTGTCTACTCATATTCTTTTGGCTTGTTTATAAATTAGCTTTGTGGAAGTTCCTTATGGACATTTTTTATTTGCTGTGTACACATTGCAAATATTTTCTTCAGGGGTTTAGGGTTTCTGGGCAGACAAAATAATCTAGCTAGCTGAAAGTGGAGGGGAATTAATTCACTTCTTTAGTTTCTGGGAGTACCAGCAAACCATCTTCACTGAAGGCCATACAATCAGGAGTGGTACAGTTAAGAGAAATGCCTAGCTTCCTCTCAGTCCGGTCTTGTAGAAACCCCACTGTTGCCTCTACCTGTTGCTCGATGTCAACAAAGCCAGGACCCAGTATCAGAATACCAACTATGGATACTGTAGAATATCAAATGCCTTCATACCTGTTGTTTCTAGAAGAGCCTGGTAGCTTCATGAGATTCAAATCTGCCTTCCAAGTCTCCTGTTGGTGTATGTTTGATGAAAACTATTCAGAAGTCTACATGCTAGAAGAAAGGAATGCTGGGAAATCTGTATTTTTGGATTCAACCTGGCAAAGGTGGGGTCAACAATATGGAGAACTATCAAAATGGAGGATGTTTAAAGGTCTTTGGGGAGCCACAAATGATAGATTTCCATCACACCCAGCCTGTCATTTTGTGCAAAGCTTTGTTTTTGTTTCTGTTTTTAATCATCTAGAAGTTCCAAATGTTTTGATGTTCAGGGTTTATTTATTCAATACAGATTTATTGAGAGCCAATTATGTGTAATCAGTGTGCTTTTTAAAATGGAGATAAAATGGTGATCCTGACTTCCTGGAGTTTTGAGTCTAGTAGGGGAGACAGACATTAAATCATCACAAAAATAAATTTCACATTGAAAACGTGACCATTTAGACAAAGGGAGGGAGTGGTGAGAGCATATTCTAGATAATTGACCCACTCAGATAGGTTGGCTGAGAGTTTGCTAATGAAGTGGTACTTGATCTGAGATTTGAAAGATGATTAGAAGTTGATTCACAAAGGTTCTGGAAGGGTATCTTAGGCAGAGCAGATAATGTTTTCAAAGATGAGGTGCAGAAGGACCCTTGGCAAGTATGAGGATGTGAAATAACATGGTTGTGATGAGGTCCAGAGAATGAGGGAAAATGTGGTTGATGCTGGAAAGATAGGCAGAGGCCAGACCATGTAGGGCCTGTGGCCAAGATAAGCTTTCTGGGTTTTGTCTTAGGAGCATTGGGAAGCCACAGCCTCAGGCTTCAGTGTGGAAAATAGTTTGGAAGATTTAAGGTTACTTTGGTTGGACAAGTTAGAGGAGGCCCTTGGAATTGTTCAGGGAACAGCTACCCAGAGCTCATAGATGATCGTGACTAATATTGGCTGAATGAATGAGGTAACTAAATGCCAGAGTTAATTGTGATAGGGCTTTTTAAGTAAAAATAAAGAAAAAAACCAAGCTATCTGGAAAGAATTCTATGGAATTTGATAAGGAAATCCAACATAGAGCATAAAGAAGCAATTTGTTAGAGATTAGCAAGGCTTAGGATCAAAAATATTTCTATTAGGTGAAAATACCCGGTGATAACACAGAGCATCTATGCAACATATAGTTATTATGTTTAGTTCAGGCTATTCATTTTGATAATTTAACATGTTCATTGACTGGCTAATGAGATTTACCAGTAATAACATGTAAGCAGTTTAGTAGAAATCTATTAATTTAGATCATCAGGTTATGTAGAAGCTTCCTTAAGGAAATGCTCAGTGCCTACCAAATATATAGTTAACTGTGCTGGTTAATAAGGTCATTTGTATAAAGGCAATAATCTGTCAGGCCTTGACTTTACTTGTTAATGAACTCTTGCTGAATATATTAAGAGCTTTGGAGTTTCTTAGAAACAGCAGTTCTTTAATTGAGAGTCATAACCTACTTGAGGTTTCAGAGGGGCCTTAAGCATGTACAGAGGCTGACTTGAAAGAACTAGAATGTGCTCTTACAATGTTTTCAATTCTGGTGTGGCAGGACCTATAGCTACTCACCAAGATGATCTAGTGAGGAGGATAAATGGGCAGGGGAGCCCTTGGAAAATCGTGTTTGATGGATAAAAAGTCGAGTGAGGAAGTCAGCACCTAGCACAGTGGATGTGATAGGGCCCTCAACTTTTGCCTCCATCTGGGGTTAGCTGTAGTCTGAGTGTTGCATTCAGGAGGATGGAGAGGATTGAGGGTTCTTTTAAGTATCATACACTCTAAAGGTCCAAAGGCCTTGGCCCTTCATCAGTCCAGGTGCCCATAGGTTCCTGGCTTTCTAGTACTCTCTTTGTACTTCCTTATGGACAAACTGGATGTCATTTACTAAACTCATGTGATGCGCTGGACTTCCCAAGAGCATCATGTGTCCCTAGATCCCCCAAGACCACCACTGTCACCAGGAATCCAGGGATTGCATTTTGAAATGGTAGTTTATGTTGACTTATAAGAAAAAGGGGCTGTTGGCAATTGATCCATGTGCTTCTTTAGGCAGTCCAACATCATGGAATTACAGATTTTTTCCTATAGTAAGGATACATAGAGAGTATCTTATTTGGTGGTCTTAATTCACTGGTAGGGAAATTGAGGCCTACTGGAGGCCAAGTAACTTCTTTAACTATAAAGCAGGTAGAAGGTAGAATATGAAAGGAATCACTTTGTAACCTCTGCTTCCCTACTGAATATTAAGAAAAGAAGGAGATGGTCTCTGCAGGGCTGTGACTGTGAGGATTTTTTGGGCCTCACTAGATTGCTTTCCCTTGTGCCGAGTTTTGTTAATCCTTCCATAGCAGGCAGCAGAATGGTCCCTGAGGGCCAAAAAATGGCTTTCTACATGAGGCAAGTAGTCCTCTGTTACTGAAAAAGCTCACTTGTATGAAAGTGGCTTTAAGGGAAAAAAAAAAAAAAAGACTTTTAAAAAAGGAATTTTTGCTTTTGCAAAAGATGTGAAAAACCAAGCCTAAAGGGAACACATTTAAGTCTTAGGAGTCAGAAGCGACTTTAGTGATGTAATCTGTAACTTTTTTGGTATATCCCTATGGCTCAAAATGTTTTTGATGTCAGTATAAATAAATGACCTTGAATCAAAAGCTACCATAAAAGCTACCAGCACATAAATGCACATTTACAAACAGCACAGAAAATGCTCCACACAGATCCTGAATTCTCTTCTTTATCAGCCATACAAACCGAGGCAAACTTCTAGTCTTATGTCCCCAAGCAAACAAACAAACAAACAAACACAAACCAAGTGTAGTCACCTAAATTATATTTGTATTTTTTCCTTGAAATGCCATCCAGGGAGCCTTATGCTGGAGTCTAGAGACAACTGGTAAGATGCAGCAACTATTGTAGTTGGAAAAATTCCATAAACTCTTATTCATTCTTCCTTTTCTTATCTTTCTTCTCCTCTCCCCTCCCATCTGCTCCTTGTCTTTAATCTTTTTGCCTTCAAACTTTGTCCAAAGTAACATCATCCTCAACTTCAAGTTCCCGTTTTGTCCTTGTTTATTTTTTCTTCTTATCTCAAGTAGTGACTTCTTAATCCCTTTTGGTTGGGGGATCCTCCTTGATAGAAGCAAGGTGCTGAGTGAGCCATCAAAGCAGAGGCTTCCTTGGCTGTCAGCAACTCATGAATGAATTCCTTCAAGGTGGTGATAAAGAGGAGATGTGGCAGGGGTTCAGGAACATTTGATTTCTCTACATTGATCATCGTCATATCAGTGAAAGAACAATATACCTTTATTATTCAGGATTCCCTTAATCCATTGGGCTCTCAGATCTAGATTCTTCCCGAGATCTTCCCTCCAGATCTAGCTAGTTAGAACTCATGTTTTGCTGCTTATTTCTATTAACTTCATTTGCATAATATTATCATT
This sequence comes from Neomonachus schauinslandi, assembly GCF_002201575.2. Lineage (NCBI taxonomy): Eukaryota > Metazoa > Chordata > Mammalia > Carnivora > Phocidae > Neomonachus > Neomonachus schauinslandi. The sequence continues at coordinate 12,924,342 of NC_058409.1, forward strand.
AATGGCACAGCTTAATCTGTAAGCAGAACAGGGAGAATGGTACCTGTTCTTCTAAGCTTTATTAGTGTCTGTAAATATCTGATTCTTCTGTCCTTTCAGATACCTTGCATGGTGCCCCTCTCAGCTTACCTTAGGTTGGGCAGGGCCATGTGATTAATCATGGCAAATGGGTGATGTGTGGAGATGATTCCAGTCACTTTTGGGCCAAGGCATTGATTTATCAAAGCAAGAGTCTCTCTTTCTCTGCCATGCTGATCATGGAGACACAGGATGAAAGCAGCCTGATGGCTGACCTGCCATAGGGAAGACAGAACCTTGGAAGTTCACCTGGACCCAAGGCACACTTTATGTGAGAAATCAGCCTTTATCACAATTACACCGCTGAGACGGTGGGACTTAATCCTGCAGGATAACTTGACCTGTACTTCCCACTACACTGGAACTTCTGCCCCAATTATTTAAACTTGACATGGTGTTCTTGTCTCACCTAATGCTCAAGGTTCCAGGAATATAAACCCCCTGCATAGATAACCTGTTTCTCTATCTTGTTTGTGTTCCCAGTGCCCTGTTGAGTGGCACCTATTTTCTAGAAATAATCGACAACATATTTCTGCTAAATCAACATAAAGCAATAAAGTTAGTCATAACTTTTAGTCCATAAAATCTGTTACTACATGTTAAAACCTTATTTCACAGACTCATCAATTTTTTCCTTCTATGCAATAGATTTCTCTTTTAATCAAAATTACCTACCCACCCCTAAAATTGTAAATTCCTCCAGAATACATGAGAAACTGTTTTGTCAACTATATTTCTAAACTATAGTGATGGATTAGTTATATTATTTATGTTTCTTTGTAATAATAACTGGCAGGTTTGAGCAGCAAATTATAGGCAAGAGTTATATTCAGTAGGCCAAGAAGTCCCAATATCTGCCATCTACAGGCTGGAGCTAGTTGTGTAATTCAGTCCAAAGGCCTGAGAACCAGGGAAGGTGATGGTGTAAATCCCAGTTGAGGGCTGGAGAAGAGGTGATCTGTCCCAGCTCAGTCAGCAAGACAGAGGAAAAAAAAAAAAGGTGAATTCCTTCTCTCTTTGCCTTTTGTTCTGTTCAGGCCCTTAAAGGATTATGCCCACCCTCAGAAGACTTTACTGAGTCCACCAACTCAAATGATCATCTCATCTGGAAACCCTCTTACAGACACACCCAGAAAGAATGTTTAATCTGCTCACTCTGTGGCTGGTCAGGTTGACATATAAAATGAACCATATCATACCATATTATTTTTAGAATAAACCCAGCAGGTACGTTGAGATAGTTGTTCTTTTTGTTGTTACTGCTGCTCTTGTCACTGTTACTATGTATTATCCATAATAGAACTGGAAACAGGTACAGACAGAAAAGGAAAACAAGTTTCGGAAAAATTCCATTATTTGGCCAATGTCCCATACCCGGTGAGTTGCGAAGCAGCTGGGTCTTTGAACTCTAAATTCTTTTTTTTTTCTTTCCTGTTGGCAAACCTGAATGCCACTAAAAACAGTGCAACTAGTCTCTTTACCACAGCTCACTGCTCATTATAAATCTGTAACATTTTGCAGGTTTTGAGGAGGTAAAGCAAGATGATTCTGTTTTTCTTCTTGCTGCCCACATATGTACTTTAGTTGAGGCACAGTCCACAGTACAATCTTATACAGGGTATAGGTTTCTTTTCTTTTTTCCCCCTCTTAGTTTTTATTCATCCTAATGGCCAAAATCCAGTGTTAACCTTTCTCTCTTCGTGTCCTTTGTCAAGAAGTGTTTTCACTGCGGGACATCTTCTCTCACTTCTTTACAGGAGCTTTTTTTTCCTCAGTAGTGAGCACACTGTGCTAAGGGGTATGTCAAGTTTATTTTATCTTCTTTGGGTGTTTGAAGTTCTAGTGAAAGGACCAACTACCTAGAGGCATCGCCCTCCCTGGTAGGGTTCTGTGCTGCTCTTAGATGAATGAGACCCATTTAAAGGCACCTTTACTGGGCTCCTCGTGAAAGGACTCTTACAATATTAAAAGTTTAAAAGTGTTAAAACTTTCTTTTTAAAGTCATTAAAGTTTTATTTTTGTCAGAGCAATGTATGTCTATGTTAAAGTGTTTTTTAAATGACAATAATTTATGCTAAATAAGTTTATTGTCCTCACTCCATCCTGTCCCCAGTCCTGCTCACCAGAGGCAGCCAACTTACTTTAACTGTTTTGAGTTCTTCTAGTCATTACCTCCATAATTCCAAATAATATACTTCTTTTTTTTAATGTATTTTGATTTATGATCATTAGAGAATAGCCACTGACCTTACCTACATTCCTAAAAATGAGAATTTATCTCCCTTGCAGAAGTCCTCCCTCTATGCTTCTTCTCTCTTCTGTTTTTTTTAAATTTTATTTATTTATTTGACAGAGAGAGGCAGAGAGCACAAGCAGGGGGAGCGGCAGGCAGAGGGAGAGGGAGAAGCAGGCTTCCCGCAGAGCAGGGAGCCCGACGAGGGGCTCGATTGTAAAGTTATTTTATTTTATTTTATTTTTTTAAAAATATTTTATTTATTTATTTGACAGAGAAAGACACAGCGAGAGAGGGAACACAAACGGGGAGTGGGAGAGGGAGAAGCAGACTCCCTGCCGAGCAGGGAGCCCGATGCGGGACTCGATCCCGGGACTCCAGGATCATGACCCGAGCCGAAGGCAGTCGCTCAACCAACTGAGCCACCCAGGCGCCCCTGCCTCTTCTCTCTTCTGTTGTTTTTTCCAAATTGTAATGTTTTTAATTTTTTAGGTTAATGGAAATGTTCTGTGTCTAGATATTTAGTCATCAAATTTGATTAAATGATACACTTAAATTTTGAGCATTTCATGATATATAAATTGTATCTCAAAAATAGTTTTGAAATGCATGTGAAATGCATTACTTTAAAAAATTTTTTATGGGAATATAATTAACATACATGTTATATTAGTTTCCGGTGTACAATATAATTCAGATTCAACAATCTGTATATTACTCAGTGCTCATCATGATAAGTGTACTCTTAATCCTCTTTATCTATTTTACTCATTCCGGCTCCCCCTTGCCCTCTGGCAACCACCAGTTTGTTCCCTGTATTTAAGAGTCTATTCTTTCATTTGTCTCTTTTTTTCTTTGTTCTTTTGTTTTGTTTCTTGAATTCCACATATGGGTGAAATCATCTGGTATTTCTCTTTCTCTGTCTGGCTTATGTCACTTAGCATAATACCCTCTGGATCCATTCATGTTTGTTGCAAATGCCAAGATCTCATTCTTTTTTTTTTTTTTAAGATTTTATTTATTTATTTGAGAGAGAGAGAATGAGAGACAGAGAGCATGAGAAGGAGGAAGGTCAGAGGGAGAAGCAGACTCCCTGCTGAGCAGGGAGCCCGATGCGGGACTCGATCCCGGGACTCCAGGATCATGACCTGAGCCGAAGGCAGTCGCTTAACCAACTGAGCCACCCAGGCGCCCGATCTCATTCTTTTTTAAAGCTGAGTAATATTCCATTCTTTATCTACATCTTCCACATTCTCTTTATCCATTAATCTCTAATATTTAAAAATTAATATAATATTTAAAAATATATAATATCTTAAAAAATCTACTGGTTCCTCTTCTAACTTCCAGTCATATCCATATTTTGCATATTTATGTATTTGTGTATGTATCTATTTTGCATCCATTTTTAGTAGTCTCCTTTGAATCCTTGCTCCGTAAGATGGATGTTTTAGAGCTGCTAACTTTTCTTACTTATTGCCCTATCACTCAGCTTCTGAAGGCTATACCTCTGCTTTTGTATTTTTCAAATTGAAAACATTTATGATTTATTTTGTAACCACAGTTAATCTTGTTAATTTCTATAGGTTAATTCTTATTCTTATCCTGGTCAAGCACCTTTAGATCATTATGGCTTTGTTAATGTAAGTTTCCATTTGCTTCTCTGTGGGTCTGAGGCCCACATCAAGGCCAAATGGAGTGTCTTTTCTTACACTTCAGCAATTTCTCAAGATCATGCACATTTAGTTTGTTACACTTTGGAGTCATGACTCTTCTATATAGTTTTTATTTTCTTAGGAGTTTTTTTCTGATTTCTTTTCTTCAAGGTTTTCTTTTCATTTTTGACTTTTTGCAGTTTGAATATATGTAGGTGTAAATTTTTTTGGTCTTTATCCTGCTTAGTATTTTCTGAGCTGTATTTGTGGTTTGGTGCCTGTCATTAATTTTGGAAAAATTTTTTTTAAAGCTTTTATTTATTTATATGACACACAGAGAGAGAACAAGCTGGGGGTGGAGGGCAGAGGGAGAAGCAGACTCCCCACTGAGCACGGAGCCCAGTGGGGAGTCTGCTCAATTTTAAGGACCCTGGGATCATGACCTGAACTGAAGGCAGACGCTTAACTGACTGAGCCACCCAGGTGCCCCAATTTTGGAAAATTCTTAGCCATTAGTGCTTCTAATGTTTTTTCTATTCCTTTTCTTCTTTTCCTTCTGGAATTCTTATTATGCTGATATTATACCGCAGTTCCTGGATATTCTGTTCCATCTTTTTATTCTTGTTTCTCTTTGCATTTAAGTTTGGAAGTTTCTACTGACATATCTTCAGGTTCCCTGATATTTGTCCTTAGCTGTGCCCAGTCTACTAATGAACTGAATCAGACATTCTTCTTTCTTCCTGTTGTATTTTTTTTTTAATTTCTAACATTTCCTTTTGATTTTTTTCTTAGTTTCCATCTGTCTATTTACACTACCCATCTGTTCTTGCCTGTTGTCCACTTTTTCACTAGATCCCTTAGCATATTACTTGTAATTATTTTAAATTCACAGTCTGATAATTCCAAAATCTCTGCCACATCTGATTCTGATTCTGATGCTGTCTCTTCAAGATGTTTTGTTTTCTGTTTATTTCCTTTTAGTATCCTTTGCAATTTTTTGTTGAAAGCCAGTCATGATGTATTAGATAAAAGAACAGAGGAATAGAGACCTTTAGTGGGATGCTTTATATTTATCTGGCTAGAAGTTAGTATTTGTTTACTATTCATAGCTTGTGGGTAGTGTCAGAGTTGAAAATTTCCCGTGGTATCCTTGTTTTTGTTTTTGCTGTTGTCTTTGTTTTTTCCTGGACATTCTTTAGTGTGATGATTGGTTTTATGTGTCTACTTGACTGGGACACAGAGTGCCCAAATATTTGGTTAAACATTATTTCTGGGTGTGTCTGTGAGGGTGTTTCCACATGAGATTAACATTTGAATCTGTAGACTCAGTAAAGAAGATTGCCCTCCCCAAAGTGGGTGGGTCTCATCCAGTACACTGAAGGTCTGGATAGAATAATAGGTTGAGTAAGAAAGAATTCTTTCTTTCTGCCTGAGTGTCTTGAGTTGGGACATCCATCTTCTGCCTTTACATTAAGACTAAGACTGGACTTTTATACCATCAGTTTACTTGAATCTGCTTTCTTTCTTCTAGAAATCTGTTGGGCTAATGATCATGCCTCTTTTTATTGCATTGTTATAGTGCTATTCATTTCGTATATTTATGATATTGTTTCTTTTTTTTTAAGTTTTTTTTTTTAATTTATTTATTTGACAGAGAGAGACACAGTGAGAGAGGGAACACAAGCAGGGGGATTGGGAGAGGGAGAAGCAGGCTTCCCACCGAGCAGGGAGCCTGATGAGGGGCTCAATCCCAGGACCCTGGGATCATGACCCGAGCCGAAGGCAGACCCTTAACTGACTGAGCCACCCAGGCCCCCCTTATGATACTATTTCAACAGAGTCTTTGATGGAATGCAGATGCTTACTTTTTCTCCTTGAATCCAGAATTTTGGTTATTCATAATTTGTCTTATTTATCTAAATGAGATTTAAAAAATTCGTATAAAAATTCATGCAACACAATCATATAGAACAAAAAGTTCATATTTGCCTATATCTCTTACCTACTTTACCTTTACTTCCTTCCCATCAGCTGACCTTTGCCATATATAACCCTCTTTTCCCGCCCACTGACCTCCTCATATTTAACCACTGTAAATAGTTTGATAGATAGCTTTGTGGCCTTTTTTTCAATGCATTTTGAACCAAATTTAATTATAAAGATTTGTTTCATTTTATGATAAATGAGATTATACTCCATATATTATTTACGTAGCTTGCTTTTTGGTAAGACTATTAAATAATATGTTTTAAATCTTGAGACATAATTAAATACATTTCTTCCCCTAAATTAGCTGATACAAATTTAGATTTTATTCTTTTCCTCAATATAGCTATATTAGGTGTCATGTCTGATAACATTTCATAATTATCTGATAATCATTTTGTAATTTAGAACCTACTTACTTTAAATTATGCCACTTAAGCATTTTTCTCTTTTATAATGAATTCCACAAAAATAGAAATTCTAGGCTATTTAACATCAAAGCATTTCAACTTTTATTATTCTTGTTTTATAAAAGAAGAAACTGAAGCTCAGGAATATTGTGATTTTCCAAGGTCACATGGTCCTCCTCCCTCTTCCCCGACTCCCTCATCAAAATTAGTCCTTCCCCCCTATTTTCTTTCTTAGTAAATGCCATTCTGTACATTACCAAGGCCAGAAACCTAGCGTTACCCTAAAACCTCCTGTATCCCTATAGTCTATATCCAGTTCATTCCAGGAAGGAGGACAGCTCAAGAGTTGATTTGGACATAACTTTCATGTGTCTTTAAGGTGAAGTTGTCAGGAAGACAAGTGGGGAGATGAGTCTGGAGTCTAAGGAAAGGGTCCAGCTGGACCTGCTTATTTTCAAGCCTTCCGCACACAGGTGAGAAATGAGCCTTGAATGTGAATTGGACTTTTTTATTTTTAAAGATTTTATTTATTTGAGAGAGAGAGCAGGAGAGTGAGTGAGCAGAGGGGAGGGGCAGAGGGAGAGGGAGAAGCTGACTCCCCCTGAGCAGGGAGCCCGATGCGGGGCTCCATCACAGGGCCCTGAGATCATGACCTGAGCTGAAGACAGACGCTTAACTGACTGAGCCACCCAGGTGCCCTATGAATTACTTTTAACAAGTTCCTGTGTCCACAAAAGGATCACTGCCTCAGAGAGACTTTACCTTCTTCTCTGATGACAGCAGGTCTTCCTGTGATGTGCCAACATGGCACCATATGCCTTCCTTCCCTTCATGGCACTTCATCATGGTAATAATTTCACTTCTATTTGTGTTTATTAGTTTAGGTTTATCTCCTGGGCTAGACCATACATTCCATGAGAGGTACCTATATCATGTTTACCGTTGTTCCTTTGAGTCCTCACTTTTTAGGGAAATCCCCAGCATCGTACTTAATAAATAGGTCTGGAGTAAATGAAGAACAAAGAAAGGCAGTGAAGTTGGGTTTTGGAAAAAAAGGAAGGTGGTGGGATATGAGCAAGCAAAGGGCAAATGATTTTTATCTTCCTCCTTATTTAGCTCAGGTTCCTCCTGGTGAGAATGTGAACCTTCTCCGTCTACTGAATTGGAACTGTAGGTATTAGAGAGAGTGAGATTAAGAGTATCCAGTAGTGTTGCATCTTTGAACATTTCTATTCCCTGTTTTGTGTATCTCTTTATGGGTTAGGTTTTGGTGTGATAGTATACTTACAGGAAATCAGTAATTGTGAGAGTCAAAATATAAGAGCTTTGCTTGATAAAAAATATTCTCATTGGTTGGGAACATTTTCCTAGTGTGGGAACATTCCTAGGATGGCCATTTCTATATTCACTTGAATAATTTTTGATGGTATCAACTAGATCTTTTGGTAAAGTACTTGCCAAAAAGTGAATCTCTGTTCATTTAAAAATCATCCATTTCTGTGCAGGGAAAATTGCCTGTCATGGTTTGAAAGGATTATTTATGGTTTCTAAACATTCATCTTTTCCAACTCAGCTCATATATTGCCTTTACAAAATGGAAATTTAATTCCATTAGAATGTTCTGTTGTCCAATATATACACCTTGTTATAACATGATTACATTCAGTTGCTCCACTTGCTATATTAGAAAATGACAAAGTACATCAAGTAGTTTTTAACTTTTTAATATGTACTGGTGACTGTGACTAATGCTATTGATGATCACCTCAAAAGATAATCACTAGGAACGGAATGTTTTGCATTGACCCAAGAAAAAATAGTTCATGGTAATACAGAAAAGAGTAATAATGGAAATTGATTATGTAATATACTCTCCAAGGATAAAGCCTTGCAAATAGAAAAAAGAAGGGTAGAGTTTAAATGACATCTCTTTGTATTTGAATCTTAGAAATAGTTTCTTTGGTTTATATTGAATTTTATTAAGTTTGATGTTAAACATATATGACATGAATAGAACATTGTATGAATATGATTTTTTTTTTTTTTTGGTAACTAAAATTCTGGAATTCCTTAATTCTTGATGTATGTCTCTGTATTAATGTGGTGCTGGTTGGGGGTGAGGGACAGACTGAAATGTGGCAAAATGGTCTCAAAGATGCCTTGTACCTGAGAAATTATGATACAGAGATGCAACCATTCTGAAGGGTACCTGTCAGATTTCAGAAATTGGCTCTCTTGTACTGTTTGGCTAAATGCTTGCTTTATAGGAGGAGACGCCATCTGCTTGAGGCATTGCTCATACTGAGGGGTACATGAACAGTAATTAAGAGGAGAGGCATCATAGATTGTTAACAACAAAAAAAGACTTTGGAAGAATTTGACACTGTGCGTGAACATATAATTAGGAAGGACACTCAGATGCAGAAGTTTGAAGGGAAATGTGTACATTAGGTATTCAGATCTGAATTTATTTTTGAAGACCAGTTTGTATTTTTTTAGGCAAGAGCAGTCTGTAGTCTCTTTGTCTTCTTCCACAACTGAGAGTAATGATTTTAGTAACATTGCTGTGTTTTTTGACCATGACCTTTGAGTTAGAATCTGTGTGGTTCCCTATAGCTACTTTGCAGGAGCAAGTGCCTTGGGGGGTGGGGGTGGGGTGGAGATTTGTACCATCAGCCTATACACTAACAAGGGCTTGTACAGGTCATGGACTTTAGTAGGAATGAGGGCACTGATAGAAACTGTTTTGATCTTGTCTTTCCATTGTATTTTGAGAGCTTCATCATAGAACTAATGTATCTTCCCTTCAGTTTCTGCTGGTAGCTTCAAGCAAAAGAATCTTTTCCATTAGGGAAGTTTTATTTCCAGGTAGAACATACAACAATGGCAAAGTCTTGGGATTATTGTAAAATTTGTCGAACAATGGCATGTTTTATTAAGACGTCATGATAACTCACGTGAACTTAAAGGAGATTTTGGCAGTTATTCCTCAGTGTTAATGACAGTGGAGGTACGTCGTGATCAAAAAATTTTAAGAACACTATTGTGAAAAAAAAAAAAAAAAAAGAACACTATTGTGTCTGTGCCAGAAGAACTTACCAAGGTCTGTGTAAATACTTAGGAGATTTATTTTTGCAATAAAATGGCAGTTTTTGTAATGTTTGATTATTACTTGTCTTTTCTACTAAAACGTAAAAGCAGTTGGTATTAATGATGGTATAGTTTTGTTTTTGAAGAGAGTATATGTATTATGGGAAAACAGTTTATAATTTTAGCTTTTGGACTAATTCAAGGAAATGAATCACACATTTATTTTGAGTCATATTTTTTCCCAAGAACTAGTCTGCAAACTCCATGAGGGCAGGAGCCATGACTGTTTTATTCACCTGTTGCTCTCCATAGCCTGGGGAAAATAGTGTCCTCAATAAATACCTTTCTGTATAGTAGAATGGGTAAGAGATAAAGGGGGACTGAAGACCAGTATTATTTAGTAGATGGCATATGTAATGAAGATAATTATTGAGTACTTGCTGAATGCTCAGCATCATGTAATGTGCTATGCAGGTATAAAGTATAGGTTTCTGCTGATCATTTTAGACAGAGGAGAGGAAAAATCAGGCACAGTAACAGAATATACCTTATCTGCTATGGTTAAACTCAAGAAAAAGTCATTCCCATAGATGTCAAGAACAGACTAACGAAGAGACTCTCAAGGTGGTTTTTGTATAAGTACTTTGCTTTGTGAAATAGGTGTATTTATGAAGGGTTATGTTAGTTAATAATAAATTCCCACAATTAAGGGGAAATTACTACATAAAACAATTCATATTGAAGAATTACTCGTAAACCTGATGACAGTGATTTATTCTGTATGTAACTGAATCAGTTTTCTTTCAGAAAAGCATAAAATGTAGCATAGTAATGGAAAAGACACACAGTGTTACTTAGGATAGAACTAAAGATTTCTTTTATGTTGTTGTGTAGTGCCTTCCATCTTGGAATTTTTTTGGAGTGCTCTCAGTATCACACCTACACTTATAAGTAGAATGCAGATTTTATAACAGAGGCAAACCAGACAAAAATCAGCCTAATTTCCTCAGTCTTCTCTAAGGTGGTGTCTTACTTTGTTTTTTTCCAAAAGCATCTTGACCTGATGAAGTCAGGTTGGGTCCACCCATCTATCTACTATATATATATATATATATATATACTGTATTTTATATATCTATATGTATATATAGAGTCTGTATCTCTATATATGTCTGTCTCTATTTCTGTGTGTCACTCGATTTATCCACATCTCTATATAAAAATCCCTAGAGAGATTCCTGAACTCAGAACTTTACCAAGAGTTTTTTGAGAATGACAGAACCAATAATTAGAACTAAGCTAAACTCATTACTGATGGAAGTATAAGAATATGTAAAGACCTTTAATATAAGATTGGAGTTTCTCCTGTCTCTGATTCTGGTGGGAACTGTTCATCCATGCAGATAAGAAAATAGTTTTGACCACTTCCCGATAGCCCTCCCGGGTGCTTGGCATGTGCCAGATGCTTAACAAGCACTCATGGAAACCATCAAATATCCACCTTTGAAATGCCCAGGATCCTTTTGTGTATCATACTCGGGCCTACCCATAGGATGTGTCCTGTGAGGCCGACATCGTGCTTTAGGGCCCTTATTCCTAAATGAGTGAGTGTTTATAGAGTTGTAAAAAAGAGTACTTGCTACATTATAAACATTTAATAGGCACTATTAAATGAAACAATAAGTAAAAGTAGTACATTCTTTAGAAAAGATAGAGTACTTATGAAATAGTAGGGCTTAGGGAGCAGATAGAAAATTCATTGATGTTTCAGTTGAAGGGCATTAGGAAGCAACATGTTAGTAGGTGTGAGTCTAGAGTGTAGAATATAAGCTAAAGAGGTGACTATCAAGGACCGTGAAGAGACTAGGATTTTACCCTACCTTCAAGCTGACAATTTAGTCACAATTTCGTGGATGCTGATGAATGGCCTTCTGGAGTCAATTTTCCTGTTTACAGGATTTGTGGTTAGCTCGATTAGTTCTTTTGACTCTATTCCAACAAAACTGCAGATTGAAAAGCCATTGAAAGATTTGGTTTAGCCACATTAAGTCTGGAGCATAGCATGAGCTCCTGGCAACATTTGGTAGCAATTTTTTTTTTACAGCCCTCTCTCACATTTGGATGGATGTTAGGGCTAGGGATCCAGCACCCTATTTTTTTGTGGAGGATTTTTAAAAATTCCTCTTAATAGGGATTCTAGCATTTATTGCTGGCTTCAAGATTTGAGGCATAGAAAATCTGCTTTGACTCCTGTTTATCATTTTGGCTTTGACTCCATTTCAAGTTGATAGAGAAATCTAAAATATATTTAAATTTCTGTCCTTTCTCTTTATACTTTGTCCATAATCTCTCTCTCTTTGGAGTAGAAAGGGTTAATAAAGTGTGAAGTCACTGCATCATCTTGACCGATTTATACTTTAAGGGGATTTTAGAGCTGTGATTTTAGGCCATTATCATCTTCTCTTATCTCATTTTATAATGCACATGAGCATTCCTTTCTAATTTGATGTGATGGTCTTTGTGCATTTTAACTGTCGTATCAGCTGAGCAGTTCTAGTGGTAGGAAAGTGTGCTAAAGGGTAGTCATTTTGGTGTTACCATCCAGCTGTGGTGGATTAGCAAGCATGTGCTTTAAAAAAGATTATCTCAAGGAAAAAAAATGTTATTACTGCCTCTCCTCCCACAATTGGAAAGTTGAGCTGTTTTTTATTTTTCACGTCTCCAAAATGGAGCTTCAGCTATATATATTAGATTAAATATTAGGTTACAGTGTTAGAACAATTCTTCTTGGGAAATTATCTAGAAAGCAGATGGCTGTTAGTCCTACCCTGTGGCCAGAGAAAGGATGGAGTCATCTTTTGAAGTTTCTCCCTGTCTTGGTATGTTAGGTGTGAGATGAAGACAGCATGCTGATTCTCTTTACCACTTAGAGTAGATGCTGCTTTCTTCACTTAGTTATTCCTTTGCGAGAGAGTCTTTACCAATTAAAGTTCAGCATCTAGTATAGGTCACAGCTCAGTAGTGAATGATAAGTTCAGTTTGAGGCCGTTTTGTCACCATTTTTAAAAAGTTGGATCATTTATGCTTCAAGCATTAGTACAGCTGTTTATTCCGGAATTGACTCTATTATTTTATCCAATTTTCAGAGTTTCATGTTTGTTGAATTTCATTTTTCTAAAAGAAACATTTAGTACAGCTTTAACTAGTATGTTGGTGACCTGTACTTGGTTTTATGAATATAGGGACATGTTTGACTACACATGGTATATTCACATCTTCTATTTTTAAAGTAGACATCAGTCATTTACCACAGATTCTTTATCGCCTCAAAGAGACATTCTTAGCAAAAATGTTGTCAAGGAAACACCCTGAAACTGTTACATAAAAAAATGTCTCTTTGAGGAGAATCTTTCAAAATGATATTTCTGTGTTTTCCCAGATTGCATGAAATTATAATTTACAAGCAATTTAATTTAAGCAAATAAATTATAAGCAGTCTATGTAATGGTATAGTTCAGGAAATATCTGCCAAATGCAGACATTTTTGAGTTTGAAGTTTAAATAATTAGATATCCCTAACATAGTGCAAAGACCTAATCAGGAGGATGTTTAAAAAATGATATGATGGGGGTGCCTGGGTGGCTCAGTTGGTTAAGCGACTGCCTTCGGCTCAGGTCGTGATCCTGGAGTCCCGGGATCGAGTTCCGCATCAGGCTCCCTGCTCAGCGGGGAGTCTGCTTCTCCCTCTGACTCTCCTCCCTCTCATGCTCTCTGTCTCTCATTCTCTCTCTTTCAAATAAATAAATAAAATCTTTAAAAAAAATGATATGATGTCTGATTCTCTTGTTAAACATACTAAATTTCAGTGAAATCTTCAATGTGCAAATGACTTAAGTTCTTAGAAGAATTAAAGGATGGTAATAGTCTGTATTTCCATGTTGACAGAGCATCTGAGGGAGAGAAAAAAGACCATGAATATCTTTGAAGGTACACATTTCAAAGACCTTAGGAACTTAATAGGAAGTACCATTAAATAGCGAGTATATATTATTAATGTGTTCAGGCAACTGTTTTAGCAAACAGCAGTGGCAGACTAGAATGGTCACAGACTTCTGTCTTTAGCACTTGCTTGCTATCTTTTTAAAATTTATCTTTTAGAATTTAAGGCTATAACCTTGAATGAAGAATGGAGAGGAAGATATCCCAGAATATAGATCACATATGTTTTGCTAAAAAGTATGTATTGGTATGCATTATGTAATAGAATATTTGAATTTGAGGGGGACTGAAGAGATCCTTCAACAGATGAGGAAATGTGCCAAGAAAGGCAAAAAAACTCGCCTAAAGTTACTTAGGAACCAAGCCAGAAATAGAACCTAGCTTCCTGATTCTCAGTTCAGTGCTATTTCCATGATACTGTTGGCTGAGGGAACTTGGGTTACCACTTCTCTATGACTCCTTCCCATCCATTAGCACCACTGCTCTTCAACTGAAATGTCAATTTCACATAGCATTTTGAATGTTATTTGAGTCACTCCTTGTGGGATGAAACAAAAAAAAAAATGTAAGAAGTAAAAAAAAGATTTTTTTTTTTCAAGAAATATATAGGAATTCTCAGAAGGCCATTATGATATACCAAGGAATAAAAGACTTTTATAAAGGAAATATAATAGTCCAAATAGATTTTCATAGTCAAAATTATGAAAAGGGATAAGTTTTGGCTGGAAGCAAAGTGAAAATAAGATGGCATTATGTGGCTTGTTTCTGAGAACATCAGCATCTTGACTGGCTTTGTCAAGTAGACTCACAGAGTGAATATCTATGACTGATAGCAGAGTATTTACACTCTAACCTTTTTCAAGGCAGCAAAGAAATTGATTGCTTCTCATCAGTGATCAATCTCAGTTAGTAATCTTACATACTTGAAAAGACTCTGTATTTTTTTTTTCCTCTAGCTGTTTTTAAGATTTTTTTTCTGCTTTTAGTTTTTAGCAAATTTACTAGTATGTGCCCACATGTGATGTTCGTTGTAATTGTCCTGCTTAGAGTTCAGAGTGCTTTTTGAATCTGTGACTTAATATGTTTTCATCAGTTTTGACACATCTCAGCTAATACCTCTTCAAATCTTCAAATATTGTTTCTACTTCATTTTATCTTTCTCCTCTGGGCCTCCAGATACAGGCATGTAATACCTTTCCACCAGTATGACATTCATCACTTACACATTTGTTTCTTATATTTTCCATCTTTTTTTTCTTTTCCAGACTAGCTTGGATATGTTGTTCGTATCTTTCTTGCAGGTCACTAATTCTCTCAGTAGCTGTATCTCGTACTGTTGTAACTAGTATACTGATCCTGAATTATCCATTGCTTTATTTTTGTTATGCCTTTAGTTATTTGTGCTATTGTATTTATTGATTATATTAGACAGTTTATCTTAATGCTTTTATTTCATGATCCCCTGAGTGACTATTTATCTAATATTTATTGAATATAATTTTAGGATTATGATAATGTTATCTTTTGCGAAAGAGAATTTATATTTGTTTCTGGCAGGTAGCTAGGGATACTAGCAATTCCAGCTCACTTTAGTACAATCAAGGGTTGAAATAATTCAACACTGGACTTCTGTCCTAATGAAAATTATTTTATTTCTAATTTCTAATTATTCCTAGGTTGTCAAACTTAGCAATCCCAGCCCAGTGGATGGATCATCAGATCACCCGCCCCCCCTCACCTACTCTTTGTTGATTCTTGATTTTCAGTTTTTGTTCTCTTAGCTTCGTGAATGGACTGAAAGTTCTGCACAGCATGTCAGGGTTTTCTATTAAAATGGGCACACATGCTTAGGACACAGCAATCCTCAAAGTCCAGGTCCTCAGTCTGGGGTTCCTTCTTTTCTTAGATCTTATCCTCTTAAGTCTTCACTGCCTTAGGAATTCTTTGATGCTGTTATACAGATTTTGGTTCATTTTGTCTGAAATTTGTTTTTCTTTCAGGAAGAAGATGGATTCAAATGATCTAGTCTTCTGTTATTAGAGGCAAACCTCCCAAATTTTATCTTTGAAATTTGTCCCATTTTTATGTACTTGAAAAATTCTCAATTTTTTAACATCAAGACTTTTGGGGAATGAAGCTACCGTGCATGTATTTTTTTCCTTTTTAATTAGCAATACAAAGCTATGACATAGCAAAAAATAATTTAACAGTACTTTTAAATCCTTTCAAGATTTGCAGGTAGAAGTTCAGTAGAGTCTCTTGGGGGTGTGGAAAATATAGTATGCTATGTCTTTTTTCATGATTCCTTTAATACCATAATTGTTTCAGGTATTTCTTCCAGAAATTCAAGTAATATCATTTTTATTTCCTTACTAAATATTTATATTGTGGGAAATAATTGGTAATTATAGAGTTTTTCTGTTCCTAACATACTGTTGAACATTGTATAATGTTAACTAGAAGCTTATAAAGAATCAACTTTTGCATAACTAAAACATCTCATTTCCAGTTTTCAGAAAATTACAAATGGAAAGCAAAAGCTATCTGCTATTATATATGATTTATTACTGTATATGAATATTAGATATGCCTACTTAGGTATATGTATATATTTTTTACTGTACTTTAGATTCACAAAATTGAATTACTCAGAATCCTTGGTCCATGGCACACTTTTATTATTGACTCATATGGTCCTCATAATTAAGGTAGTAATTTATAACAAATTAACATTTATAAATTTGACCTGAAAATTAGAACATTAACTGTAACTTCTATGTATTTGTTATTCCCCTAACTTGTCTTTATTTCTGTTCTGATGCATCCACTTTCCTGAACGTGTGTTTATCATATATGCCTACATGTTATATTGCTTTATTTAATATTGTTTTAAAATTTTTTCTAGAGCCTCAACTCTTAAAAGTATGCTGTTCATTGTCCTCTGGGACTCATTTTACTATCCTGTTATTCTACTAGTATTCTTATTTTTTGCATGAGCTGGAATTCACCTGTTTTCACTAATGCATAATATTCCGCTGTGAATTTACCACAATTTATATATTTACCTGTTGTGAGCGTTTAATTTTTTGTGTTTTATAATATAATGAACAATTCTGCTATGAAAATTTTTGCCATCCTACCTTGTGTATATTTATAAGATCTTCATTGGTTATATTGATAGATTTCCAGGATTTATAATATATGAATGTTCATATTTTAAAAATATGATTGCTTTTGGCCAGCCTTTTATCATGGGCTGGTTAGGTGTGGATTCTACTGGGTCTCGGGTGTACTCTTGTTGGGTCACTGGGCTGGTCCTTGGGTGGCAGGACTCTTGCTGGACCACAGTAGAGCAGGGCTGGAGGCAGGTCACAGAGCTGCTTCCAGGACAGCAATCAGGTCCGAGACCAGCAGGCCTGTTACTGGTGGTATGGAGGGACATGGCTCGTCCCAGGCACCTTAGCAGAAGGGGCTGATGGCAGGACTGTGGACAAGTGGGACTGGAGCTGAGTCCACAGGGGGACTGGGGCCACAATCAGTGGTTCTGCCTTCTCATAGTGACCCTCTTCAGTCTTGGGCTTTGTCAGAGTTACACAACCTCTTACTTGGGTCCCAAAGCTCCCATAAAGGCACTTTAATGGAAAAGTTGCCAAATATTTGCTTTCGTCAGAGGGTGTGGGCTGGGAACTTCCTATTCTGCCGCATTGCTGATGTCACCGCATAAGAAATCTTATTGATGCCCATACTCTCTTATACTTGTTTGGTTGGATTTGTTGATTTTTGCTTATTGAGTGTGTATAAAATGATACTTTACTATGGCTTGGATTTGCAGTCTGTGATTATTAATGAAATTGGGCAGCCCTTCAGTTCTTTGGCCATATATGTTTCCTCTTTGGAATCCCTTTTCATGTCCTTTGCCTCATTTCTCCCGTTGGGTTATTTGCCCTTTTCTTACTGTTTTGTTGGAATTCTAATTTGTATCATTTACACTAATCCATGTGTTTTATGTTTGCAAATTTTTTTCCCCCAGTGTATATCCAGTGTTTTACTTTCTTGATAGGTCATTTGATAAAAATTTTTATTTTAAGATAATCCTTATAGGATATGGAATTTTTTTATGAAGGAATAATTTGTTCAGGTCACTGGGTAAAAATTGCTTCTCATTTGGATATTAGAGGGTTATGAAGGGCCAGTATCTTTCTCTCCAACGTTCACTTTCATTCTGAAATGAAATGTACCCAGAAATGGGGACAAACTAACCATTAATCTCAAATGTCATTGCTAAGCCAGCTGAACTGAAGCCTGAGTTTCCTGGTATCTCCGATCCATGGCTTATTCCTATCTAAGAAAAAGAGAACTTTGACTCTGTGTTAAACAGGCTCACATCACAAGAGGCAGAGCTTCAGCATACGTGCTTCACAGGCATTTGTGGGTGGGATAATTGTGCTGCTTTTACTGTAGCTCCCAGACAGGTCTATAGATGGTTTGCAAAGGCCGCTAAGTCCATGTGAGCCACAAATAGCTAGTATGAATTTTATGCTTGGCGTACAATTGCAGGGTTTGACCAGCTGCCTCCAGTTCGGTTCCTCTTTGTGTGAGCTGCATTCAGCACCGAGAGAAGGCACCGTGGAGCAGTTGACTGCCGAGAATCCCGTGGCTTGTGCTCCAAGCGCTTTCTACTCCCATCCCACTTCGCGGACTCACATGGGCTCCAAACGTGCTAATTATAATAACTCTGACAATGTTTTTTTTTTTTTTTTTTTAAATTTCAGAGACCTAGATTTTGGTTTTACCCTTAGAAGGCTGGAGAAATTTACTAAAGAACAAAAAGAACGGACAATCTTAGTATATAGTGAACAGTGCAAAAAGGTGATGAAATCATCATGGGTCCTGTCTAAAGAAGGAATTAAAATGGGTTGTACCTTACACATTTGCCTTCCAGAATGGCCTTATTTGTAATTTGAGAAGAATATCTTGGTTTAAAAATATGCTTTGGCTTTATTGTTAGAGCAGGAATTTTGGGAAGAGTGAAAGAAAAAGAAAAAGTACAACAGGCAAATTAAATTGGAGGCAGGGGGAGGAAACATGTTCTTAGGAGAACGGTTAAAATCTTAGAGGTCTGACTGACTAGATAGGACAAATTAAAGAAAATAAGTCCCCACTCAGTTGCTCTTGAAAGTGAGACCATAAAAGAGGGACCTTTTTCTTCAATTGTTCTAGGATAGGAGAGGGTGACTGGGGCCTAAAGAAGTTTAGCTGGAGCATAGTATCAGGATCACAGAGAGTAAAATGAAATTGTTATGCTGAGGGACCCCAGATCTAACAAACTCTTGGAAAATGTCCTCTTAAGGTTGTAAACAGGGAATCTTTAATGAGGACTAACCATATGGATACAGAATACTTGGGCAGATTTGAAAGGGAATGAAAGAAAAAAATCAGCCTTAAAAACAAAAAAGTACTTAGTGTAGATCTTCTCCAGCCTGGGCTCGACGCTTGTTTGATGGGACAGTGCTTGGGATGACTTCACTCGGGAGGTGAAGGTTGACAAGGTTTGTCCTAACAGCGGATGTTTTTGGCAACACCAGAACTCACTGACTGTATGTCTCTCACGATATGGCTGGCCCCTTACAAGACAAAACCTGGAGAAGATTGTGTCAGAAAAGCAGATAATTGGGCTTAAAAATGAAAAGATATGAAAAACAAAGCAGCTACTGAGCTTTTCTGAATAGCCAGCCATACATGTGGTAGAGAAGGAAAGGAATCAAGTTAAGAAGCAAGTTGAGGGCGCCTGGATGGCTCAGTCGTTAAGCGTCTGCCTTCAGCTCAGGTCATGATCCCAGGGTCCTGGGATCGAGTCCCACATCAGGCTCCCTGCTCAGCGGGAGGCCTGCTTCTCCCTCTCCCACTCCCCCTGCTTATGTTCCCTCTCTCGCTGTCTCTCTCTCTCTCTTGAAAAATAAATAAAATCTTAAAAAAAAAGAAAAAAGCAAGTTGAACAATTTTGAGCTTTCTTAGAGTAGCAGAACAGCAGATAAAAATACAATGTCAGAGCCTTCTTCCTTGTTGCAGAAAAATGTGTAGCAGAAAGAAGTGTTGCTCAAAGTCTAGAACATTCAAAAGCTAATGAAAGGCAGGGTCTGCAGAGGGTGATTCTTCAGCAGAAACAAAATTGGTGTAATAGGAAAACCTACTGTCATAGGCTAAGTAAGTCTCATAAGCCTAGGACATTCCAGAGCAAGTGACATTAGTCACAGTAGTACAGTTCTGCCTCCTGGACAACTCTCATCCCTAAATGCAGTGCTGGGGGTGGGGGTGGGGACAGGAGATTGAGCCTCAAAAAGCAAATGAAATGAAAAAGCTTTGAATATGGTGAATAAGATTGAAAGAACGTCACTGAGACCTGGTGACTGGGTCTGTGACCCCTGCAAGTTTCAGAACTTTGCCAGAAGTTTCTCTGATTGAAGCTAGAGAATGCAAAAGTAGATTCTCCTCCTCCTCTCCATACTATGGCAGACTTCACAGTCTACTGGTTTTGGACCATGGGCAAGTAAGTAACTGATGAGGTAGGAATCTGATGGACTAGAAATTAAATTTTTTTCTGCATTCACTCTCCTTTCCTCACATAGCACTGAACTTTTTGGTCTTTGGGAGCACTATGTGCTGGTTTCTGGGGACATTTTTTATCTTTTCCTGGGGTAATCACTTTGGATCTAGGATTAAGCTGTTTTTTCACTGTGACTCCAAAACTTTTATGTATCCTATTAACTTTTTATACTTTCTCAGTGGTGGGGTCCATAAGCAAAAGAATTTAACTCCTGATATCTTGAAGGGACCATACTCATTACCATGGAACATAACTCAGACAACCACCCAACTAGTTAGGACTTTTCTAAAAAATACAGGAAGCTCTAATAATTAATAAAAGAATTATTATTATTATTTGAAGATTTATGTATTTATTTGAGAGAGAGAAAGAGCATGCAGGAGCAGGGGGAGAGGCAGAGGGAGAGAGAGAGTCTCAAGTAGACTGCGCTGAGCATGGAGCCCAGCCCAGTGCAGAGCTCGAGCTCATGACCCTGAGATCATGACCTGAGCTGAAATCAAGAGTCAGATACTTAACCAACTGAACCACCCAGGTGCCTCTATTAATTATTATTATTATTATTATTATTAGATTTTAAAAGCCAGGATGACAATGTTGGGAGCTTAATTTCTTGCTGAGAACTTCATAATGGAAAGTACTTATTTCAAATTTGGGTCATTTTTATGTTATTGCTACTGTATTATTAGAGAATAGTTATGTTTCTGTTTGATTTCCATGTGTAACTTCTAGTGAGCTATGATGGACCCAAATTAGAATGGGAAACAAAATAAGTAAATTTTTAGCCTAAGGTACAACAGTACTTTGGAATGTTTATTTAATATGGTATTCTTACCCAATTCCCAATACCCAGTGGGGAAAAATCTGAATTGGCCACAGTGGAGCAGTGGTTGATATTTGGAGAAGAGCCTCATGAAGGAGAGGACTCACCTGAAGCTCATCTCTTTCCCGGAGGGACGCAACAAACTCTTGATGCCTTAAGTTGAGGGGAAAAAGCTTTCTCTCTTAGTTAAAACAGATCTATAGACTGGTTGTGATTTATGCACTGTCGTAATGGAACAAATATTTTTTCTCAGCATGTTGGGAACCTGCCCCCCAATGCACTTAGATTTGAGTTTTGTTTTTTTTTTTTTAAATCAGGAATTTACTTTATCCCAATTGGCTAAGGCAGTTCAGTTTCCTGTCTGTTTGCTGTACTTAAACTTCTGCCCCACCCCTTTTATTACCACTGATTTAAGAATTTATCATATACTGCCCTAGACCAAATGTAGAGTTTATGACTCCAGTGTTCATGGGACTTGATTAGATCCAAGGCAGCACATATGGTGAAATGTGCCATCTCAACATTTTGTCAATTATGCCAGTGTACTTGTGCCAAGCAAAGTGATTTCTCCCTCCTAAAGACATATGAGCCAGAAAGAAGTTCTTTGATTTCTTGTTTTATGTGACATTCTGTCTGCAATTAGCAGGCTTCCAGATGTTCATGAATTTTATATTCAACTTATATAGTCATTTATGTTTCCCACCAGAAAGCAGAGTGGTTTATGTTCCAGAAACTCAATCGAAAAACATTTCTTCTAACTTGAACTTGAAATGACTAAATATTTCATGGTGTAACTTCTAATTATAAATGTTCTGTGAGATTAGGGGACTTTTATTTTTATCTGGATAGTTTGAATTTTATCCACACTCATTGAACAAACATTTGAAAATATTTCCTTCAGTTTGGAGCTGCTTGGATCTTTCTTTTTTTTTTTTTTCATTGATAGGATTCTTCTGCTCGCCTCCTAAAACTGTATTTGAAACTTCTAACCTCATTTCAAAAATCACATTTGTTATGTTATATCTTCTGTTTTTCATAGGCTGTGAGGTTCTTGAGAGGCCTCTGCAATACTGAACATAGTGTTTGTTAGTACTAAATCATTCTCTCTTGAGATTCAGAGAACAGTTATTTATAGATCATTTGTTTTAACTGATTTCCTGTTTTTTTTTTTTTTTAAAGATTTTATTTATTTATTTGACAGAGACACAGCGAGAGAGGGAACACAAGCAGGGAGAGTGGGAGAAGGAGAAGCAGGCTCCCCGCAGAGCAGGGAGCCTGATGCGGGACTCGATCCCAGAACCCTGGGATCATGACCTGAGCTGAAGGCAGTCGCTCAACCAACTGAGCCACCCAGGCGCCCAACTGATTTCCTGTTTTAAGCACCACACGCTATCACCATTATCCAGGATTAAAACATGGAGGTGTCTCTTACGTTACCTGTAAAACTGAAACCTGCATTACCACTCTTGTTCTAAGCAGGTATCAATTTAGCATGGAGTCAGGTTGAATTAAGGTAGGGAAGCAGCCAGATTTACCACAATCCTTTGAAACAAAGGAAGTTTCTTCTAAAGTCAGTTTTTGTTTACATGTGCAGCAGTTCTAGGATACCAAAAATCAAACATTCTTTGTATATAACTTTGTTAAGGTTCAGATGCATAAAGCTATAACTTTGGGAGGTATCACTTGATTTTTTTTTCGAATGTCATTCTACAATATTCTTTACAGAGAGTACTAACCTTCAAGGGATGAAGAACAATCTTCTAATACAGGCTGTTTCTTTTGAAGAGAGTAAAAAAAATTTCCTTATATTGCATAAAATCTACCTTTTCCCACTTCAGTTCATTACTGCTAGTTCTTCACTTTAGAATAGCATATGATAAATTTAATTCTTCCTCCACATATACTTTCAATATCCTACCTTGGTCTTTCTCCTCTTCCTCGGACTCTCCCCTTCCATCAACCTCCTCCTTTCCCCCCGCATCCTTCATTTTTCTTCTTCTAAAATGGCTTTATTGAGGTATAATTTACATACCATGAAATTTTTCCACTGACAGTATACATTATAGTAATTTGGGGTATGTTCATTAGAGTTGGGTACTCATCATCACAGTCCACTTTTAGAATATTTTCATCACCCCTAAAAGTTCCTGTGCTTATTTGTAGTCAGTCCCTAGCCTAGGGCAATCACTGATGTGCTTTCTCTGTATATAGATTTAAGAGGTTTCATATAAATAGTACCATATCATATGAAGTCTTCTGTGTCTGGCGTCTTTCATTTAGCATAATGGTTTTGAGATTCATTCATGTTGTAGAATGTATCCGTAGTTTCTTTTTAATGCTGAATAGTATTCTGTTGTACAGCTCTTTCACATTCCTTTTATCTCTTCACTCATTGATGGGCATTTGGATTATTTCCAATGTTTGGTTATTTTGAATAATACTTCTATGAATATTAATGTTCAAGTCTTCAGACGTATGTTTTCATTTCTCTTTCATTTCCATACTTCGGAGTGGGATTACTGCATTGTATGGTAAGTATGTGATTAATTTTTCAAGAATCTGACAAATGTTACCATTTTGTGGTGTTCCATTTTATATCCGGCTAGAATGTTATGAGTGTCACAGTTGTCTCCTTATCTTTGCCAGTGCTTAGAATTGTCAGTCTTTTTTATTATAGCCTTCTTATTGTGGTTTCAGTTTGCACTTCCCTAATGACTAATGATATTGAACATCTTTTCATGTGTTTATTGTGATTTATATATCTGCTTGGGGTAAATGTCTAGTCATATTTTCTTTGGTGAAATGTGTTGCCAGCTTTTAAATTGTGTTGTCTTCTTACAGTTTAGTTGGTAAGGGTTCTTTATATATCCTGGATATGAGTTCTTTGTTAGATATATTATGTGCAAATATTTTCTTCCAGTCTGCTTTATTTGCATTTCCTACTGTTGTCTTTTGAAGAGTGTATATAATTTTGATGAAATTCAAGTTATAATTTAATAGTGACTTTGTAATAAGTTTTGAAATTGGGTAATGTAAATCTTCCAACTTTGTTTTGCTCTTTAAAAATTGTTTTGGCTATTTTAAGTCCTTTGCATTTTTATATAAATTTTAGGGTCAGCTTATAAATTTCTACAAAGAAATCAGCTGGGAATTGGATAGAGTTAACATTGAATCTATAGATCAGTTTGAGGAGAATTGTCATATTAACAATAGTAATCTCTTGTAAACATAGAATGTCTCTCCATTTACTTAGGTCATTGTTGACTTCTTGCAGTTAAAGATGTGGTTTCAATATACAGGCCCTACATTTCCGTTGTGGAATATATTACCCAGTATTTTATTCCTTTTGATGCTATTATGAGTGGAATTAGCTTCTCAGTTTCAGTTTTCAGTTGTTTGTTGGTCTTTGGTTGAAATTGATTTGTGTTTTTCTAGTTATTTTAGTTGCCAAAGTAGGATGAGGGAAAAAGTAGGATGAGCTTGTGTTCTGGGCTTCCTCTCCCCATTAAATGGCCTCGTAAGGGCTATCATTTTCTCAAGAGCATGGAATATTGATGAGAAGTTGAGTTACTTGTGTTCAGAATATATAATTATTATATTTATTTTATTTTTTAATAAAGATTTTTTTATAAGATTTTATTTATTTATTCATGAGAGACGGAGAGAGAGAGGCAGCAGCAGAGGGAGAAGCAGGCTCCCCGCAGAGCAGGGAGCCCAATGTGGGACTTGATCCCAGGACCCTGAGATCATGACCTGAGCCGAAGGCAGACGCTTAACCATCTGAGCCACCCAGGCACCCAATAAGTATTATATTTATAAGTAGTATTCTTGTTAGGTGGGTCAACAGTCAGTCTATTAAGCTTAGTAAACATCTCCCAGTCTTGATGAGGATAACAAACCAGAGAGGTTATTGAATGGGATACCCATTCATCAAAAGGTGTGAACCCTGAGGGTCCTGTATATAAGGCCATCATTCAACAACCCCCAGAGAGTGATGAAAATTTGCTGCCTTTCAGTGGTTATTGAGATGTTACTGTGACCCTGTGTGAGCCGAGTAGTCTCTTTGTGACACTCCATGACCTGCCTGCTTCCTATGGCCCTATCATTACCCCAGGAAGCAAGAATATTCTGTCCATCATACACTTCCTCCTTCCCTTCATCAGCTGTAGGAGATCTTGCCCTTAAGTGACCAGATAGTTAACTCTCTCCTAAAATTTGTTATTAATTACTTATTAAATTGGGATTATTTGTTTTCCTACTAGAGTTCCTAAATTATTTATTTATTTATTTAAAGATTTATTTATTATTTTTATTTGACAGAGAGAGACACAGCGAGAGAGAAAACACAAGCAGGGGGGTGGGAGAGGTAGAAGCAGGCTTCCCACAGAGCAGGGAGCCCGATGCGGGGCTCGATCCCAGGACTCTGGGATCATGACCTGAGCCGATGGCAGACGCTTAATGACTGAGCCACCCAAATGCCCCTAGAGTTCCTAAATTATTTAATTAAAAAGGAAAACAATAACAGTCTTTTGTTCCCAGACCTCCTCTGTTGAATCTGGAAGGATCTTTGCATATTATTAAAGATTAAATTTGACCAAATATAGCAAAGGCCTGGGTATAATGGTTTAATAAAGGCTGGTTCCGTTGCTACCTACCTATCCATCTATCTATCTGTCTGTCCTACATTAAGAGGTCTGAAAAGTAGTCTGGAGGTGATCAGAGATATTTTGGCTATTCAGCAAGTCATTGAGGAGTTAAAGCTCCTTCTAGCTGCTGTTCCACCATCTTTAGTATATGGCTCTGTCCCTATGCTTGCAATGTCCTCAGGCATAGCACCCATTTTCCTGGTTGGAAGAATAGGAGCATGTAGGGGCCAAAGGAAACATGCTGAGTCTGCTTCCTTCATCAAGCTTTCCTGGTGAAACTTCTCATATGTCAGATTTGTGTCACTTGGCCAATCCTAGCTGCCTGGGAGTCTGGAAAGTTGAATAGTTAAAGCTGAGCATATTCTCAGCCAGAAAAAAAAAAAAAAATTGTGCTCCTCTTAGTAAATGTGGTAGATATTACCAGCGATTACCATATCTGATTCTTCTGCCCTTCTGGGTATTGTGAAGCCTGTAGTCCTCAGCCTCCTTTCCATAGAATCAGTTCTGGCCAATGAAATGTGAAAAGAAGTGACAGAGGTCACTTGTAAATGAGAAAGGGGCATTTAAGGGGCACCTGGCTGGCTCAATCAGTAGAGTATGTGACCCTTGATCCTGGGGTCGTGAGTTCAAGCCCGACCTTGGGCATATCGCTTGCTTAAAAAAATAAATTCGTTTAAAGTTTCTTCAATCTTGTCTTACCTGCTAGGATCATCCAGAGACTGTGTTTCAGATAGTACACCTACAAGAGTGTGGAGCCTTTTTTAGCTTGGTCCCCTTTGCCAGTCCACGTGGCACGTATGATATGAGCAAGAAAGGAACTTTTGTTAAACTGAGATATGTGGTCTGTTACTGCAACATAGCCTAGTCTGTTCTAATTAATGTACTCAAGAAAAGGGGTTAATATATATTGGCCAGGCAACTACCTGGATCTGCCACACTCTTCCACAGAGCCTATTTCTACTGAATCCCCAGAGCTGTGGTGGTTATCACTTTCCTTTCTATTATTATATTATTGACAAATTTTAAATATATACAAAACCAGAGAGAATGATATAATAGCTCAATGTATATCCATCAATCTATGACCAATCCTGTTTATTTTTACTCTTACCCTCTTCTCCCCACCCAGATTATATTTAATCAAATCCCAGTCATCACATAATTTCATGTATAAATGTTTAAGTATATGTCTCTTTAAGATATTTTTAATTTAACCATAATACTATTTTCACAGCTAAGAAATTAACAATAATCCCTTAATATTATCAAATAGTGTTCACATTTCACCTATTGTCTTATAGGGGATTTTTTTTACAATTTTATTTGTTCAAATTGGGATCCGCATAAAGTTTATAACTCTGACTGCCTGATACACCTTTGAATTTAGAGATTAATCTGGATGTTTTCTCCTCTACTTCTGAAAACACTGTCTTTTTTTTTTTTTTTTTTTTTTGAGAGTTTCCTACAGTTTGGATGTTGCCATGTGCCCCCATGGTGTCTGTTAAATGTATTCATCTCTCTGTCCATTGCATTTCCTGCCTATTGCTAAATAGATCTAGAGACTTGATCAGATTGAAATTAATTAATTAATTGACAGGAGCATTTCATAGGTATACTTATCAGCAGGCACGTAGTATCTGCTTGTCTCTACCACCCCCCCCCCCCTTTAAATGATTAAACACCCTAGAGATAGCTTCTGTTCTTGACAGTGTGGATGCATGAGGCTTTTGGTAACATTCCGATTGTATTGGCAGGGCCATACTATCAATTTCAGCACAATTGAATTCTCTCTCTCTCTTTTATCAGCTCTCTTGGAGTATAATTTACATAAATAAAAATCATACATTTTAATTGAACAATTTGATGAGTTTTGACAAATGTATACATTCATGTAACCATCCCCACAATTGAGGTATAGAACAATTTTATCATCCCCAAATCCCTTGTCTTCTTCCTGGGCAATTTCTTCTTCCTGACTCCATGCAACCAGTGATCTACTTTCTGTCACTGTAGATTAAAATTTCATATAGACCATCCAGAGTTTCATAAAAATGGAATTATGTGGTATATACTCTTTTGTGACTTCCTTTTTTTGCTCAGAATAATGTCTGTAAGTTTTATCCATGCTGTTGGGTGTATAAGTAATTTGTTCCTTTTTATACTTGAATAGAACTCTCTTGTTTGGCCATGCCAAAATTGTTTATCCATTCACAAGTCGATGGACATGTGGATTGTTTCAGGGTTTTGGCTATGAAAAAATTGCTATAAAAATTCCTGTACAAGTCTCTGAATGGATGTATGTTTTCATCCTATAGTGTAAATCCTAGAAGTGAGATAGCTGGGTTATAGTATTGGCATATACTCAACTCTACGAAAATGCCAAACAGTTTTCTAAAATTATAGTTGAGAAGTGTTATATTTCCATCAGAAATGTATGATAGTTCCATTGCTTCACATTTTTTCTAACATTTGGTATGTCAGTCCTTTTAATTTTAGCCATCTAATGGGTATATAATGGTATCTTTTTTTATTTTAATATTTATTTCCTTAATGATTTATGATATTGACCATTTTTTTCCAAGTGCTTATAGGTTTTTTTTTTTAAATTATATATATATCTTTATTTCTCCCTCCCTCCCTCCCTACCTACTTATCAATTGTCTATTTACTTATACTGAGGGAGAGAGAGCGATGGCTGGACCCATCTGGGAGGACTTTCCTCGATGCCCCAGATGTTTCCCAAGTGCTCTGCCCTCTAGATGATTGGAATTTGAATGATTTTTCTGTTGTGTATGAGCTCTGAGAATTATTTATCTTACAGGTCTTTGGTTGTTTTTTATGTGCCTCATGAAATTTGATCCTACACTCCTCTACATGCACCACTTAGCCCTCAGCGGCTCTCCCTGGATGGTGCAGGGCCTGAGCTGCTCTGCTCCCAATGCCATGTCTGCCACTGTCCAGTGGGAGTTTGAGCAGTTGGATGCTCAGAATCACTAGCAGCAGCTGTACTTGGAAATTTGCAGAGTCTCATAGAATGGCCAAGTTTCCAGAAAACAGAAATTGAAACAGATATAGAGATCTAAGCCCCTACGATCATAGTCATGTTAAACTGAAGAATGCTGAGAATGATTATATTAATGCCAGTTTAAGTTGCCATAGAAGAGGTGCATAGATGTTACAACTTAACACAGGGGCCACTTCCTAGTACAGGTTGGCATTTCTGGCCCATGGTTTGGCGGCAAAAGACCAAAGCAGTTGTCATGCTAAACTGAGTTGTGGAGAAGGAATCTGTTAAATATACCCAGTACTGACCGACAAAATATGACCAAGAGATGCTGTTTAAAGAAACAGGATTCAGTGTGTAGTTCTTGTTAGAAAATGTGAAGTCATATTATACATCTACTGCAATTAGAAAACATCAAGGAACGGTGGAAAGAACTTTCTAAGGCAGACTTATGTCTTGCTTTTGATCATTCACCAACCAAAATAATGACTGAAAAATACAATGGGGATGGGATAGGCCTAGAAGAAGAAAAACTATACAGGACTGCTATACAGGACTGTCCTCTAAAATGCAGGGTACTATGGAGGAGAACAGCGAGAGTGTCCTATGGCAGCATATTCGAGAGGACCGAAAAGCTAACATGGCTCAGAAGGTGCAGCAGATGAAACAGAGGCTAAAGGAGAGTGAATGAGAAAGGAAAAATTTTCCCAATTAAAAAAAAAAAAAAAAGGGGGCACCTGGGTGGCTCAGTTGGTTAAGCGACTGCCTTCAGCTCAGGTCATGATCCTGGAGTCCTGGGATCGAGTCCCGCATCGGGCTCCCTGTTCAGCAGGGAGTCTGCTTCTCCCTCTCACCCTCCCCCCTCTCATGCTCTCTCTATCTCATTCTCTCTCTCAAATAAATAAATAAAATCTTAAAAAAAAAAAAAAGGCAAGCAAAGAAACAAAAATTTTCCCTGAAGTCCTCTTTGAAGGAAAATTCTTATTGGCACAGTGAGGCCAAGATTGACAGACATCTAAATATCCATGACTTGAGAATATTCTGCAGCTATATACATTTTGAACCATTAATATGGAAGACCTGAGGCCTACTCCAGAAACTGAAGTGAAGTTTGATAAACCTGTAGATTGCTTCACACTAGTCTCTTTACTTTACATCCAGGGAATGGAGAGCACCACCAGCAGAAGACTTTGCAGAAGCCTCTCAGTTGATGTATTGTGAAGTGTTTACTGAATGTATGAAATGTAGAAAGATGTAAAAGATAAATTAGGAGAGACTACTTTGTATTGTACTGCCATTCCGACTGTATTTTTATACTTTTTGGCAGCATTAAACATTTTTATTAAATTAAAAAAAAAAACAAATTAGCCCTCAGCTCTATTTCAAAGGAATTTATGCAAATTTCTAGATGACTTCTCCTTCTTCTGCATCTTTTTCTTCCCCCCCAACTGTTCCCTCCATCTCCCCTCCCCGACCTCTCTCCTCCTCTTCCTCTTCCTTCTTCTTTCCTAGTTTCCTTCTCTGCTCCACAACTTCCAGCCACCTTATTCTCCCCAAGCTCTGATCTTTGTTTCTTCAGTTTTACAAGCTTTTTTGCTCTGCTTAGGATTCTCTTTCATGATCCAGAAAATTCTACCAGGCAATTGTCTTAGATATTTTGCCCAGTTCTTATTTGTTTAAAGATGAAGTTGAGTATGTTTCTTGTTACTCCAAATGGCCAACAGAGAAAATCCTACAACTCCTTTTTTTTACATATCCTTAAGCTTTTTATACTCAGCTGAACCCTCAAAGGTTTACAGAATTTACTTGCCCTAAATTTTTTCCTTCTCCTTTACCTATAGTAAGTGTTCCTAATCTTCATTTTTTTTTTTCCTTTTGGCTTTACCTAATCTTTTCTCCACTTATTTTTGCAGAAGTCTGGAATCTTTCTACTCTGAAGAAATAAACAGAATCCAGCATGAACTCCTTCAATTTTATTCCACCATCCTGTATGTCTCTTAAGGCATCCTGTTTCCTATTTTAAAGTGTAGTGACCTCATATGACCAATATTCATTAATTTTATTTTTTTAACTGTTTGTATTCATAGAATCACATTTTCCTCATTCTACCCTTCCATTTTCTCAGTTACCTTGTGTTCCAAGATTTCTTCCATCTATTGCCATGTCTTTATTTTGCCATTTAAAATTAATGCAATAATCTCCTCTTAGGTTTTCACCTGGCTGTTGATTGCCAGTTTTCATCTTTGAGCCAGCACATTTATGTACAGTCCTCAGGGTAACAGTTACCATGGCTAGATCCAACCACTGAGTCTCTTTTCTTATACATTTTCACCACTTATTCCTTCTAATATTTCCAGAAATAATTTAGGTTAGGGCTATCATTCTCAGCCTTATTGTCATTTTGGGCCAGATAATTCTTAGTTGAGGGACTGTTCTGCGTATTGTGGGATGTTTAGCAGCATCGATGGCCTCCACCCACAGGATACCAGGAACATGTGACTCCCACTCCTCATTTGTGACAAAATGTCTCCAGACATTGTCACATGTATCCTGGAAAGCAAAATCACCCTTGGTTAAAAACCGCTGCCATAGAACAACTTTCTCTGACTCTTTCAGAGAAAGTTTTCTTAGACTCAGTTTTCCCAGCTGTAAAATGAAGATAATGAAACATATTTCCCAGGGCTATTTTGGGGAATCAAGGTGATGCATGGAAGTTTTTAGCGTAGTGTTTGCTGAGAAAATGTTTGCAATTATCATAATAATTATTGACCTTTCTATCAATACACTGCTCTCCTCTTCTTACATCTCAGATATTATTTTATCTGTTATGTGTATATCTATAATGTATCTTGTTAATTGTAGTATTCCTTATCATTATCAGTTTAATTAGTTTATCTAGTTTATTATAGCATATGCATTTTACTTTGCATTTTTTACACTAACTTCTCTTTTTCTTGTCTCCTTTTCCTAAAAAATGTTGATCTTTGATACAATATCCTCTTGAGACTGTTGTCCTTTCTTCTTCCCTTTACATTAAATTAATTTAAAAAAAAGTGAATCTATATTTATTGTCATAAATCTTGTTTATATCCTTCTGTCTGGCTACTGTCCCAGTCACTTTACTGAAATTGCTCAGGCAAACATCAGCAGTATATTTTTATTTAAGGAATTTTCTTATCAAAGTTAAACATGCACACAGTTTAAATAGATTGTTTTCTCAAGGCTTATAAGGAAAAACAGAAAACACCATAAAAACAGCTATCCCTTCCCCCTTAACACCCCATCCATATCTCACTTCCTTGAGTCAATCATTTTTTATTATCTTAGATGATTCTTTACGTGTTCATATATGTGTTTCTGGAAAACATTCTGTGATGGTTAATTTTATGTGTCAACTTGACTGAGACAAGGGGTTTTGGTTAAACATTATTTCTGGGTGTGTCTGTAGGATGTTTCTGGAAGGGATTAGCATTTGAATCTGTAAATAAGAAGGGAATCAAAGATGTAAACTTAGGAGGCTCCAACATTTTTTTTTTTAAGATTTTTTTTTTTTTAATTTATTTGAGACAGAGAGGATGAGAGGGAGGAGGGTCAGAGGGAGAAGCAGACCCCCCGCCGAGCAGGGAGTCCGATGCGGGACTCGATCCTGGGACTCCAGGACCATGACCTGAGCCGAAGGCAGTCGCCCAACCAACTGAGGAGGCTCCAACATTTAACAGGGTAGACCGAGGAAAAAGCACCCGCAAAGACTGAGGATAAGGAAATTGAAAAGTAAGGGAATGATGAGTCTGATGCACACAGGAAGCCAGGAGAGGAAAAGAAAATGGAAGAGTCATTTGGCAGAAGACTGAAAATGAGCATTTTGACTTGCCAGTTAGGAGATCATCGGTGGTTTAAGCGTCAGTAGTTTCAGAATGGGTTTTGCCAGTGTTCTACCTCTGATGCTAAGTGTGTATTTGATTATCCTTCAAATATTATCTAAAACAATTCTGTGACAATGTCTCTAAGTTCTTGCTGTGTCTTGGGGGTGGGGGATCTGGTTTAGTGACCTGAACTATGTGCTGTTTTAATGAAGGTAGCAAGAGCTCCTGTTTGTACACAGTTTTAAGTTGCATGCCACTGCGTTTGTGGAAGATCTGTGTTATCCTTCTGGATGGGTTTGCTGTCTTGCAGCAGCCAAGAGCAGGATAAACAAACAAGGCAAAGTTGCCGCAGTGGTAGCAATGCAAACCCATTAGCACGGCTTCCAGCACAGCAGGACCTGACAACAGGACAGGGAGGCATAATGGATTGAAAAACCCAAAGGTTGTTTACATTAGTTGTGAGCCCACCTGCACAGAAGCTACAGATGGGGACCATGCCCAAGAAGTTCTCAAGGTCAGAGCAACTTCTTTTTATCAATAACTAATACTTGCACATATCTGTTCTCAGTCACCCCTCTGCATAAACTACTCCCTGTTTATCCTCCTTTCTTGCGATAAGAATATCAAAATTATATCGTCTCCCTATTATCAGGACTTGGTCTTTAATTACAATGGAGGCATTTTTGTTGATCCATTCATGCTATTCTTAGTGGTTTTGATTTTTTATTATCGTGAGACACCAAATATTTCCAAACATCCATTCAAAGTGTTTGTTCCAATACCTGACATATACTTATGACTTGGCCTAATTACCTCCTCTACGACCTTACAGTAGATTTTCTTTTTGCCACTAATGACTCATACCCAGCACTTCCCATACGCTGGTTCACTGCATCACACATTCCAGCCTTCAGGCTAGCTGCAGTCGCTTCATTGTCTTGTTTGTTCTTCCATTTTCAGTTTTAAGGATTCTTTGATAGAGAGGACACATGAAAAATGAGACTTAAGATGTTCTATGTTCTCTCTGCCATCTGTTAACATTATACCATCTGTTTCGAATACCAATCTAACCCTCATTTTCTGGGCTTTTGAAATGCACAGAGTTTCTTTTTCTTCCTTGTATCCTTTGTGATTATGTTGTCAGAAACTTCCTGTCTTCTCCCTCCCTCCTTCCCTCTTTCTCCCTCTCTTTCCCTCTCTCCTTTCTTGAGTGGTTCATTCTCTTGAACAACAATTTTGTTTCTAAGACCAAGTGACCATACATATTTTTCATAGGAAATGTTTGAAAAATTTATTTAAATTCCAGGATACCTGATTGTTCCTGCTCAAGTTTCATTTCCTAAACTCTGTGTGGGCAGGTGTGCATGTGTGTGTGCTCGCGGGCGGGGATGCACGATGGGTGGTGGGGTGGTAGAAAGGCAGAAACCTGAAGATCTCTGGTTTGTGTTCTAAGTCATCCATCTTGACTAATGGCATCGCAGTCAGTCTGATTTCCCAAAATAGAAATTCTCACATCATCTAGGACCTTTCCAATTTCTTATTCCTCCCATTCACTTAGTCCCAAACTGCTATTGATTTTACCCTAGGATAGCTCTCAAGACTGACCTCTGCTTTTGACTCTGCTGGCACCCACTCCCTCGGTCCAGGTTCTCCTAACCTGGGCAGTCCTGTGACTTTAGATCACACAGGCCCATTTTCTCCAATCCCTCCTTCACATGCCGCCCGGTCACCTGTCTTTTCCCACATCCTCTTTAGCCCCATCACTGCTCCTGTCACTGCTGTTGATTACTTCAACATCTGCCTAGATGTTGTAACCAGCCCCGGGCCTCCCATTTCTGTAACCTCCAGAACTTTAAATTTTTCCTCCATCTTTTTCAGCCACCCACTCCCATAATCATCACCAGTCACTCTCCTGTCTCCCTAATCTTGATTTCAAAAATTTCACTCTTATGTCGCTTCCTATCTTTTTAGTTTCCTTGTTACAGTATTTCTATTCCAGCAATTCCCCAACCTTTATGAGGCTTTCACTACATTGACCTTACCTCTTCTTCACTAGCCTTAATTTACTAATTTTCCTTTTTTTTCCCCTCTCACAGAATTAGTCTGTTCAAAGATAGATTTCCGGTTCCATAATTGGAGACAGAAGCTGATTTATTTCTCTAAATGAGTGGATCTTTACCTAGCATCTCAGATTCACAGATTGTAAAGTTTAAACAAGCTTTATTAATTCCTGTTTATCCTTTTGAGTCCTGGGAATGAAAAGAAATGATTTTAAGACAAGAAAAGAAGCTAGAGATTACAGTTCACAAATCTCTAGGCATGATTTGGACCATGTGACCAGAGAGAAGATGAATGGTTATTTGAAAAATTTAATAGGCAGCAGGTACAATAATAGCAACATGAGCCCAATGTATACTTTCTAGCTTAAATCTAGGAGGGTCATTCCTGTAAACGTCCCACCCATGAGGCCAGCTGGTTTCTGATTGTTACTGAGTAAGCCCAGACAAGTAGGGGTTATAGACTCCCCTTGGTGACTTTACCAAAGCAGAGTGTAGACAAATTTAACCTACCAACTTTTTTTCAACTTCTAGCTAAAAGCAAGTAAAATATTTACATTTAAAATGTAGCTGTGACTCAGAACTTGCAAAGATTTTAGCATTATGGGTGTTTGCTTGAGGGACCCTTACCAAGATAAGCCATCATCTTTATTTTTTTTTAATATTTTATTTATTTATTTGACAGAGAGACACAGCGAGAGAGGGAACACAAGCAGGGGGAGTGGGAGAGGGAGAAGCAGGCTTCCCGGAGAGCAGGGAGCCCGATGTGGGCCTCTATCCCAGGATCCTGGGATCATGACCTGAGCCGAAGGCAGATGCTTAACGACTGAACCACCCAGGTGCCCTGATAGGCCATTATCTTACATGACTTCTGAGCACTATTTGACAGAAGTGACCTTCCCTCCTATGGCAGCACTTGTTTTCTAGGCTTCTATAACATCACATTCACTTAGTTTCTTCCTATTTCAATAGCCTCTTCTTTTAGTCCTCTTTTTTTCAATTCACTTTTCTCTACCAGACCATTAAATATTAACACACCCCTTGAAACTGTCCTCGTCTTTCTTTTTTTACTATCTAATAGTCTCCCAAGTGATCACTTCCATATTCATAGCTTTAAATAGTATCTATAGGTTAAGGCCTGTATCACCAATTCTTAGAAAACTCCAGTAGAATAAAGCCTTCATGACATTGGGTGAGTCAGAGTTTTTAATTTTTTCTATTTATTTATTATTTATTTTTATTTTTTTAAAGATTTTATTTATTTATTTGAGAGAGAGAGAGAAACAGCATGAGAGGGGAGAGGGTCAGATGGAGAAGCAGACTCCCCGCTGAGCCGGGAGCCCGATGTGGGACTCGATCCCAGGATTCCGGGATCATGACCTGAGCCGAAGGCAGTCGCTTAACCAACTGAGCCACCCAGGCACCCCGAGTCAGAGTTTTTTAAAGCAGGAGTCAAAAACCGTAAGGTACAAAAGAAAATATTTATAAATTGAGATTTATCAAAATAAAAAGAAACAATTTTTCCTCTGTAACAAAATGTTACAAAAATGCTATGGTGAGTGCTGTGAATTGTGTAAGACTGATGAATCACAGACCTTTACCTCTGAAACAAATAATACATTATATGTTAAAAAAAAAAAAAGATAGTAGGAAGGGAAAAATGAAGGGAGGGATATCAGAGGGAGAGACAAACCATGAGAGACTATGGACTCTGAGTAACAAACTGAGGGTTCTAGAGGGGAGGGGATTGGGGGGATGGGTTAGCCTGGTGATGGGTATTAAGGAGGGCACATATTGAATGGAGCACTGGGTGTTATACGCAAACAATGAATCATGGAACACTACATCAAAAACTAATGATGTAATGTATGGTGATTAACATAACATAATAAAATAAAATTTAAAAAAAGAAAAGAAATAGATGGAGAAAATATTTGCAGAACATATATCTGATGAAGGACCTTTAATAAGTATATGTAAAAACTTTGCCAACTCAAAATAAGAAAACAAAATTCAATTAAAATGAAGGTTTGAATAAACATTTGACCAAAGAGATATGGATGGCAAAAAAACATATGAAGATTTTCAACATAATTATTCAACATCATTTCAACAGATTCAAAATCATTTTGCATTAGGGAAATCCAAATTAAAACCACAAGGACTGTTAACTATAGAGAACAAACTGATGGTTACCAGAGGGGAGTGGGTGGGGAGGATGGGGGAAATAGGTGATGGGGATTAAGAGCACACTTATCATCATGAGCCCTGGGTGATGTTTGGAATTGTTGATTCACTATATTGTACACCTGAAACTAAGATAACACTGTGTGTTGACTATACTGGAATTAAAATTAGAAACTTAATAAAAATATTGTGATAATACATGTTATAAAAAAATTAAAGGCTGATTGAATATAGTATAAAAAACACACACAAGGAGAAACCACTGTATACCTATTAGCATAACAAAAAGAATTGTGATTAGTATGCAGAATAACTAGAACTGTCATTCATTAATGTTGTGAATCTAAATTAAGACCCAGCCACTTTGGAAGACAATTTGGTGATTTCTTATGAAATTAAAAATACACATACCATGTGATCCAGCAGTTTCATTTCTAGGCATTTACCCAACATCTTTGTCTCTATCTACACAAAATCTACATAAGGTCTACACAAAAATTTCTGTATTGATGTTTATAATAGCTTTACTCATAATTGTACAAACTAGAAACAACTACATATTCATCTGATGAATATATAGACAAAATTTAGGTACATCTGTACAATTGAATACAAGCTTAAAAAAAAAGGACTAAACCATTTATTGATACATGTAACAATATTGGTGAATCTTGAATGTATTTTGCTAAGTGAAAAAAGCCAAACTCAAAAGGCTACATAGTGTAGAATCCCATTTATATGACATTCTGGAGAAGACAGACATATAGATAGTAAGCAGATGTATGGTTACCAGGCCTGCATTCCTGTCCATTGTATTTTTCATTGTCAGATATAGAAGTTTTCATTTCTATTAGTTTGATTTGGGCCTTTTTATATTCTACATTTTCCTACTGTTTGGACATATAGAATACAGTTACAGTAAGTGTTTTAATGTCCTCTTCTAACTTTAATATAGGTGTCAGTTCTGAGTCACTTATGATTAATTTTTTTTTGTTATCGACAGTGCAGATCATGTTTTCTTCCTCCTTTTCATGCCTGGTAATTTTTGAATGGGTTTTAGGCATTGTGATTCCATTTTTTTTTTTTTTTTCAATTTCAGGTCTTGATTTTAAGTTTTGTTATGTGGGAAGCTTTGTTGGATGGCAGAGAAGTGTTTGTTGTAGGGATTGAGGTAAAGTCCTTTTGTGTACTATATACAATGCCCTGTGAATCTTGAGGCTTTTCATTCTGGCTGGTATGACGAGGCACTCACTGTCCCTAGATTCTGTGAGCCCTATGCAGTGTTACCTCTTACCCTTCCAGGTGACTCTTCCTTCAGCCTTGGCAATTTCCTTTTACATACACACAGATTAATTACTCTGTTGCATGCACAAGATGATCATCTGCACATCTCTGGAGTCCTTTCACTGAGCAGCTGTATCCTCCCTAGTATGCTCTTTAAAAAAAAAAAAAAAGATTTTATTTATTTATTGGACAGAGAGAGACACAGCAAGAGAGGGAACACAAGCAGGGGGAGCAGAGAGGGAGAAGCAGGCCTCCCGCAGAACAGGGAGCCTGATGCGGGCCGGATCCCAGGACCCTGGGACCATGACCCGAGCCAAAGGCAGACACTGAATGACTGAGCTACCCAGGCGCCCCCCTAGTATGCTCTTTTATAAACTCTACTACCTTGGTATCGCTGAACCCCAGTCTGTCTCCTTAACCTAGAGAACATACTCGTTTCTTTCTGGGCTTCTTCTTTCTACCATGGACTAGAACTTCTCTCAGCACAGCAAACCTGGCAGTAAATCACAGGGTCCGCCTCATTTGTTTCCTATCTCTCAGGGATCACTGCCCTTTGTTGCTTGATGTCCTGTCTTGAAAACCATTGTTTTATATATCTTACCTGGTTTTTTGGTTGATTAAAGTAAGAAAATAGGTCTTGTTCCTGTTACTCCATCTTGGCCAGAAGTAGAAGTCTACAGTGTTATGTTTTTGATACTGCTGTGGTTCGTTTTTGCGTTTTATCATTGAATGAATTGGATTTTTCCTAAGGCTGTTTTTGTTTGTTTGTTTGTTTGTTTTTTCAAGAAATTCCTTGAGAGGGCCAGATGGAGGTCAAGGTGGTATTCCAGTTTACTGCTGTGCACAATTCAAAATTTCTCTTCCTCTCTGTTGCTGAAGAGCAGGCTGCTTCATTTACCTGTAGCTTTTACTTTTGATTTTTTTTTTAATTTTTCTCTTTTCTTTCTTTCTTCTTTCTTTGCCCGCCTGCTGTACTTTCCTGAACCAAACACAGTTGAAGAGAATTTCATTTGCTAGCTAATTTTAACCCAGTTCTTGCACTCCATATGTATCAAGAGGTATACTTGGGAAACATCAGTATGAACCTCTCACTTTTACAAATGCATTTTGATAGCACATTTAGGTATGTTCTCTACTAGGGAAATTTCCCTCTGAAGTGAAATTCAAAGGTTCTTTCCTATTCTCTCCCTTAACCTCAGCTGCTTTTGATAACCGTTATGTGTAGAAACTGGGAATTATTCTGTCTT
The DNA here is from genome assembly GCF_002201575.2 of Neomonachus schauinslandi. Lineage (NCBI taxonomy): Eukaryota > Metazoa > Chordata > Mammalia > Carnivora > Phocidae > Neomonachus > Neomonachus schauinslandi. The sequence goes on from NC_058409.1 coordinate 12,963,505, forward strand.
CATTGGAAATAGTGTTTGCCTTAAAAATTCTCCTTGTTGTTTTTGGATGTTTCCTACAAGGAGAAGGTGAGATGCTGATTTATGAAACTTGCTTATTGATGGATTCATCAATTTTCTAGAAAATTAAAAATTGAGGGACTACCTGGCTGGCTCAGTCAGTAGAGCATGTGACTCTTGATCTCAGGGTTGTAAGTTCAAGCCCCACATTGGGTATAGAGATTACTTAATTTTCTTCTCCATGATAATTTCTCTTTAGTAATTTTTAAACAAAAAAGCTTGTATTTCTAATGTAAAATTGTCATTGTCCCAAATTACAGCATATATAGAATTCATGTCAAAACTATGACAACTTAAAGCATGAATTAAGCATCACTTCATATATATTTCTAAAAAATTATTCCAAATATACATTCAGATTTACATTAGAATGTTGACATCCTGATACTATTAAATTAAAAATAACAATAATTTTCATTTCTATCTATAAAAGGAATCATTTCTTTTTAAAATAATGTCATTAGTGAGACAGTCTCATAGAATTAGATTTAGTAGGGATCAAACTTTAATGTAGATCACATTTTATCTTCTACCAAAGACTTGTAGGGAAAAAGTCACAGTGGGTCTTCAAAAATTAGTGTGGAGCTTGAATGATGAGCTCTGTTACTCCTTCCAGAAATGTTTCAGAGTCTAGTCGTATAATGTGTATATCAGAGTTTCTTCCAACTGCTGCCAAAAATATGTATATCCTACAAGTCATTTACATCATTTTTATCTATCTATCAATCTATCTATTAAATTATTTTCTATCACCTGGACTGGCTGCCTTTTTAAGTTACTGTTGAGCAAAGAACATGGAGTTCCCAGTCATGATGTCAATTTTCTCTTCCCTGTGTACAATGGTAGACCAAAAATGCATTGCACCAAGATGGCAGTCATCCAGACTTGATTTCCAAGACTACTGTGACAACCTGGGAGTACTCAGTTAGACAGCCTTCTTGGTACAATACACACAAGGTGATGATGGCTCTTTGATTTGTAGCAGCATCTGTCATTGCAGAATCTGTGCTATTCATAAGTTTGTCATTTCATAATTTCATCTGAACCTTTGATTTACTTTCTCCATTACTGCTACTGATGGCCAGATGCCCAGCACTCTGATTTTTAAATGTGTTTCTCAATTTTACCTAACATTGTTGTTCTTTGCTCAGTAGTATCTGTGTCTCCTCAATTATTGTGTGGATTGCAAATGTGAAAATCACCCATGTCAACCATTACATAGAATCAGGATCTTTGGAACTAACTTGTATCTGGGGTTAACTCATTTATTCAAAAACTCTTATGAAATGCCGACTGTATTTTAGGCACTGGGAATACATAGATGAATTATCTCTGTGTCAAAGCCTTCTAGTCAAAGGTGGTCAGAAATATATCTGTTGTCAAATGAAGTTTCATTTATTGCCTTATTGAAATGAGGGAGACCACACACTATGGAGAATTATGAAGCTTCATAATAGAAGGGTGTTAAGAAGGATTTATTATAGGATTTGTGCTTGTGTCAGGTGATTTTTGAGGAATGTTCAAGGAAGGAGGGTTTGCTCTGGGTTGGGTGCTGTCAGGGAGTGGGGTGGTTAATTTGATATTTTAATGAATCTCACCTAGAAGGCAGGAAAAATAATCTGAGGCTAAGCCTATAATTGACAAAGAAGCAGTTGTTATTCTTGTTAGCTGGGAAAAGATGTTGTTTGGTATTTTTGTTGTTTGCCCTGTAATCTTGTTTTGTCTTTGTTCTGAGAAGATCATAGAATGGTCTTTTTTGTCTTAGTTTATAACAGTTACAGAGCTACCTTGTCTGACATCAGTGCCCTTGCATTTAATTTCAAGAAAAGAATGCCATGGTTCATCTGTAAATGCCAGGCCATCAACTAGTAACACCAAGAACTAGGGTTAGGTGAGTTCTTAAATGTCAGTTTGTTTGATTCATTATCTAGTGAGAAAGATAGGCCCTTAATCTGATCATTAGAATAATAATAATAATAACAACAGTAACATCAGCAGCAATAATGATAGTAACAATTAATATGTATTAAGGTTTTATGTTCCAGGCACTGGTCTGAGCACTTTATATGTATTATTTCATTTAATTCTCATGACAGCCCTATGATGTAGATACTGCTATTACATTATTCCTGGTAATGGATGTGGGAACTGCAGTTTGGAGAAGTTAAGTGATTTTCCCCAAATTGCATAGCTTTATGTAGTGTTGACATCTATAGGCAATCTGATTCAAGGGCTCATGTTCTTACACACTATTTTAAATATATACTGCAGTGAAGTGTTTTGTGGTATGGTGGATATTGTTGGTGTTCATCTCAGATCCCCTTTACTGGTCTGGTATGCTCTCCCCCAGTTGCCATGAGTATGGCTGTGAGCTGCCTTTTTCTTGCCTTCTCACTAGGGAGATAATACTCCTTAGGACATCCTCTGGGGTATTGATTGTGATTGGTGGGTGAGTGAGGGGGAAGGCTGGTGGTTGGGAGTGGCTGGGTGGGGGAGATGGTCTCTTAGAGTGGGATCTACCCTGTGATGCAGTTAATGCTCTATTATTGTGAGTTATTATATATTATTATTATAGAATTCCCCAGGAATTGGGCTAGGCTAGAATCCAGCTGAGACCCAAAGCCAAATTCTTGCCTGGCTTTTTCCCCTGCCCTGTCATATTTCTTCATCACTCCCTTCTGTCAGAGAACACTCTTGTGATAAACCCTACTTATACAGTAGTCCCCAGCTCAGACTCTTTGTAGGTGACGGATGGATGGTAACATGCATTAGTGATGTAGAAAGATACCAACATGGCAGCAGAGAGGAGAGATACCTGCGCTTTCCTGGCAGGAATAGGTTGAGGGATGGTATCGGCCAGAGCAGTCTTCCTAGATGAAGCAACTCCTAAATGAATTCTAAAAGCATGAATTGGATTAGGCAGGTGAAGGTATCTTTGAAGTCAGCCACTTTATTCGTTAAATCTGTGCTAAAGAATAAAGAGTAGAATATAAAATTTTGCTTTGTGATTAAGTTAATATCCTTGCAGGAATTTTAGTTTTAAAATTCTTACACTTAATGTGATAACATTTATTAAGGGAACAGGAAGGGACATTTACATTCACTTAACTACTTAAATGTGAAATTTATGGTATTAGGGTGTTTTCCCATGTAGTGCCTCCATTAATATTGCAACCCAACACAAGAAATGAAATTCAGAGATGAAGGAAATTCTTCAAGTTTTATATTTTAAATTCATGCAGTTTGCCTTTTAAAGTATACTTTATTGGGCACGTGGGTAGCTCAGTTGGTTCAGTGTCTGCCTCTGGCTCAGGTCATCTTCCCAGGGTCCTGGGATCTAGCCCTGAGTCAGGCTCCCTGCTCAGCGGGGAGTCTGCTTCCCCCTCTGCCCCTCCCCCTGCTTGTGCTCTCTCTCTCTCTCTCTCTCTCTCTCTCACACACATGAATAAATAAAATCTTAAAAAAATAAAATATACTTAATTTAGGCATAATTTACATGCAATAAAATGTGCATATTTAAAGTATAAATTTTGATCAGTTTTGACAAATTTCTGTGTCCATTTAAATCTGCTACCATTGAGATGTAGAACATTTATATCACCTGAAAAAGTTTGGTTGTGCCTTTCCTGGTCAGGTCGCTCCAACCAAACATTGTTCTGATCTGTATCATTATAGATTAGCTTTTTCTAGTAGATTTCTGTTTTGTTATGCCCTAAAATACATTCACATTTTAAAAATATTGCCATTAAGTAAAATTAGCCACATTTTATGGAAATTTTTTGGATTTATTCTACAGTTTTGTTTAGACATACCACAAAGTATCCCAGAAAAACTTACATACTAATTCAAGAAATATTTTCTGATATTTTGAGGGACTTGGCAGAAATTTACCCAAAACAGAATTGCGACGACTTCTTCTTCTTCTTCTTCTTCTTCTTTCTTCTTTCTTCCTTCTTCTTCTTCTTCTTCTTCAAAATTGCAACTTCTAGTGATAGTTTTTTTCTTTTAAAATCTACTGTAAGACCCTCATGGAGCTCACAAAAGGGATGTGTGTGTGCGTGCGTGCATGTGTTTGTGTGTATGACTGACTGTAGGGGCTTCTCTAGGTGCATAGAGAATGAAAAAGGGAAATGGAACTTTTTTTTGGCCATTATGCCAAGACATACATGATTCTGAAACAATGTCCCATAATTGATATTCTCACATATTGATAATTGGTTTTACCTTTATGTAAGCAAAACATAAATGAGAATGCCAAAGTCAAAAATTTCATTTTTTTCATTCTAATCATTTAAAAAATATATTTGCAAGACTATGAAGAGGATGAAATTAATACTTCTAAATATGAAAAGTTTTTGATAGATCTTGGTTATCTTTACTGAGAACAAATGGAGCTAATGTGAAGCAATATATGGAAGCTGAGTTGTACTAATCTGAATGTTGTAAGAGGCAGTGAATTGTAGATTGTTTTGACTAACTTGGTGATACATGGAGTTATGAATAAACTACTGTGTTTTGTTTTTTGACCAAAAAACAATGGTTCAAGACAAATGTACTTTTTACCACTTACATTTTAATTGTAGCTTTCAGATGTTTTACTGTATGATGTTTAAAAATTTTTTGTATAAATTTAAAACATAAAATACCTCAAAAGTAGGAGTCACAACTTTAGGGCATACTGTGACATAAATTTTGCCTTGTGTTATCAATCAAGGCCTCCTAGCCGACAGTCATAAAATAAGTGCTAAAGAAAATATGGTAAATTAAATTTTAACTATTCATATTCTACATCTTTGCATTTTACTAAGTCAATGGGATGTTAGCTTGATTTCAAATAAATAAATAAATAAATAAATAAATAAACAAACAAATAAATTTTAAGCACCAAGGGAAAAAAGAGCAATAGATTCCTGGTTGATAAATCATAAAATATAAAGAATTAGAACTTACTTATAATTCTACCACATGGAAGCAACTGTTAATATTTTGACAAACATAATTTATTTTAAAATAGTCATATAATACAATCATAATATTTTATGATTGGCTAAGAATGTTTATCATAAATGGGTATTGGATTTTGTGAAATGCTTTTTCTGCATCTATTGAGATGATCATGTAGTTTTTGTCTTCTATTCTCTTTATGTGTTTTATAACATTAATTGGTTTTGGAAACTAACTTCGCAATTCTGGGATAAAACTTAGTCTTTTTGTACATTGTAGACATCAATTTACTAATATTTTATGGAGGATTTTTGCATTGTATTCATAGGAGATATTGGTCTGTAGTTTTACTTTCTTGTGCTATCTTTATTTTGTTTTATGTTATTTTTTTGGATATTAAGGTAATTGTGGCCTTAAAGAATGATTAAGAAGTTCTCTCCTTGTATATTCTGGAAGAGATTGTCAAAAGTTAGTATCATTCTTTTTTTTCCGCAATGGGTTTGCCACCAGAACACAGGTGTCGTGAAAACCACCACTCAACCTAAACCAAAATGGGAAAGGAAAAGACTCACATCAACATCGTTGTCATTGGACACGTAGATTCAGGCAAGTCCACCACTACTGGTCATCTGATCTACAAATGTGGTGGGATCGACAAAAGAACTATCGAAAAATTCGAGAAGGAGGCTGCTGAGATGGGAAAGGGCTCCTTCAAGTATGCCTGGGTCTTGAATAAACTTGAAAGCTGAACATGAACGTGGTATCAACACTGATATCTCCCTGTGGAAATTCGAGACCAGCAAGTATTATGTGACCAATGCCCCAGGACACAGAGACTTTATCAAAAACATGATTACAGACACATCTCAGGCTGACTGTGCTGTCCTGATTGTTGCTGCTGGTGTCGGTGAATTTGAAGCTGGTATCTCCAAGAATGGGCAGACCCGTGAACATGCCCTTCTGGCTTACACACTGGGTGTAAAACTAATTGTGGGTGTTAACAAGATGGATTCCACTGAGCCAACCTTCAGCCAGAAGAGATAGGAGGAAATCGTTAAGGAAGTCAGCACCTACATTAAGAAAATTGGCTACAACCCCGACACAGTAGTATTTGTGTCAATTTCTGGTTGGAATGGTGACAACATGCTGGAGCCAAGTGCTAACATGCCTTGGTTTAAGAGATAGAAAGTCATCTGTAAAGATGGGAATGCCAGTGGAACCACACTGCTTGAAGCTCTGGATTGCATTCTGCCACCAACTCGTCCAACTGACAAGCCCTTGCATCTGCCTCTCCAGGACGTCTACAAAATTGGTGGTATTGGTACTGTCCCTGTGGGCTGAGTAGAGACTGGTGTTCTTAAACCTGGCATGGTGGTCACCTTTGCTCCAGTCAATGTTACAAGTGAAGTAAAGTCTGTTGAAATGCACCATGAAGCTTTGAGTGAGGCTCTTCCTGGGGACAATGTGGGCTTCAGTGTCAAGAACGTATCTGTCAAAGATGTTCGTCGTGGCAGTGTGGCTGGTGACAGCAAAAATGACCCACCAATGGAAGCAGCTGGCTTCACGGCTCAGGTGATTATCCTGAACCATCCAGGCCAAATCAGTGCTGGATATGCCCCTGTGCTGGATTGTCACACAGCTCACATTGATGAGCTGTGTGACATCATCACAACGATGATCTATCTAGATCATCGTTCTGGAAAAAAGCTGGAAGATGGTCCCAAGTTCTTGAAATTTGGTGATGCTGCCATTGTTGATATGGTTCCTGGCAAGCCTGTGTGTGTTGAGAGCTTCTCTGACTATCCTCCTCTGGGCCGTTTTGCTGTTCATGACATGAGACAGACGGTTCCTGTGGGTGTCATCAAAGCAGTGGACAAGAAAGCAGCTGGAGCTGACAAGGTCACCAAGTCTGCCCAGAAAGCTCAGAAGGCTAAATGAATATTATTCCCAATACTTGCCACCCCAGTCTTAATCAGTGGTGGAAGAACGGTCTCAGAACTGTTTGTGTCAATTGGCCATTTAAGTTTTTTTTTTTATTATGTTAAGTTAATCACCATACATTACATCATTAGTTTTTGTTGTAGTGTTCCATGATTCACTGTTTGTGCATAACACCCAGTGCTCCATGCAGAACATGCCCTCCGCCATTTAAGTTTAATAGTAAAAGACTGGTTAATGATAACAATGCATTGTATAACCTTCAGAAGGAAAGGAGAATGTTTTGTGGACCATTTGCTTTTTTGTGTGTGTGTGTGTGGCAGTTTTAAGTTATTAGTTTTTAAAATAAGTACTTTTTAATGGAAACAACTTGACCAAAAATCTGTCACAGAATTTTGAGACCCATTAAAACAAAAGTTTAATGAGAAAAAAAAAAGTATCATTGCTTTCTTAAATGCTTGATAGAGTTCACCAATGAAACTATCTGGGCCTTGTGCTTTATTTTTTGGGAAGTTGTAAATTATTAGTTTAATTTATTTAATAGATATAAAATAGTTTACTTATTTCTTCTTGTGTAAGTTTTGATAAGTTTGTGTCTTTTAAGGAGTTGGTCCATTTCATCTAATCATCAAATTTGTAGGCATAGAGTGCTCAAACTGTTCCTTTACTCTCTATTTAATTTCCATGGAATCAATAAGGATGAACCCTCTTTCATTTGTGATATCCATTCATTTATCAATTTTATTGATCTTTTCAAATGTGCCTTTTGATTTTATTGGTTTTTCACTTTTATTGATTGCGAATTCATTGTTTTCTGTTCTTATTTATCATTCTCTCCTTGGTTTAGGCTTAAATTCCTCCTCTTTCTAATTTTTAAAACTGGAATCCTAGGTTATCAATTTTATACCTTTCATATTTTCTAATATATGGGCTTTATTTACATTTAGTTAGGGAACATTTAAAAATTTTTGAGACTTCTTTGACTTGTGGGTTATTTAGAGCTGTGTTATTTAATTTCCAAATATTTGAAGATTTTTCCAGTTATCTTTCTGTTCTCTCTTTTCTCCCATTCTGGTATTCTTATTACAATTGACCCTTGAACAACACAGGTTTGAACTGCTCAGGTTCACTCACATTTTTTTCTTTTTTTTTCTTTTTCTTTTTCTTTTTTCTTTTTTTTTTTAGATTTTATTTATTTATTTGAGAGAGAGAGAGCATGAGAGGGGGAGGGGCAGAGGGAGAAGCAGACTCCCGCTGAGCAGGGAGCCCGATGTGGGACTCGAACCTGGGACTCCAGGATCATGACCCGAGCCGAAGGCAGTCGCTCAACAACTGAGCCACCCAGGTGCCCCATCACTCACATTTTTTTCAGTAAATACAGTGCAGAACTGTAAATGTATTTGGGATGTAGCAAAAGCTGTTCTAAATGGGAAGTTTATAGGAATACAGGCCTACCTCAAGAAGCAAGAAGAGTCTCAAACAACCTAATGTTACATCTAATGGAGCTAGAAAAAGAAAACAAACAGAACCCCAAACCAGTAGGAAAAAGGATATAATAAAGATTAGAGCAGAAATAAATGAAATGGAAACTAAAACAATAGAACAGATCAATGAAACCAGGGGCTAGTTCTTTGAAAAGATCAACAAAATTGATGAGCCTTTAGCCAGACTCATTAAAAAAAGAAAGAAAGAAAGAAAAAGAAGAAAGAGAGATGTCTCAAACAAAATCAGAATGAAAGAGGAGGAAATAATGACTGATACCACAGAAATACAAACAATGGTAAGAGAATATAATGCAATATTATGTGCCAGCAGACTGGACAACCTAGAAGAAATGGGTAAATTCCTAGAAACATATAACCTCCAGAATACTGAATCAAGAAGAAATAGAAAATTTGAACAGACCAGTTACCAGTAATGAAGTTGAATCAGTAATAAAAAACTCTCAACAAACAAAAGTCCAGGACCAGATGGCTTCACTGGTGAATTCTACCAAACATTTAAAGAAGAGTTAACACCTGTTCTTCTCAAAATATTCCAAAAAATAGAAGAGGAAGGAAAGCTTTTATATTCATTCTTTGAGGCCAGCATTATCCTGATACTGAAACCAGATAAAGACACTACAAAAAAAGAGAACTCTAGGCCGGTATCCCTCATGAACATACATGCAAAAATCCTCAACAAAATATTAGCAAACCAAGTCCAACAATACATTAAAAAGTCATTCACTATGATCAAGTGGGATTTATTCTTGGGATGCAGGAGTGGTTCAGTATTCATTAATCAATCAACATGATACCTTACACCAACAAAAGAAAGGTAAGAACCATATGATCATTTCAATAGGTTTGGAAAAGCATTTGACAAAGTACAACATCTGTTTGTGATAAAAACCCTCAACAAAGTAGTTTTAGAAGGAATATACCTCAACATATTATAAGCCATATATGAAAAATCCATAGCTAACATCATACTCACTGGTGAAAAACTGAGAGCTTTTCCCCTAAGATCAGGAACAAGACAACGATGTCCAATCTCACCACTTTTATTCAACATAGTACTGGAAGTCTGAGACACAAAAGTAGACAAAAAAAAGAAATAAAATGTTTCCAGATAGGTAAGGAAAAGGTAAAGCTTTCATTGTTTGCAGATGATGTTATACTATATATACAAAACCCTAAAGACTCCATCAAAAAACTACTAGACTGATAAATGAATTCAGTGAAGTTGCAGGATACAAAATCAATATGCAGAAATACATTGCATTTATATAGACTAAATATTGAAGTAGCAGAAAGAGAAATTAAGAAAATGATCCCATTTATAATTGTACCAAAAACAAAAAAATATCTAGGAAAAAACTTAATCATAGAGGTAAAAGACCTGTACTCTGAAAACTATAAAACTCTATAAAAGAAATTCAAGACAATGCAAAGAAATGGAAAGACATTCCATGCTTATGGGTTGGAAGAACAAATATTGTTAAAATGTCCATACTACCCAAAGCAATCTACAGATTTAATGCAATCCCTGTCAAAATACCAGCAGCATTTTTCACAGACCTAGAGCAGACAATCCTAAAATTTAATTGTATGGGATCACAAAAGACCTCAAATAGCCAAAGAAATCTTGAAAAACAAAAAAACCTGGAGGTATTACAATTCAAGATTTCAAGTTTTATTACGTAACAGTAGTAATTAAAGCAGTATGGAATGGGCATAAAAATAGACATATAGGTCAATGGAATAGAACAGAAAACTCAAAAATAAACCCACAATTATATGGTCAATTAATCTTTGACAAAGGAGGGATGAATATACAATGGGGAAAAGACAATCTTTTCAACAAATGTAGTGAAAACTGGACAGCCACCTGTAAAAGAATGAAACTTCCTTACACCATACACAAAAATAAACTCAAAATGGGTTGAAGACCTAAAGGTGAGACCTGAAACCATAAACATCCTTGAAGAGAGCATAGGCAATAATCTCTCTGACATCGGCCATAGCAGCATTTTTCCAGATAATGTCTCCCAAGGCAAGGGAAATAAAAGCAAAAATAAACTTTTTGGGCTACATCAAAATAAAAAGTTTCTGCACAGTAAAGGAAGCAGGGAACAAAAATAAAAGGCAACCTACTGAATGGGAGAAGATATTTGCAAATGACATATCTGATAAAGGGTTAGTATCCAAAATATATGAAGAACTTACATAACTCAACACCAAAAAACCAAATACTCCAATTAAAAAAGGGCAGGAGTCATGAGCAGACATTTCTCCAAAGAAGACATCCAGATAGCCAACGGACAAATGAAAAGATGCTCAACATCTTTTCACTCATCACCAGGGAAATGCAAACCAAAACCACAATGAGATATCACTTCACACCTCTCAGAATGGCTAAAATCAAAAACACAAGAACTGCCAAGTAATGGTGAGGATGTGGAGAAAAAGGAACGCTCATGCACTGTTGGTGGGAATGCAAGCTGGTGCAACCACTGTGGAAAACAGTATGGAGGGTCCTCAAAAAATTAATAAGAGAACTATCATATGATCCAGTGATTCCACTACTGGGTATTTATCCCAAGGGTATGAAAACACTAATTTGAAAAGATATATGCACCCCTGTGTTTATTGCAGCATTATTTACAATATAGCCAAATTATGGAAGCAACCCAAGTGTGTCCATCATAGATGAATGGATAAAGATGAGTGGATAAAGGAGATAAAGGAGAGGATAAAGGTACATATACATACACATGTAAATACATATATGAAATCTTTCCATTTACAACATGGATGGATCTAGATAGCATAATGCTAAGTGAAATAAGTCAGAGAAAGAAAGATACCATATAATTTCACTCATAGGTGGAATTTGAGAAACAAAACAAGTGAACAAAGAAAAAAAAAAGAGACAAACCAAAAAACCAGACTCTTAACTATAGAGAACAAACTGAAGGTTACAAGAGGGGAGGTGGGTGGGGGGATGGGTGAAATAGGTGAAGAAGATTAAGAGTGCACTTATCTTGGTGAGCGCTGGGTGATGTGTGGAATTATTAAATCATACTGTATACCTGAAACTAATATAACACTATGTTAACTATACTGGAATTTAAAAAAATAACTGTGTTTTTCATCTTATAATTTTTCTTAATAAGATTTTCTTTACTCCAGCTTACTTTATTGTAAAAATTTAGTATTAGTACATATAACATACAAAATATGTATTAATTGACTGTTTATGTTATCACTAAGGCTTCTGGTCAACAGTGGGCTATTAATAGTTAAGCTTTAAGCTTTGAGGAAGTCAAAAGTTGTAAATTTTTTTTGACTGCACAGGGGGTCACTGCCCGTAACCCCCAAATTGTTCTGGGTCAACTGTATGTGTTTTGCATTTTTGATATTGTCCCACAGTTCTTGAATGTTATGCTTTTTTTTTTCTTTCTTTTTTACTCTTTTATTTCAGTTTGGGAAGTTTCTATTAATCTCTCTTTAAGCTCACTGGTTGTTTCCTCAGCCATATTGGGTCTACTGATCAAGCCCAAAAAGGCATTATTTATTCCTGGTACAGTGTTTTTGATTTCTACCATTTCTGTTTGACTCTTACAGTAATCGTCTCATTCCTACATTATTTATATTTTTGAAGGTGTCTACTTTTATCTTTATAGATGTAAAGATATTAATTATAGTTATTTTAAATTCCCTTTCTGATAGTTTCATCAATGGTGTCACATCTGATTCCGAGTCTGGTGATTGCTTTGGCTCTGCAGACTGTGTTCTCTTGTCTTTTGTCATGTCTTAAAATCTTTTTGGAAAGACTTGTTGGATAGGGTAACAGGAACTGAGGGAAATTGGCCATTAGGGATAGGGGAATATGTGAATATGACTCAGATTTGGGCTATGTTTAATGGTTTCTGTAGCTGTATGTGCCAGAGAATTCAGATAATTCTGATGTCTTTGTTTTTGTCTCACCTCTTGATCATAAGATTTTCCAAGTACTCCTTCTCATAGAGAGTCTGTGACTTGCTGTTCTCTGAGTTGTAATCCACTATTATTATATAATTATTCTATTCTATTATTCTATTGTTTTATTTTGCTCTAATTATTACCATTGTGTTGTATTATAATTAACATATATTGTATTTTCAGTATTATATTATCCTGGAGCCCTGTATTATAGTAAGCTGTTGGTTAGGGAGAGTGTTCTATAATCTTCTGATTAAATCTCAGTCTTTTAGAAGCCTGTGTCTTACGGCTGTGATCTTCACATTTGTTTCTCCAGTGGTATGGCTTTCCCCTCCCTGCACTCTGCTTACTTTCCTTCCATACACTATTCCCAATGTATTTCATTGAAGTTCTGACCCTTGCTGACTTCTCTTTTCTCTTAGGGGAGACAGGAAGACCAGAGGGAGATGGAGTAGGAGGAATTCTCTTTTTCCAGCCAAGATAAGGCTATGGCGATGTCTTTTCCGCTGAAGAGTAGGCTTTGGTGTAGAGTTAAGCTCTGGGCATATTTTACAGTGATTACCCTTGCCCTTCTTCTCTCAGGGCCACGAAAGGATCTTTCTAGGATCTTCATCGTGAGAATCTGTTGTTTTTTTCCCAGAGGAAAGGCCCACAAAATCGTGATCCCACCTCTTCCCAAGAATCCAGTCCTCAAGAATTTCTGACTTTGAAAGTAGTCCACAGTCAGCCTCCAGTAATTCAATAAATTAATGTTTAAATGTTCCTATCAGTTATTGGCTCCAGAGACATCTTCTCTAGATGAACAGATCTCGGTTGTGCCTCGCTGAATGCACTTGTGTCGCCAGATTTCCTGGTGGCAGTTTTCCCTAAGACCTCAGTTTCTCTGATATTCAAGAAAAGTTTTTGATTTTTTTTGTGTTCAGCTTTTTTTTTTTCTTTGGAGGATGGAAATGACAGCTTCCGGGCTTTTTATATATCAAGGATAAAACTAGATGTCCTCCTTCAAATTTTAAAATCAAACATGCTACCAAAAGCAAAGGTCATAAATAAGCTTATTTAAATATGTTGGAATAAACATCTTTTGTACTTGGTAGTTATATTTGATTGACTTTTTATAGCCATAAAATAATATGCTTATCAGTATATATGATCTAAAGACAGTGACCCCTACATTTATTATCATCTCATCAAATATAAAAAATGTTTTCTTAGAACAATAATGCAACTTTTATGACTTTAACTGAGATAAAATGTGAAATGTAGTTATAAAAATATCCATGTTGGACTCCTCCAGTAACTTTCATTTGTAGTTTTTGAAGTATTTTTTGACATCCCCTCTTTAACCAGCATGTTATTTTCCTGATGGAAACAGCATGGTGCTAGGGATCAGTCACCATTTTAAGCTGTAAGAATGGAGGCATCAACTAAATTAAAAAAAAAAAAAAAAGAATGGAGGCATCAAGAGGTCAAGTAAGTTTTTACGTGTTAATGCAGCATCAGTTCCATGGACTTGATATTGACGTGATTGTAAAACAGTTTTGATTCTGGCCATGTAAGTTAGCAGAGTAATTGAAATCCAGTTAAAATTTTCAGGCTTTAAGGTAAGGTAATCATCATTTTATATATGGACACATTCAGAAGAACTCCCTGGCATTAATGATAAAGCTGAGGTCACAACAGAGACACCCTTTGTGTCGGGTATATGACTAGTGGTCAGTATTGTCTGCAGTGATATGTATTCATCAGTCATCTACAAAGAGAAATTTTTATTGCTCTTATGCGTATGTGCTGTAGCCCTTCTTCCAATAACCAGTAGAGATGGAACATACTACTACTTGGCAATGTAAATAGAGTAGTATTTTTAAATTATTAAAAATGTGGGTGGTTTCATTTTTTTTTCTGTATAGCATAGTGTGTACTTATTTGTCTGTGCTTGACATGGAGGCTTAATGTTTACTCATCAACTCTTCGACTGAGATCTGCCTTTTGAGGGTAGGATTGCTTTACTTAAATCTCACATACAACCTAGGATAGAAAAATGGGGCAACACCAGATCCTATAGGTAAAATTTTATTTTGAAAGTCAAAGGGAGTGAGCCCCTGTGAGAGACATTTGCGTTTTAATGCCAAATAGTTAACTAAGGAAGATATTTCAGAAATAAAGAACCAGACATCTCACACTGCATCTCCTGGGAAGCTCCTGTCAGCTGTTAATGAGAACAAAATAAAGCATTCTATGGCACAGTGAAGACATCAGAAGACCAAAGTGTAGCTCAGGATCCTGAGAAAATGATTGACTGGAGGGGAAATTAAGCCCGTGAGATGTAGCAAGAGGAAAGGAATGGCTCATTGTACTTACTGTTAATCATGTCTCTCTTCACGCTCAGAGTCCGGGATGAACTTACAGGCAGCCATTATGCCTTAGTGCTGCTTATCTTGACCTTAGGTTTAGAGACGAGGAAATGTGGAGCCAATACCAGCCATGGTGTTGAACACAGAGTGCTGATCTGTGGATGAGATAATAAGAGAATCAGAGTTGTAATACTAAAGTCCCCCTACTGCTGAATGATAGCAAACTCTACCATTTCCCTGGTCTTATCTTCTCCTCTCCCCAAAGCCAGATAATGATGGGTTGTCAAGGAAGTAGGGTAGGGAGGGTACTGTTCATGGATTAGTGGCAGAAAGGGATCTAGGAATTACTCCCATTTCCTTCCCAAACTAAACTTTTAATGAACAACTTCTGATGCTTTCTAAGCAGATGTGGTGGATATAAAACTGTAAGCTTACTCCAGTGCTTCCCAAATTTTGCTGCACATTGGAATCAGCTGGGTGTCCTAAAAAATTTTGATGCCTAGTTCCCACACCCAGGCATTCCAACCTAATTGGTGTTAGCTGTTACCTGGCATTGGGATTTTCAAAGGCTCCCCAGGTAGTTCTAGTGTGCAGCAAAGTTTTAGAACCACCGCTTTACTCTCCAAAATTTTGGTATGTAGTTTACTCTGTCTCTGTAGGAATCAAGGATCCCTGTAGAGAATTTGCCAATATATTTCAGTTTGCTGGTGCACAAACTAGTTTGGTGTTTGTTATCTTTACACTGGCCCAGTGTGTCTTCTCAACAGTTATTTCCGGTTAGCTAAGAATTTACTACATATTTTAATGAGTACAAACTTAGCACAAATCATTGGTGTTCCCATATTCTGAGATTGCTCAAATAATCTCAGAAGCACTGTAGTTGTTCACTCTTTAAATTCTTCAGAGAAGAAGTCATTCAAACAATGCTGCCAATAAATTAAAAGAGTTGAAAATTGTAAAATTGTTGTAATAGCTAATTTCTGACTTTTGGGCTGGAGACAAATTTCACACTCTATATAACATTGGCATTATGCTAAATATAATATTTTGAAGTTAATTTTCATTTCTATGAATTTTTCTGTATGTTCATCTCATTTTTCCAATGATAGATGAAAAGTCATGATAGTCTCATCACATAACTCTCATGAAAATGTGAAGTTTGAAAGAAAACACCAGGGGGAAGGAAATTCTTAAGCATAGAATGGTTATCTAATAATGGAACTTCAGGTATCAGGCAGAACAAAATTTTTAGGGGGAGAGACTTCATGTCCAATATCAGGGCCACTTTTTGTTAACTGCTTCTTTTTCGTATCCTTATTTGATCTATGGCCAACTGTGATCTGTCTTTCCTTTGTCTCATATTTGGATTAGTCTCATGTCTCAGTGACAGCACGTCAATCTGGAATACATTGGAGTAAAAAACAAAGCATAGCAGAATTTCCTGTGAACACTCCTTAGGCATTGCCGAAGCAAGTTCTGTATAGACAACAATAATTTTTTCCCCAACTAAGACAGGAACACAGAAAAATAGAATCTTCTGTTGAAAAAGATTTTACCTCGATGCACATTTCTAACTTAGCAGGTAACATGGCCTAAGAAGGAGAACTGGCATCCCCCATTTTCACTGGCCAGGTTAAAAGCATCACCAGCCAAGTACTCAAGTCTGAAATCTTGAAATTATTTGAAAATTTTACCCTAACCTCTTATTAATTGGTTACTAAGTTCTATTAGGGCTATTTTGAAAACTCTCCTGAAGTTTTCCTATTTCACTGTTCCCACATCTTTGTCTCAGTTCTGGTCCTAATCATGTCTTCCCTGAACAGAAACAACAGTTTTCTGTTTCACCTGGAAAACAGATCATTTACCCCAAATATAATATGCCCTGTGTCCCAGGTTCACATGAGTTATAAGAGCTGAAGTTCCTATGTGTACTTAGGAGCAAAGCTTCGGACCAAGTAAGAAGAGAAGTTTACATAAGTTGTTTTTATTTTTTAAAAGCTCTTTTGTTACGAGATATGACCCACATATAGAAAAAGTGTACAAAAATATTTCCAGCTCAGTGAATTATTACAAAATAAGTCATGCCGCCACCATGCATATGAAAGAGTAGAGGGTTGCTGCACCCCAGCAGCTTCCCTCTGCCTCTCTCAATCACAGTCCCTTCTTCCTTCCCAAAGGTAACCCATTATTCTGATGTCTACTTCTGTAGTTTAGTTATGTCTCTTTTTGAACTGCATACATATCTAGTCTTTTCCTCAGCGCTGTGTGCATGCTTTTCAAGTTCTTCCTTCCCTAGTCATACCATCATGTTCAATTTGAATGAATTCGGTGAACTATTGCTCACCCTCAGGCCTTACCCACTTAATAGTTCTCTGTCCTCTTATTGTCTGTCATACCAAATTCCACCATGATGCTGGAATTCATAGATAAAAAGGCTTTTTTTTTTGCCTTTCCCTGGGGTTCCAGCCTGGCAGGAGGGAGCCTGATGGAAGGTGCTGAGGACAGTGGGACTCTGTCTCCTACTTCCCCATGCAGAGTTTCTACCTTCTCTAGTTTTCACAGACAGGATTCCCTACCCCTCATTACTTGATTTCTCAGTGCCCCTAGGAGCTTTCATAACCACAATTATATCTTGCTAAACATACACCTGGGAAGGCAGTGACTACTTGCCTTTTTTACTTTCATTTTGTTTTCATTTAAAAACAAGATGAATGCTTTTCCGTTACTCTGGGAAAGCAACCTAAAAAGAGCTTTCATGTCCCTTTAAGTAGAAAGGAATCTTCTAGGCCACTGGGGCATTCATACAGTAGGTGTTCTATGTGTATGGTAGGTTTATTTTCATAATTGGATAATTTTTCTTGTGAGATACTTAATGGACATAGATAGAGATAACAGATAATTTTCATATTTTAAATACTATTAAAAGAACTAAGAAAATATAGATAGATCCTTTATAGTTATGGTAACCAACTCAATAACACTTTTTTTTTTTAAAGATATTTATTTATTTATTTGGCAGAGAGAGACACAGTGAGAAAGGGAACACAAGCAGGGGGAGTGGGAGAGGGAGAAGCAGGCTTCCGCTGAGCAGGGAGCCCGATGCGGGGCTCGATCCCAGGACCTTGGGATCATGACCTGAGCTGAAGGCAGATGCTTAACGACTGAGCCACCCAGGCGCCCCTCAATAACACTTTTTAAATTGGAATTTGTAATATAAAAATTTCATGTTTGTAAACTCTTTTGCCTATACTTCATGTACCTAGTTATGTGTAGGTGGATACTTCTAGGTGTCTTTTCTCCTGCTGGAGTTCCCTCCCCAGCTTCCTTTTTTCAATGCCATGTTCATGTGACATGTTTTCCAGGAAGGCTTTGTGAACCCTGTTTTGGGCAGATGACCCTTCTTTCTACTCTCATAGCACCTTGTGTCTCTGTCTGTCTTATTATATTGAAATACTTATTATATCTCTTTCTCCCACGAAACTGAAGCTCTTCAAAATCAGTAATCTTTTTCCTGTTATTTGGGTACTCCAACACAATGCCATTCAGAGAATAGATGCTTGATAACTATTTGATGAATTGAGTTAGTGATTCCTTACCACTAAAGTTAGTGATCAAAGACTGAAATTGTGATCTAGGGTGGACGTTCTCCAGGTGTGATCCCCAGACCAACACCAGCACTGTCACCTAGGAACTTGTGAGAAATGCACATTCTCCAGTCCCACTCCAGACATAATGAACCAGAATCCCTGGGGGGTGGGGCTCAGCCATCTGTGTTTTCACAAATCCGCTGATTCTGAGGCATCTTAAAGTTTCTCGGATCTCAGAGGATTTGTTTGACCTTTGGATGACGACAGTGTGATCTAAATGTCTTTTAATATGCTTTCTAAGAAGCTGAAATCCTGTGATCAGATGAAAATTCCTGCAACTTCCATTTCCAAAATAACTTTATTTATTCTTCTTTCATTTAAGTTTGAATGCAGTTTAGGAGGGAAAAGCATCCTAAAGTTGATTGTTTTCTTGTTTTTGTAGCTCAGTAGTTTGAAAGAATTACTAGGAAGCAAAGAGTTCACTGGGGACAACTTTACTGTAAATACACAGATTATACATTAAATGAGTGTTTCAGAGCCAGACCCGAGGGTCTCCAGGAGTCCTGCCTGTCATCCAGAGCTCATGCTTCTCCTACACAGCTCTCACTTTCAAACTTTATCCCAAATAGCAAAGTACAGTTTTAAAGCCATGTGTCGTGGGCTGACACAGCTACTTTCTAATTCCCCCATATAAACGACACTGCATTATATTTTCAATATTTTATTTTATGCTGATTCCTTGAAAAAGCAACTCTCTTGTGAATGATAATGTGGCTGCTTGTCTGCCTCATGATTGTTTTCCTGTATGTGGAAAAAAAATCTGATTTAGTGCAAAGCATTAATCATATCTTAGGCTATTTGTACCTGAACATGAAAGGTGTACATCTTAAGAAAATCCATCATGATTACCATGAAACACGGACAAAACGCAATGACATTAATATGATCAAGGACTTTTTCACCATAAATTTTGAGATCAAGGTATTATATATGATCCTTCAGAAGGCTACCTGGTCTCTAAGAATTCTAGCTAATGAACAGTTCTACTGTGATTTTATGCTGTGTGTCTTTAATAGCATCTGACCTCTTGTTACTCCGGCATATTATCCAGGGTGCCCAGGAACATGCCAGCAATGAAAACACTGCTTCATCATTCTGTCGTCCTTCCTCTTTTTACCAAAATTAAAAGGAATGAAGAAATACACATATAACCTTTATGGTTATGATAGCCAACTCATCTTTATTTCTTTTATTGTAATCTGTAGTGTCAGATTGTAGGTTTGCAACCTCTGTTGTCTGTACTTGCTGCCAAGAACAGTTTAGATAATAAACTTTATAAATATAAGCACTTCAGCATGTACTACTGCAAATATTATTTCTGGGATTAAATATTAAAGTCAAACACACTGTCTTCTATATTCCACTGAGTATATCTTTTAGCTTAACTAACATTTTCAGATCACTTCCTATGTGTAGGCACTATGAAGACACAGAAATACTAAGACGGTAACCTAGTCCTTGCTTTCAAGGAGCTCTAGCATTATAACCAAGACAGGTATACCAACAAACAAAAAATAACATGCAGGCCCAAAGCTGTATTAACATATTTAATTTGCATACGTTTAACCTAACACACATATTTACTACATTTAATCAATGATTAGTATATCCAGCTGGTACACACTTGTCATAGCATCCCTGCTTTTGTGATTGCCTCTCCTTTTGTTTATGGTCACAGGAAATATGAAAGGTCTGTTTGGGTGGTTTCTTCATCACGGCTATAGGAGTTCTTGCCTTTCCTTGCAATAGTCTTCAGTTTTGTAATCCCTCTGCTTGGAGCTTGGAATAATGCTTGGCAAATAGTAAGAGTTAAGTGAACCCTGGTTAAATGAATGAAAGTTCTCCCATATTTTCACTTCTAGTAAGCTTGGCTTAAAGCTAAGAGCACATGTGTACATAAATAAATACATTAATAAATATGTATATCTATATATTTTTTAATTTATTTTTTATTAATATATAATGTATTATTTGTTTCAGGGGTACAGGTCTGTGATTCATCAGTCTTACACAATTCACAGTGCTCACCACAGCACATGCCCTCCCCAGTGTATATACATGCACATACATACAATATTATACATCATTATTATATCCATCATTATTACCCATTATTATATGCATATATATTTTTTTTTTGCCATTTCTGCCATTGAAAAAATATACAGGAAACATGATGTGTCTAAAATGCTCCAAAAGGAGACTCAATTTGTCACTTTAGATTTCTTCATAATTTAATTCTGTGCTGTAGATAATTAAATAATAGTGTTTGTAAACAGTTGTATCTGCCACCCTCATTATAGCTTTCCTCTGGGAAACCACAAAAGTAAAATGTGGCAAAAGTAGCAAAAGATCAGCAGTCTGGATAAGCAGTAGTTTTTCTCTTCTCCAACACAGAGTGTTATGAAAATGAGCATGGCCAAGCAAGCATAAAGGAAGGACTATGAATATTAGGTTATTTATCATAAAAGTCGATCCTTAGGATTGCTTTTCTTAATACAGTGATCTGTAACATAATGAAATATGCATAAATACAGAATGAATGCTCCATTTCAAAGAATGTCTATAGGACTTGTGGGAATAATTTAGCAGATAGACATAATTAATGTGATAGCTGTTGAATAACTTAAACTTGGAGATTGCAGATAATTGTAGGGGAAAGGGTTTAGCCTAGTCATGGTTTATGTTTCAAAGGGAACTTGGAGAAATGAATATTTAACAGTGGAGAGTGAAAGAGAGATGCTGGCCATGATTAAATAGATCTATAAAAGTGAATAAATCCCACTGGCTATCTTCTTCATAAAAATATTTCTGATAATATTATAAAGAAAGAGCAAGACATTTTAAGTTCCGCCATTCTTTATTATGTGCTTCCTTTTCCCTGTTTCTTTGAAGTACTGTTTTTAATTCATCATGACACTTACAAAGTTTTATATGTGAACATTAATTTGGGTCTCATCTAATATAACTAGAAAATACAAAAGTATTTCAAATAGTGTTAAATTAATTAAACGAGGGGGCTTGGGTAGACTCATATAGCACTAATTTCATGGCACCTGGGAAAGGAAGGCAAAATCAGCCTATAAATACCTCAAGGTTAGAAATTGAAACCCAAGGCCAGCTGGCCAATCCGGAACAGCTTTCTTTCTTTGCTTCAGTCTCTTCTCTCTAAAGTTTCCCCCTAGCTGCCATTGGCAGAGTGCTGCTGACGACTATCTGGTTGGCGCTGCCCAATTGAAATCAATTCTTGCTCAATTAAATTCTAAACTTTTAATATGCTGCAGTGTACCTCTTAATGATAGTAATGCAATTTTATGGCCTTTCAAAAGAAACCTAAGGTACAACCTCGACCATCTCATTATTGCCCATAAAATCTTAGTGAAATAGAAGATGGGGAAGCTGGGGAGCAGAAGAATTTCGAATTCTCTTGACATCAGATCAGAGTGTGGAGCTGACGACCGGAAGGGCATCTTTCTGGAGTTCTCGGGAACAACTGGGCTTCAGAATGCATGTTTCATGGTTTCACCTTGGTGGCATGAGCACATTGTAATCATCCGGATTAAACCTCGTGGTTTCCTTTGTAGTACAGCAATCCTGTGGCATAAGGTGGTAGCCTCTGAGGTGTCCTCATATTCGCTGTCCTAGGAGTTGGAGACATTTGTGAGGTAACTTCATTGGGAGCCTAGTTACTCTTTTCTGGGCTGCTTTCTGTTTCAACTTGCCTATAGTAAATGCAGTTCTGAGACTGTGAACATGTGGATTAGTGAGGAATCCTTCTTCTTCTGGGCAAAGGACTAAACTCTATGTGAAATTAAAGATTAAGAAAACACCATAAAATCAGTTCATATAAATTCATCCTTTGTTCTCTTAGGGGATGCACATGCCTCATTTTCTCTTCCTGCTCTCACCAATCTTTGTTTTAATCAAGAGACGTTTTTACATTTGGTTTCAGAAGTGAGAAGGAGGTTATGGGGCAAGAATTATTAAGAAAGAAGGTCTGTCTTCAATAACTTTCTACACCACAATCTTTTAAAATCCCTCATACTTAAACAACGAATCACTCCTTAGGACAACTTTTCCTTTAAAGTTTTACAAGAAGGAAACAGTTTAATTTCAAGAAGATAGACTTGACATTATATGACTTGTGTTGTTCCAATGGTCTCAGCAGAATTTGACACCCTATACAAAATCCCTTATGAAGTTGGTATCATTATTTTCCCCACAGTGCATTTGGGGCAGCTGGGGCCAAGTGTGATATAGGATCTTGTCTAAACTTTCTTGGCTCATAGCATCAGAACTAAGACTCAAACATAAGCTTGTTTGCTTTCAAACTCACATTTGCTTTTTTTTTTTTTTTGCTACGCCATTCTGCCTATCAGCCAAAGGTGAGTTACACTTTACCTCATTGCATCAGCAACCCAGATTCACCACTGGGTTAAGCAAAGCAAGTGACTTTCTGAGTTTCAGGTTTCTACTCAGGAAAATGTGCATAATGATATACCTAACACATGGGATGATTTTCCGGTTGAAGTTGCTACTAAACACAAAACAACATCTCATATTCTGGCACCAAGTTCATGCTCAAGATATGTTTGTTCTAACTTGGAAAAAAAGAAGGAATGTTTGTTCTTGTCTTCCCCTCTCACCTGTCCAACCCATAACCGGTTACCTTGGCTCAAATTTTGTGTAACTCAATGCAGATAAATTGGTGCCAGTGTCATGACCAGTCTTTATTCCCTCCATTTGGAAAGATCAAAAAATATTTTATTGCAGGTCTTTGTACAAGGAAATCCTTGGTATGCCTGAAGATCATCATGAGCAAAGTGTTGTAGATTCACAGAGAAGGTATTGAATCAGCTTTTATGCTCAGGGCCTGGAGGCACGATGGGAATTTGCGAGGCCTCATGGAGGAGATGGTACTTTGAACTGAGCCTTAAAAAACAAGCCCCACAAGAAGTAGAGAAAGAAGCAACTGCTTTTCATATCCTGGGAACAGCCCCCCAGGGGCAAACAGAGGGTCAGTGGATGCAAGGATCAGCTGGCCTCTCGGGGCCAGCCCAAGGTAAGAGGCAGGGAGGATATAGTACAGGAAAGAACTTGATCTCTGAGCAAATTCCATGCTTTGAAAATTACTGTTCCTTGTTTTATTTAGATTATCCTGAATAGCCAGTAAATGTTTTTCTTCTTGGTTGCTTTTTACTAACAAAACATTGTGAAATATTTTGCCCTTGATCTTGTTAACTACTAAGAAATCACTTATTTCATTAAATGTAGCAATGCCTAAATGTATTATATAATACCAATGGGCTGAAAGATAATGCACGTTGAGGGATAATCAATTGGCCTTTTTTTTTAATCCGACTGCATATAAGGCCTTGTGGGGGTCACTTGCTCTTTGGGAGCCAACAGATATAAAACTATTTGTGGTTATTCTACTGACTTTCAAAGTTTGGGCCTGTCAGCCTTGTAAGTACAACATAAATCGAGCTTTTGGAAGAGATTAGGTACAGTTCCCTGTTTTTTAATACTTTAAAACCACTTAGTTCAACCCATTTTATCAAAATCCCCTAAAAAGGACTTGCTGACATTGAGAAATGCTTTTTCATCATTTGTTTTAACTGCCATGATTCATGAAACTCTATGTGAATCCAGTACTTAAAAATATTTTTTTTAACTCTAAGAAATACTGCTATACCTTCTCAATATTTCTCTTCCTTAGTTGATTTAGAACCATGGGGCTTTAGCGGTTTATAACGTCACATATCTGAACTCAACCTTAAAGGGAGAGAATGAAAAGTAGGTGGTCAAAGAGACTCATTTCCTTTCTCTAGAACAAATACTATGTTATGTAACTAATTGCAGTGGTTCATAGACACTGCATTTCACTAAAAGCCAACTTGTATCTAGTTTATATACGGTTAGGGTGTGCATTTAAGCTTTGAGCTTCAAATGTAATTTTTCCCCTTTGAGACTCTGAGGTTGCCCTCTGTTCTCTAAGCACTTGCAGCTTGCAGATTTTAAAAAGTATTCTCACAATCCAGTCTCTTTTGCTGAAGAAATTTGAAATCAGACAAGCGTCTACAAATTCAAGTAGCCAACTTCCAGTCTGCTCTCTTACGATGAATGTTCCAGGCCACACGATAATCTGTTTCACGCAGCTTTGTGCTGCAGTATTTCATCTTTTAATTGTCAAGTTAACGCTGGTAATTTCATTTCGTGGGAGTGGGTACTCCTTGATGCTCTGTTTTCTTCCTGTTCATTGTCCTGGTACTAATGGAACCGTTGAATGTTCATTAAATGTCTGATGAAGTGCGTTGGAGTGAATGTGAGCTTATGTTCCTTTCATAAGCTCATCATCTGTATATAAGATTTCTGGTTTTTATAGTTTGGCTTTCACTTTATAATATGCATCCATTTATGTATATATATATTTTATATGTATCTGATGTATACTACAGTCTGACCTTTCTTAGCTTTCTCCATACCCCTATTCCAGTCAACTTCTTCTCGTGATCAATTAGATTACTTTATCTATGTTACAGTAAAGAGAAGAATAAAAATGTCTAAAGATTAGAAAAGCCATGAAAATATAAACTCTGCCCAATGCATATAACCTGACATTCCCTTAGTTGCTCCTTATGTGTGGAACAAACCATGGCTTAGAAAAGGTCCTTAAAGATAATAAAGAGCACAGAACAGTATTTGGAAAATTGCACACCAAATGCTCATTATAATTGACCCTTGAACGGCCTTTGAGGATTAGAGGTTCCAACCCCTATGCATTTGAAAATGCATGTATAACTTTTGACTTCCCCAAACCCGAACTATTAATAGCCTGCTGTCGACTGGGAGCCTTCTCGATGACATAAATACATATTCTGTATGTTATGTGTATTATATACTGTATTCTTACAATAAAGTAAGGTAGTGAAAAGAGAATGTTAGGAAAATCATAAAGAAGAGAAAATACATTTGCATGTACTGTATTTTTCGAAAAAAATCCACATGTAAGTGGACTTGTGCAGCTCAAACCTGTGTTCTTCAAGGGTCAACTGTATATTGGTTATATCTGAGGAATAGAAGTGAAGACAGAGGATAGGAAAATTCTTTATATCTTTTATTTCCAATATTTATAAGCTAATTCTGGAATGTAAAAAGGCATTATGATGTTATGGGTTAATAGTCCCAGAAGTATGAATTCTAAGAATTTTATATAGATCAGCAATGTACCACCTCCACATATTAGATCACAGTAGTCAGAATACATGCAGAATCAATTGTTGGAATAAAAGAAAATTTGTAAATAAGAATTATTATAAATATATGACATTTATTGAAATGAATATATGAAATATATGAAAAATATGCTACAAACTTGTAGGTGCTGTACATTTATCCCATTTAATCCTCAAAGCAATCCTATGAAATAAAGATAATTATATCCTCTTTCACAAATGAAGAGATTGTTGCTGAGGGAAGTTTATAATCTAAGTTTGAATACTTGACAATTACTGGTTCAGACTTTGAACTCCTTGGGTGTTAGACTCCAGAACACACACTCCTAAGTGTTACTCTAGTCTTGTGGTTGTGCTTGGTTGGCCAGAAATCTCTTCCTTGTCTTCAGTAGTGGTGGTTGAAAATTTCTGTAAGATGATTTCATTTTCATGCCTTGATTTTTTGATTATAACTGAATTTTGCCTCCACTGAAGATTTTTGAGTGTGTAAAGTTCATGTCTAGGTACCTGTTCTTTTTTTTTTTTTAAAGATTTTATTTATTTGAGAGAGAGAGAGTGAGAGAGAGTGCACGAGAGGGGGTAGGGTCAGAGGAAGAAGCAGACTCCCTGCTGAACAGGGAGCCCAATGCAGAACTCGATCCTGGGACTCCAGGATCATGACCTGAGCCGAAGGCAGTTGCTTAACCAACTGAGCCACCCAGGTGCCCCAAGTTACCTGTTCTTATTCTAGAAGAGCACACATATAGGGAACTAGGTTGAATTTGTAATTACACCAACAGCTATCTTGGAAATTGGTTATTAAAATAAATTCCTAATATTTTCCCCCTAAAACTAGAGTTCATAGAGGACATTAATATTTGAGAATAGTCTTCTATTTAGATAGGTTCTGGCCAATGTGTTTTTAATTCAGTGTTGTGTGCTGTCCAATCCTAAAAGGATCTCAAATGACCATTAATAATTTACATTTGGTAATCTGCTACAGTGTGAAGACAGTAGAATACATTTTTGCTTGGGAAGCACTTGGGAAAATCAGTCAACTCTATGCAACTCAGTAAATATTACTTTTTAATTCAATATGAGAGACTTCCTGGAATGTGGAAATCCCTACAAAAAGAACAGAAGGAATGAGAGGGAACTTGAAAAATTAAGATAATTACAGTTTTGAGGCTACATTCGACGCCCACTAAAATATACTTTTTGGCATTTTTCTGGGCTAGATTCTAATGGTTCCTTTATTCATTTTCAGTTTATAGCATAATACTTAGAAGTTATGATTGGAGGTGAAATACTAATTGCATGAATTTACCTTTAAAAAGGCTTAAAGGTATAAATTTAAGTGTTTGTAAACTAAATTAAAGTTGAAATGGGTGGGTAAAATGGGAATCAGATGAGATACTTGCACGAACTGCAGTGTGGATTGTTTGTTTACTCAGACTAGAAAGCATGGGAGTCTTACACAGCCTACCTATGTAGTTACATGCAGTAACAATTAAATAATAAAGCTTTGGAGTCTGTGAGTCCTTGAAAAAGCAAAAGGAAAGATAAGGTAATTACTGTGACTTATACATGAAATGGTTAACAGAAGGCTCGCAACCATGTCTTTCTGTGATAGTACTTCACGTTTTGGGAAAAACCATCAATTATAGCAATCACTGCAAGTGGCCATTATGGTAGTATGTTTTCAGTGATATGTTTCATCCAGCTGTGTCGAAGCAGGGCAGGAATAATCAAAGGCTCATATTAAAGGGAAACATCGTAAGCATCACATTAAGTACTTAATTAATTAATGCAACAGTTTTGAGTGATTATTAAATGGATGTCTGAATCAAGAATGTGTATTGTTAATAATTAAAGTAGCCATATTCTCCATCCTGACCGTTCATGATTTAAAAGTCAGTTTATGGTTCTCCAGAGCAGCTGCTGAGGCAATGAATCTAGTCTGGGTCTTTTTGTTTTCACTGGGCATTTGCTTTTTTAAATATCATAGCATTTGCAGCAGGGGATGCTTCCTGATGTAATATATGGAGAAAGTAATAGATGATTGCAGGATTAATGGCTAGAAATAATTAAAATGACACTACTAAGCTCTGTGCTTTCACGAACAGAACTCCAATTAAGCCACATCTCCTTTCCATTATCACCCTACTGCCAATTATAATCTGATGTATTTTGTCAGTTTTATACAGACAAAGCTTTTAGTCTTTCATACACTCAAGAATTTACATTCTGGCAGGATTATAAAGGGCTCTGTCATTTAAATTTTATATGCCTATAAAAGACTCCACTCAGACCTTACTTTTCCCACTCCCCAAACTTCTCTGATTGTTACCGATATCAAAAAATGTCTTTTATTGTCACAGCAATGGGATGCTTGTTAATGTTTAACATTTACATTTCTTCAGAATGCAATTGTGTAAGAAAGATAAATCCAGAGTAGTTAAACAAAAAGTACATAGTATACTAATAGGAATTCTAATTTATATATCCTTTTTAGGCATCACAGTTTTGTGTGAGTCAAGTGTGAGAAGGATAAATATTTATTATTAGGGGCTGATGTATGTGTTTAATAGTTATCTACAATAATGGTAGGATAGTTTTTAGGGGACTATGGATAGTAGAAAAAATATGAAGAGAGAGAGCTCTTTCAAAATTGTACATAGGTTTGACCTATGTAATTGCAGATTATTGGTGGTAGAGAGGCACCGCGGCATATTGGAAAGACATATGTTCTGGAACTTAGCAGTCCTGAATTTGAATCTCCAGCTCTGTTTCTTACCAAATTAGAGGCATTCGTCAGGTTATATATTCTCTCTGAGCATTGGTTTCCTCATTTTTGGTATGAAGGCGATAATGTGCAGTCAGAGGCTTTTGTGAAAAGAAGAGACAATGCTTGGAAAGCACCAAGCCCAGCAAGGAACAGATATCAGGTATTTGGTAACTGGTAATTGTTGTGGGGTTATGGTCAGCATTCTGTAGTTTTGTTAGCTGAGTAATTTCCAGTCCCAGTTGTACTTTGTTGCTTCTCGCCCTTATTCCTAGAAGAAGCAGTGTATGGGCTCTCAGAGAAACATTTCTACTGATATTCATATCAAGATTTTAAGCTAATCACCAGGAAATCAATTGGAAGAATACTACATTTGATCTTAGCCAAAAGGTCAAGAAGCGATCAATTGCTTGGAAGAATAAAGCATTAAATAACCAAAGATAAATAAATATTCATATCTCTATTCTCCTTGTCCATTGATCTCTTTCTCTCCCCAATTTAATGATGTAGATAATAAAAAATTCACTATGGAAGACAAAAGAGAATACACTGAATCTCTTCTTTCAACTTTAAAGAGAATTGTAGCTGAAGTGAAATCTATGAATATATTGCCTTTAATATTTGAAAATGAACTACTTAATCCTTGTGTTAATAATACAGATACAAATGTTTGAAACTACTCATAGGTTGGTGGTCTCTTTGTGGTTATTTGTTTTACAAATGAAACCTTCTGTACTTGAAAGTTGATTGCAGAATATTCTCGCATTTTTGGCATACCAGAGAATGTTGGATAATAGTAAGCTCTTTGGTAAATATTGTAAATGATCCTGTTGCATTTATTCCAGTTACCACACAAATGAGTCTCTTATTTAAAGAGAAAGTCTCTGTTGAGCCCACATTTTTTTCCAGTCATGCTCCTTATCTCAATGACTGTTAATAGAAAAATTTCTTGGAAAAGTTGGTCAACACTCAGTGACTCCACTTCCTCTCTTGTTCTTTCCTAAATCCTGTATAATCATGTTTTGACCCTATGTTTCCTTCAAAATATCTCTTGTAGTATCAGCAGTGACCTTCATGTTGCCAAATTAAGTGATTCTTAGTGTTACCCTACTCGACCTGTCAGCTTCATTTGAAACAGTGATTGCTCTCTCCTACTTAGAAGAACACTTTCTTTATTAGCTTTCAGGATATCAGTTTCTGTTTATATTTATTTCACTACTCCTGTCTTTTCTGTTTCTTTTGCTAGTTTCTCTCCATCTTCCCAAATGAGGGATTGGTCCCGGGACTTCATCTGTTTTCTATTTCTTCTCCTGCCCTAGGTCTCTTATCTAGGATGTCAGTGACTCACCAGTGAATACCTACATCCTGAATTCCCCCCCCCTTTCCCCGAACTTCAGATTTGTTTATACACCTGCTTAATTGATGTCATCACTCGAAGGACGATTGAGTACACTAGTTTACCTTCTATACCTTTCTCATGCTTTCTCCTTCTTTTGTACCATTCCCCATTTTAGTAACAGGAATTCCGTTCATCTAGTTACTTAGATAAAAAAAAACAAACTTGGGAGACAACCTTGATTTTCATCCTTCACATCCCATCTCTTATAGATTCCCTTCAAAATATATCCAAAATCTGATACTCCTTGCTCTTTGGAGTCAAGTCTAAACCACCATCAGCCGTATCCTGTGTATTTCAACAACCTAGCAGGTCTCCTTGCTTCTACAGCTGCCCCCGTGCTCTATCTAGTCTTACCACGCATGTTAGGGTAGGTGCCCTGTGTGTGCTTTCCTCAGAGCTTCCTTTGGATTTCCATCTTATGTAGGAAAGTATCTAAAGGCCTTACAATGCTTCCAAACCTAGAATAATCTGCCCTCCCACCATTTTCTCACTGACCTCATCTCTCCTCCTTTCCTTAGACTCTGCTCCAGCCTCACTAACTTTCTTGCTGTTGCTTAAATAGGGCAGGTCACCAAGCACTTCACCATCTGAGGGCCATACCATATGCTCTTCCCATTGTGTGCAGCTCCCTTTCCTCAAAATTCACTTTGCTCGTGCCCTCATTTCTTTTAAGTTCAAATATCATCTTCTCTTTGAACCTTCCCCGACATCGCATCAGAAAACATCAAATCTCAATTTGACACATCCTGTTCTCCTTATTCTAACTTCTTTTTTCTCCAAGGCACTTATTACTATGTAATATATTAAATATATTACCATTAATATATATTAATTATTTCTAAATTTTCTGCCTACTCCATTATGATATAAGTTCTTGGAGAGCTTGGACCTTATCTGTATTACTGAATCTCAGTGCCTAGAACAGAACCTTTAAGTAGTAGGAACTCAACAGACATTTCTTGAGAGAATAAATGAAATATAGATTACTGTTTTCATTTGTAAGAAAGGACCTAATTCAAATTTAGGGAATCTGGAGAGATTTTTTTAAAAGAAGTGACTTTAGCCCAGACCTAAAAGATGTGTAGGAGTTAACCAGATGACGAAGAAGAAAAAGAGTGCTCCAGATGGAGGAAATGAGTGTGCTAGAAAGAATGGTGTGCTTGAGGAATTAAGGCAGTTTATTCTAACTGGAGAGTCATTTGTATTTGGGGCAGGGAGTGGGAGTGGGAGAATGGCAGTGGATATGGTTGAAGACAGTAAGTACAGAGCAGCTCACCAGGAAGGCTTTATGTGCCATGGTAATATCTTGGGAGTTTTATCTGAGGCAAATGGCTGCCCCTAGGGCTTTAAAGAGAGAAATGACATGCATTTGAGAAAGATCACACCGGCTGCCACGTATAAAATTGATATGGGAGAGAGAAATGGGAGGAGGGAAGACGAGCCAGGAAGCCGGTTTAGAAATCTAGGTGAGAAATCATGGCTCCTGACATGGGAAGTGGCAGTGGGGTTAAAGAGCTGTGGGTGGAGTCTGAGATATTTATGAGCTTACAATGATTGGATGTGAGAATGAAGAAGATGGAGGAATCAGGAATGTTTTATAATATCTAAATGTGTATTTATACTTAAACAGATGGGATGATAGAATTCCCAACCTTTCTTTGCATATCTGAATTTCCAGTAAATTCCTGAGATAGCTGTAAAATATATTTTTGCAGTATCCTATGCATATTTTCCTTGTAAAAGTGTTATAACATTGTGGAGCAATATTTGCTTATAGAGAATGGATGAATTGTGATTTGTTTGGAATAAAACCCACCCCAGTTTACTGAGCACTTAATTTGTGCCAAGTGTCGTGCTATTAGACTGCAAAAAAAGTATAAGAAATAATAATTTTTCTTAATTTAAATGATAAAAATAGTTGTCTATTTGATCATTTGTATCTTACATATTTCAGTATTGCAGAATATAAAGTGGACCTACAAAGCCTAGTCATCTTCCTGGCTCAGCAGTGTTTCTCCAATTTGAAAAAAAACACAACAATGTGACTTTCATAATGGCAGGTACCATTTCTTTAGCCCTATGTTTCAAGCATTGTGTAAAGTATTTCACATGCATGTTATTTCATTCAGTCTTTATTACAGTCGGATGAGGGTAGGTACTATTATTATTCCTATTTTGTATGGAAATAAAAAACTGAGACTCTGAGAGGGTAAGTAACTTGCCTTATATCACACAGTAAGCAAATGATACAGCCAAGCTAGAATTGCCAGTGTCCTGACTCAGATCCTGCTCTCCCATTGAACCTGTGCCTGTCTTGATTTCCCAGCTTACTAAAAGAAGCCTGGAAACAGTGTGGATTTACCAACAGCTCTTAAGAAAAGTTTAGAACTTTGCACTCATCCATCAGTTTTGTAATAAGTGCCCTCTTAATGTTTCTAATTATAACTCATCTCACAATAATACTCAATAATGTATTTTATTGAGTTTTGTGTCCTTCACAGATTTATATGTTCCTTTTAAGTTACTCAATTGCTGCTGCAAAGCTAAGCAATACTCATTTCATTTCTTTAATCTGACAAATGTGTAATGTGAAAATCAGCAATAGCGTGGAGACCCTTAACCTGCAGTGTTCCCTGTGTTAATTTTTTTAAGTTTCCAACACTTACATTTTCATTGCATTTAATATGCATCATAGAAGTGTCTTTGGCAAGTTCATTACATATGCTCTTTGATTGCGGTTAGAGCCTTTGGAATTGCTGTTGGGCATAGTGGAAATAATTAGCAGTTTAGGTTTATGCTGATTTTAGAACAAATAACTGCATTCGGTTAGTTTCTCAAATAACTTAATTACTGTTAATCAGTGTAGTAATACCATCCTCTATAGCAATGTAGTTGGGGGGTAACAACTGTCCACTCAGCACATATTTCCCTTCCTCTGGCAAAGAATAAATTAATGTCTTTTACAGCCTGAAGCAGATAAAGATAGGCTTTTGATGTGTCTATAATTTTAAAAAAGAAGTATTTAGTAATTTTACAGAAAATACTAAAGGAAATTGCTGAACTCTTTAGTGACAAATAGCCTATGTAATAAAATTAACTTGAGGTCTTTTCCTTCCTTCCTTCCTTCCTTCCTTGAAAATAGTTCTTTTGCAAAGTGAAGCAGTTAATAAACTTAAGCAAAAGGAGACTGGAGGCATCTCTCCCAAACAATCAAATTAACAAGAAAGAGAAAAAAGCAACAACTTGTCAATCTGTTGTGTTTGGAGTGAGAGAAGGTGACCTGTGTAGCAGTGCTTAGTTACGGGCAAAGTGTGGAGGTTCTCAATAATGAAGCCATGGGAGGGATATGGAGATGAGCACTGAGCAGGGCTTTGTGAGTTCATGTTTCCTATCTCTACTACCTGCAGATGGGTTCACGTTTTTGGATACAGAAGTATAAACAAATCTTTCTCTTTTTTTAAAAAAAATTTTAATTGTTATGTTAATCCCCATACATTACATCATTAGTTTTAGATGTAGTGTTCCATGATTCATTGTTTGTGCATAACACCCAGTGCTCCATGCGGAACGTGCCCTCCTTAATACCCATCACCAGGCTAACCCATCTTCCCACCCCCCCTCCCCTCCAGAACCCTCAGTTTGTTTCTCAGAGTCCATCGTCTCTCATGGTTCGTCTCCCCCTCCGATTTCCCCCCCTTCATTCTTCCCCTCCTGCTATCTTCTTCTTTTTTTTTTTCTTAACATATATTGCATTATTAGTTTCAGAGGTACAGATCTGTGATTCAACAGTCTTGCACAATTCACAGCACAAACCATAGCACATACCCTCCCCAATGTCTATCACCCAGCCACCCCATCCCTCCCACCCCACCCCCCACTCCAGCAACCCTCAGTTTGTTTCCTGAGATTAAGAATTCCTCATATCAGTGAGGTCATATGATACATGTCTTTCTCTGATTGACTTATTTCGCTCAGCATAACACCCTCCAGTTCCATCCATGTCGTTGCAAATGGCAAGATCTCATTCCTTTTGATGGCTGCATAATATTCCATTGTATATATATACCACTTCTTCTTTATCCATTCATCTGTCGATGGACATCTTGGCTCTTTCCACAGTTTGGCTATTGTGGACAGTGCTGCTATAAACATTGGGGTGCACGTACCCCTTCGGATCCCTACATTTGTATCTTTGGGGTAAATACCAGTAGTGCAATTGCTGGGTCGTAGGGTAGCTCTATTTTCAACTTTTTGAGGAACCTCCATACTGTTTTCCAGAGTGGCTGCACCAGCTTGCATTCCCACCAACAGTGTAGGAGAGTTCCCCTTTCTCCGCATCCCCGCCAACATCTGTCATTTCCTGACTTGTTAATTTTAGCCATTCTGACTGGTGTAACAAATCTTTCTCTTTACCTGACAGAAATGATGTCTGCTAACAGTAATGTAGGCAAACTGCACATATATTCTTTGCATATTATTTTTTTTTTAAGATTTTATTTATTTGACAGAGAGAGAGCATAAGCAGGGGGAGTGGCAGGCAGAGGGAGAGGGAGAAGCAGACTCCCCACTGAGCAGGGAGCCCAATGTGGGACTCCATCCCAAAACCCCCGGATCATGACCTGAACTGAAGGCAGACACTTAACCAACTGAGGCACCCAGGTGCCCCTTTGCATATTATTTTTGAAATTTCGTAAAAGCTTCATCAGAAGTTAGATATCTATCAGTAACATTAGTAGCAAATGCTATGCAAATAGCAAATGCTATTTTTATGCCTAAAAAATGAGTTAATATCATTACTGTATTGGAAAACTTCTCTAAGATGAACTATCTTTATACCTTTAAACTTGCCTGGGTATTTGGCTCAACACAGAAATCTAGGCTGAAAAGTATTCTTTAAATTTTTATTTTTACCCTTTTACTGTTTTTTTTTTTACAACTTTATTGAGATATAATTGATGTTCAGTGAACTGCACATTTTAAAATTCTGTAATTTGATAGTTTGACATATGTAATATGACACCATCGTGACAAGATAATGAATATACCTATAAACCTCAAAATTTTCCTGGTGTCCATTTGTACTCCATTCTTTGTTTCATGCCTGTGTTCAGGCAACCACATATTTCCTTTATGTGGCTATAAATTAGTTTTCACTTTCTAGAATTTTAGAAACATGGAATCATACAGTGTATGCTCCTTTGTTTGGTTCCTTTCACTAAGTGTTATTATCTGGGATTAATATGTTCTGTATCAATAGTTCACTTTTGTTGATGAATAGTGTTTCATTGTACACGTATATACCACCATATATTTATCCCCTTCTCCTGTGGATGACCACTTGATTTGTTGCCAGTTTTTGACCATTCCAGTAAATCTGGTGTAAACATTCACATGTTTGTGTGGACCTCTGCTTTTGTGTCTCTTCACTAAATCCTGAGGTGTGGAATGGCTGGGCAACTATTTAACTATTAAGGAACTTAAAAAGACTTCCCAAAGTAGTTGGCTTAATCAGTTGGGGCAGCTATAACAAAGTACTATAGAACTTCTAAACAGACATTTATGTGTCACAGTTCTGGAGGCTAGAAGCCCAAGATCAAGATGCCAGTATGGCTGGGTTCTGGTGACTACCCTCATCTGGGTTGCAGAATGCTTATTTCTCCTTGTATCCTCACATGGTGGAAAGAGTAGGAGAGAGCTGTCCTGGGTCCCTTTTGAGAAGGACACTAATTCCACTCATGAGGGTACTGCTCTCATGACCTAATCATCTCCCCAAAGCCCTACCTCCTAATACCAATACATTGGGGGTTAGGATTTTACCATATGAATTTTGGAGGAAAACATTCAGTCCATGACAGTGGTTGTACAGTTTTAATTCTCACTGGTAGTGTAGGAAAGTTCTAATTATTGCACATCTTCGTGAGCATTTGTTATAGTCATTCTTTCTAATTTTAGCTTTTCTTGTGTCTGTAATGGTAACTCATTAGATAACCAGTTGATCCAATACCATTTGTTGAAAAAACTTTTATGTCCCCAATGAATTGCATCGACACATTTATTTCACGTCATTTGAACATATATTTGTGGAGCTGTTTGTGAACCTTCTGTTTTACTCTATTAACGATGCATTTATCTCTTTGGCAGTACCCCAATAGATTGATTAGTGTTGTTTTATAGTTAGTCATAATATCAGGGAGGGTAAGTCCTTGTACTTTGTTCTTCCATCTTAAAATATCTTTGGCTATTCTAGATCCCTTGCATTTTATAAAAATTTTAAAACAACTTATCATTTTCTACACACACAAAAATACTGCTACTGCTGAAATTTTGATTTGGATTGTACTGAATCTGTAGATCAACTTAGTAAAGATGGCCTTTTAAGCAGTATTGAGTCTTATGACACAAAAGCATGATATAGCATTCCATTTATTTAGGTTATCTTTATTTTTGCTCAACAATATTTTTTATTTTTTAATGTATACATCTGGCTATCTTCTGTTTGATTTGATCATAAATACTTTAGTGGTTTTTGTTGTTACTGTGTGTGGAATTGATTTTTAAATTTCATTTCTCAATTTTTTTGTCCTAATGTACAAAGATCCAATTGGTTTTTAATATATTAAACTTGTATTCCATAACCTTGCTAAATTCACTTAATTACTTTTAGTAGTTGTTCTGTGGATTCTCTCTTAATTTCCTCATAAATAATCATATCATCTCTAAGCAGAGACAGTTTTATTTTTTCTTTTCATTATCTATATGCTTTTAATTTTACTTTTGTATTACTTTGGTTCTAACCTCCAGTACAGTGTTGAATAGAAGTGGTAATAATACATGTCCTTGCCTCATTCCCAATCTTAAGGTGAAAGTAACCAGACTTTCACCATTAAGTATGACACTAGTGTAGGATTTTTTTTTAAATGCTTTTCATCAGTTTGAGGATGTTAACTACTATTATTAATGCATCTTGCATTTTGTCAAATGCTTTTTCTGCATGTATTGAAATAAGAGTATTTTTTTCTTACTATATCAGCTGTTAAATTACATAGATTGGTATTTGAATATTAAACCAAGATTGTAGCATAAAGCCTACTTGGTTATAGTATATTATCCTTTAAAAAAAATAATTTGGATTCTAGCTGCTAACATTTTGTATGGAATTTTTACATCTATATGAATCAGGAAAATTGGTTTGTAGTGTTTTTTTGGGGGGTTTTGATATCAGGTTAATCCTATACTCATAAATGAGTTGGGAAATATTTCCTTTTCTATAGTTAGTGTGTGTGTGTGTGTGTGTAGAATTGGTATTATTTCTTCTTTAAATGTTTGGTAGAGTTCACCAGGAGAGTGATCTGGGTCTGGAGATTTTCCTTGTTGGTAGATTTTAACTATAAATCAGTATTTTTAATAGATACTGGGCTATTGAGATTTTCTATTTTTTTTCTTGAGCGAGCTTTGGTAGTTTGTATTTTGCAAAGAATTTATCCATTTCACCTAAACAAATTTATTTAGAGAGAGTTGTTCATAATATTCCTTTATTTAATGTGATCTTTAATATAATGAGGTTTAAATCAATCACCTTGTTACTTGTTATTTGTTTTTTAATTTTCCTGTCTTTTCTCCCCCACTGGCCAACCTTTTCTTCTTTTCTGCCTTTTTTTTTTTTTGACTAATTGATAATATTTATGATTCTATTTTATCTCCTTTGTTGTCTTAATAGATACAATCCTTACTATACTATTGCAAAGTTACTTTATAGTTTGTAGCACACATCTAAAACTTATCATTGTCTACCTTCGGGTAATAGTTATGTCACTTCACATATACTGTAAGAACGTAACAATAGTAGTTTTCTATTTTTCCATTTTGGCAGTTGTGCTATTGTTGTCATATGTTTCACTGATATATAAATGCTGTAAAGCCCTCACTACATTCTTTTTTTTTTTATTATGTTTTGTTAATCGCCATACATTACATCATTAGTTTTTGATGTAGTGTTCCATGATTCATTGTTTGCGTATAACACCCAGTGCTCCATTCAGGACGTGCCCTCTTTGATACCCATCACCAGGCCAACCCATCCCCCCATCCCCCTACCCTCTAGAACCCTTAGTTTGTTTCTCAGAGTTCATAGTCTCTCATGGTTCGTCTCCCCCTCTAGTTCCCCCCTTTCATTCTTCCCCTCCTGCTACCTTCTTCTTTTTTTTTTTCTTAACATATATTGCATTATTTGTTTCAGAGGTACAGATCTGTGATTCAACAGTCTTACACAATTCACAGTGCTCACCATAGCACATACCCTCCCAATGTCTGTCACCCAGCCGCCCCATCCCTCCCACCCCAACCCCACTCCAGCAACCCTCAGTTTGTTTCCTGAGATTAAGAATTCCTCATATCAGTGAGGTCCTATGATGCATGTGTTTCTCTGATTGAATTATTTCCCTCAGCATAGCACCCTCCAGTTTCATCCATGTCGTTGCAAATGGCAAGATCTCATTCCTTTTGATGGCTGCATAATATTCCATTGTATATATATACCACTTCTTCTTTATCCATTCATCTGTCGATGGACATCTTGGCTCTTTCCATAGTTTGGCTATTGTGGACAGTGCTGCTATAAACATCGGGGTGCACGTACCCCTTCGGATCCCTACATTTGTATCTTTGGGGTAAATACCAGTAGTGCAATTGCTGGGTCGTAGGGTAGCTCTATTTTCAACTTTTTGAGGAACCTCCATACTGTTTTCCAGAGTGGCTGCACCAGCTTGCATTCCCACCAACAGTGTAGGAGAGTTCCCCTTTCTCCGCATCCCCGCCAACATCTGTCATTTCCTGACTTGTTAATTTTAGCCATTCTGACTGGTGTGAGGTGGTATCTCATTGAGGTTTTGCTTTGGATTTCCCTGATGCTGAGCGATGTTGAGCACTTTTTCATGTGTCTGTTGGCCATTTGGATGTCTTCTTTGGAAAAATATCTGCTCATGTCTTCTGCCCTTTTCTTGATTGGATCATTTGTTCTTTGGGTGTTGAGTTTAAGAAGTTCTTTATAGATTTTGGATACTAGCCCTGTATCTGATATGTCATTTGCAAATATCTTCTGCCATTCTGTCAGTTGTCTTTTGGTTTTGTTGACTCTTTCTTTTGCTGTGCAAAAGCTTTTTATCTTGATGAAGTCCCAATAGTTCATTTTTGCCCTTGCTTCCCTTGCCTTTGGTGATGTTTCTAGGAAGAAGTTTCTACGGCTGAGGTCGAAGAGGTTGCTGCCTGTGTTCTCCTTTAGGATTTTGATGGACTGTCTCACATTGAGGTCTTTCAACCATTTGGAGTCTATTTTTGTGTGTGGTATAAGGAAGTGGTCCAGTTTTATTCTTCTACATGTGGCTGTCCAATTTTCCCAACACCATTTGTTGAAGAGACTGTCTTTTTTCCATTGGACAATTTTTCCTACTTTGTCAAAGATTAGTTGACCATAGAGTTGAGGGTCCATTTCTGGGCTTTCTATTCTGTTCCATTGATCGATGTGTCTGTTTTTGTGCCAGTACCATACTGTCTTGATGATGATAGCTTTGTAATAGAGCTTGAAGTCCGGAATTGTGATGCCGCCAGCTTTGCTTTTCTTTTTCAACATTGCTCTGGCTATTTAGGGTCTTTTCTGGTTCCATACAAATTATAGGATTATTTTCTCCATTTCTTTGAAAAAAGTGGATGGTATTTTGATAGGGATTGCATTGAATGTGTAGATTGCTCTAGGTAGCATTGACATCTTCACAATATTTGTTCTTCCAATCCATGGGCATGGAATGTTTTTCCATTTCTTTGTGTCTTCCTCAATTTTTTCATTAGTATTTTATAGTTTTCTGTGTACAGATTCTTTGCCTCTTTGGTTAGATTTATTCCTAGGTATCTTATGGTTTTGGGTGCAATTGTAAATGGGATCGATGCCTTAATTTCTCTTCCTTCTGTCTTGTTGTTGGTGTATAGGAATGCCACTGATTTCTGTGCATTGATTTTATATCCTGCCACTTGACTGAATTCCTGTATGAGTTCTAGCAGTTTTGGGGTGGAGTCTTTGGGGTTTTCTACATAAAGTATCATATCATCTGCAAAGAGTGAGAGTTTGACTTCTTCTTTGCCGATTTGGATGCCTTTGATTTCTTTTTGTTGTCTGATTGCTGTGGCTAGGACTTCTAATACTATGTTGAATAGCAGTGGTGATAGTGGACATCCCTGCCATGTTCCTGACCTTAGGGGGAAAGCTCTCAGTTTTTCCCCATTGAGAATGATATTTGCTGTAAGTTTTTCATAGATGGCTCTTATGATATTGAGGTATGTACCCTCTGTCCCTATACTTTGAAGAGTTTTGATCAAGAAAGGATGCTGTACTTTGTAAAATGCTTTTTCTGTATCTATTGAGAGGATCATATGGTTCTTGTTCTTTCTTTTATTAATGTATTGTATCACATTGATTGATTTGCGGATGTTGAACCAACCTTGCAGCCCAGGGATAAATCCAACCTGGTCGTGGTGAATAATCCTTTTAATGTACTGTTGGATCCTATTGGCTAGTATTTTGGTGAGAATTTTTGCATCCATGTTCCTCAAGGATATTGGTCTGTAATTCTTTTTGATGGGGTCTTTGGTTTTGGGATCCAGGTAATGGTGGCCTCATAAAATGAGTTTGGAAGTTTTCCTTCCATTTCTCTTTTTTGGAACAGTTTCAGAAGAATAGGTATTAATTCTTCTTTAAATGTATGGTAGAATTCCCCTGGGAAGCCATCTGGCCCTGGGCTTTTGTTTGTTGGGAGATTCTTGAGGACTGCTTCAATTTCCTTAGTGGTTATAGGTCTGTTCAGGTTTTCTATTTCTTCCTGGTTCAGTTTTGGGAACTGTCTCTGGGAATGCATCCATTTCTTCCAGATTATCTAATTTGCTGGCATAGAGTTGCTCATAATATGTTCTTATAATTGTTTGTATTCTTCGGTGTTGGTTGTGATCTCTCCTCTTTCATTCATGATTTTGTTGATTTAGGTCATTTCTCTTTTCTTTTTGATAAGTCTGGCCAGGGGTTTATCAATCTTGTAAATTCTTTCAAAGAACCAGCTCCTAGTTTCGTTGATCTGTTCTACTGTTCTTTTGGTTTCTGTTTCATTGATTTCTGCTCTGATCTTTATTATTTCTCTTCTCCTGCTGGGTTTAGGCTTTATTTGCTGTTCTTTCTCCAGCTCCTTGAGGTGTAGGGTTAGGTTGCGTATTTGAGACTTTTCTTGTTTCTTGAGAAAGGCTTGTATTGCTATATACTTTCCCCTTAGGACTGCCTTTGCTGCATCCCAAAGATTTTGAACAGTTGTGTTTTCATTTTCATTGGTTTCCATGAATTTTTTAAAATTCGTCTTTAATTTCCTGGTTGACTCATTCATTCTTTAGTAGGATGCTCTTTAGCCTCCATGTATTTGAGTTCTTTCTGACTTTCCTCTTGTGATTGAGTTCTAGTTTCAAAGCATTGTGGTCTGAAAATAGGCAGGGAATGATCCCAGTCTTTTGGTGCCAGTTGAGACCTGATTTGTGACCTAGGATGTGATCTATTCTGGAGAATGTTCCATGGGCACTAGAGAAGAATGTGTATTCCATTGCTTTGGGATGCAATGTTCTGAATATGTCTGTGAAGTCCATTTGGTCCAGTGTGTCATTTAAAGTCTTTATTTCCTTGTTGATCTTTTGCTTAGATGATCTGTCCATTTCAGTGAGGGGGGTGTTAAAGTCCCCCACTATTATTGTATTGTTGTCAATGTGTTTCTTTGCTTTTGTTATTAATTGGCTTATATAAATGGCTGCTCCCATGTTAGGGGCATAGATATTTACAATTGTTAGATCTTCTTGTTGGATAGACCCTTTAAGTAGGATATAGTGTCCTTCCTCATCTCTCATTAGTCTTTGGTTTATAATCTAATTTGTCTGATATAAGGATTGCCACCCCAGCTTTCTTTTGGTGTCTATTAGCATGGTAAATGGTTTTCCATCCCCTCACTTTCAATCTGGGGGTGTCTTTGGGTCTAAAATGAGTCTCTTGCAGACAGCATATCCATAGGACTTGTTTTTTTATCCAATCTGATAGCCTGTGTCTTTTGATTGGGGATTTAGCCCTTTTACATTCAGGGTAACTATTGAAAGATATCAATTTAGTGCCATTGTATTGCCTGTAAGGTGACTGTTACTGTACATTGTCTGTGTTCCTTTCTGGTCTATGTTACTTTTAGGCTCTCTCTTTGCTTAGAGGACCCCTTTCAAGATTTCTTGTAGGTCTGGTTTCGTGTTTGCAAATTCCTTTAGTTTTTGTTTGTCCTGGAAGCTTTTTATCTCTTCTTCTATTTTCAGTGACAGCCTATTTGGATATAGTATTCTTGGCTGCATATTTTTCTCATTTAGTGCTCTGAATATATCCTGCCAGTCCTTTCTGTCCTGCCAGGTCTCTGTGGATCGGTTTGTTGCCAGTCTAATGTTTCTACCATTATAGATTACAGATCTCTTCTCCTGAGCTGCTGTCAGGATTTTCTCTTTGTCTCTGAGACTCGTAAGTTTTACTATTAGATGTTGGGGTGTTGACCTATTTTTATTGATTTTGAGGGGGGTTCTCTGTGCCTCCTGGATTTTGATGCCTGTTTCCTTCCCCAATTTAGGGAAGTTCTCTGCTCTAATTTGCTCCAATATACCTTCTGCCCCCGTCTCTCTTTCTTCTTCTTCTGGGATCCCAATTATTCTAATATTGTTTTGTCTTATGGTATCACTCATCTCTCGAATTCTGCCTCTTGATCCAGTAGTTGTTTATCTCTCTTTTTCTCAGCTTCTTTATTTTCCATCCTTTGGTCTTCTATATCACTAAATCTCTCTTCTGCCTCATTTATCCTAGCAGTTAGAGCCTCCGTTTTTTATTGCACCTCATTAAAAGCCTTTTTGATTTCGAAAGCCCTCACTACATTCTTACTGTTTTTGTTTAAATAATTTTCTTTTAAAAATATTTAAATAACAGTAGGAAAAATCTTATATATGCTTACAAAATTACCGCTTCTGGTACGTTTTCGTTACTTTGTGTAATTACACATTTTCATCCGATAAAATTTTCTGTGCTTAAGGGCTTCATTTAACATTTGTTACAGTGCAAGTCTGTTGCAAATGAATTATTTCAGTGTTTGTATGTCTGAATGAAAATATATTTATTTCATCTCCTTTTTGAGGGATAGTTTGGGCATAACATTCTAGGTTGACAGTACTAAAATACTTTGAAGTATTTCTTAGAATACTTTAGAGATATTGCACTGCTCCTGATAAGAGATCTGTTGTTATTTGTATCTTTGTTCTTCTCTGTGTAATGTGTCTTTTTCTCCTAGTGCTTTTAAGATTTTCTCTTTATCACTGTTTTTGAGCAATTAGCTCATGATGCATCCTTATGTAGTTTTCTTCATGTTTCTTGTGCTTAGGTTTTGTTCAGTTTTACTTGTTTAATTATTGTCAAGTTTGGAGATTTTTAAGCCACTGTTTCTTTAAATATCTTTTTTGTCCTCTTTCCCCTTTCTTTAAAGACTCTAATTGTGCATATGTCACTTCATATTGTCCCACAGGTCACTGATGCTCTGTTCATTTTTGTTTGTAAGTCTTTTAAAAATTTTTTTCTGGTTCTCATTTGGGATTATTTTTTAAATTTTTAGTTTTTAATTGAAGTATAGTTGACATACATGTTATAAAAGTTTCAACTCTAGAGCATAATAATTTGACAATCGTATACATTACATAGTGTTCACCATGATAAGTGCAGTTTACCATCTGTCACCATGCAATGTTATTATAGTGTGATTGATTGTATTCCCAATGCTGTACTTTTCATCCCATGACTATTTTATAACTGATATGTTGTACCCCTTAGTCTCCTTTACCTGTTTCTTCCATCCCTCCCCCCATTCACTTCCCTCTGGCATCTATAATTTTTTACCCTGTATTTATGAATCTTTAAAAATATGGAATGCTTCATGAGTTTACTTGTCATCTTTGTGCAAGGGCTCTGCTAATCTTTTCTCTGTTGTTCTAGTTTTAGTATGTGTACTATCACAGTGAGTACTGAGATCTTTATGTTGCTCTATCTTCTGGTTCACTAATATTTTCTTCTACAGTGTGTAATCTGCTCTTAATCCTATCAAGTGCATATCTCCTCTCAGATGTCTTAGTTTTATCTCATCTCATTAATCTCATTGTAGTTTTAATCATAAATTCAGTATGGTCTTTTTTATGCCTTCAAGGTTTTTCTTACCATGTTTAGTCTTCTGGCTTTTTGAGCACATGGAATGCAGTTATAATATCCATTTTAATGTTCTGGTCTGCTAATTCCATCATCTGTGTCAGCACTGAGTCAGTTTTGATTGATTGGGTTTTTTTTTTTGCTCATTTTGTGTAGTTTTTTTTCTCATTTCTTCTTATGCCTGCTAATTTCTTTTTCTTTTTTTTTAATCTTTATCAAAGTCTTTAGAACTCCTTTATTTTCCATATATATATATATATATATATATATATATATATTTTTTTTTTTTTTTAAAGATTTTATTCATTTATTTGTCAGAAAGAGAGAGAGCACAACCAGGGGGAGTGCCAGGCAGAGGGAGAAGCAGGCTCCCTGCTGAGCAAGGAGCCCGATGCGGGGCTCGATCCCAGGACCCTGGGATTGTGACCTGAGCCAAAGACAGACACTTAATCTATTGAGCCACCCAGGCGTCCCTATGCCTGTTAATTTTTTTTTTTAAGATTTTATTTATTTATTTGACAAAGAGAAAGAGCACACGTAGGTAGACTGGCAGGCAGAGGGAGAGGGAGAAGCAGGCTCCCTGCTGAGCAGAGAGCCCAATGTGGGGCTCCATCCCAGGACCCTGATATCATGATCTGAGCTGGAGGCAGACGCTTAACCAACTGAGCCACCCAGGCGCCCCGCCTTTTAATTTCTGACTGGATACCAGACATTGCGA
The DNA here is from genome assembly GCF_002201575.2 of Neomonachus schauinslandi. Taxonomy (NCBI): domain Eukaryota; kingdom Metazoa; phylum Chordata; class Mammalia; order Carnivora; family Phocidae; genus Neomonachus; species Neomonachus schauinslandi. Next base: position 13,008,307 of record NC_058409.1, read on the forward strand.
TTTTTTACCTTCTTGAGTGTTTGATCATTTTATATTCTTATAGTTGAATTTTATTCTGGAATGTGGTTAAATTATTTGGGTAAATTTTGATTCTTTGATCTTGTCTTTAATATTTATTGGGCAGTACTTGCATAACATTTAGCCTAGGGATAATTATTTTCTACATCTGAGGCAAGACTGTTCTCAATCTTCCATCCAATGCCCCCATGAATTACGAGGTTTTCCAGTCTGGCTCTTGGTAACAGGTTTTATTCTCAGTCTTTTGTGAGTGTCTATTCTTGTTTCCTCTAATCTGTCAGTTGTATTTTTTCCACTTACCCTCTGGTAGTCCCATCACATGCAAACTCTGCTTAATACTGCATAGAATCTTCACGAAAATCTGTGGAGTTTTCTGTGTTTATACTTCTTCTCTTTAATACTCTGCTCTTTGAAATTTAGTTTCTTTGTTTTCCTGGTGTATCAGACTTGTCTCCTCATCTCCGGGAATGTTCTAGGCCAACCCCAGATTCTGTTCTCTGTGATTCAGCCTGGAAACTCTCTCAAGGAAATCAACACGGACAATCCCAGACAGATTCGTTTCTCATGTCTTCTTTGTAGCCCAGTGTTCAATGTCTTTAAAACCTTTGTATCATATATTTTGTTCAGGGTCTTATCTTTTTAGTTTATACTGTAAATTCAGGCCTTTTACTTCATTTTGGTCAGATTGGAAGTCACAGATTCACTGAAAATATAGGCATCAAGTTGTTTTATAGATTTTGATTATATATAGGTTTTCTGTTAGTAGAAGTGATGTTATATATTTTTTTTTTTTTTTTTAAAGATTTTTTTTTTTTTTTTTTATTCATGAGAGACAGAGCGAGAGAGAAAGGCAGAGGGAGAAACAGGCTCCCAAGGAGCAGGGAGCCCGATGCGGGACTCGATCCCAGGACCCTGAGATCATGACCTGAGCCGAAGGCAGACGCTTAACCATCTGAGCCACCCAGGCGCCCCAGAAGTGATGTTATATATTCTAAGTAGTAAAATAATTCATGATTATAAGTCTCACTAGGAATTGTTCATGAGGGAAGAGATCTATATGAAAAATAGCATGAAAGAGTTAGATAGTTTGTTAGTATTGATTATTGCATCTTGTGAGTGTGTATCTGTATCTATATATTACATCTTTACCCATAATTGCTTGCTGTTTTAAATGAGAATTTTGATGTGAACAAAATACTTTTGTACATTGAAGCCCATATAACTTTCAACAGTATAAATTTGTTATTTCTTTGAACAGAAAAAGCTGCAAAGTTAGGAAACATGTTAGATATGGTTTTCCTATGAAAATTAGTGATAACACCTGACTTAATTCAAAACTTTAAGATAGTAACATTGTGAAAGGACAAAGGACTAAGTTGATTTTTCATTATTTAACAGAAATCTTTTTGGGCAAAAAATTGGAATATATCATAGGTGTGGTAATAAACAGTATAAACTGTAGGGATTCCTCATGCTCCAGACATGGACATTTTAGCACCGTTGTCAGTGAATTTACTGTTGAATATGGCAGTCTTGATTTATCCAAGTTGTTGTCAGGAGATTGTACCATTGGAGAAATGAACTTGTTCACATCATCCTAGGGCACATCCTTGCTTCAGCTTACATTGAAGATTGAAGGAAAGATTTGGGCTTTTAGTTTATATTAAAATCCCATCTCAGTTAAGTTCGATGTTTCTCTGAAAAGGTATTCAAAAATAGTTATTAAAAAACATATGAAATATATCAAATAAGTTCATCAGTTGTAACAAATGTACTGTCATAGTGAAGGATGTCAATAGTGGGGAAGGTTGGGGGTGTGAGGAAAGGAGGTACATGGGAACTCTTTGTACTTTCTGCTGAATGTTGCTGTCAATTTAAAAATTCTCTAGTGAATAAATTTTATGAATTAAAAAAATGGCACCATTTATAAATTCCTAATAAAGCCATCATTGGGAAAATCATTTAACAACAAAGAATTTTGCCTCCTCTCCCATGCTTCCAGTCACCAGGAAAGAAAGTAATAACCTGAAGTAAATATGCAAAATTTGAAAGTTGAAGTATAGAGTCCTCAAGATGTTCCCTAATGTCTAAGCTTGGAAAATGAACTGCATTATTCAATTAGATCTTTTCAATTTACAGTATTGGGGTAAAGGAAGACATGTGAATTGAAGTTACTGAACTGTAGTGAAATTTGATGCTCAATTTGAATTTAAGCATTTTATAAATTTTTAAGAGATGTTACCGTAAATATTAAGACCACTATGCAATGATATATTAAAGGTTAGAAGTATATGTGTTAATAGACATAGTGTATTGTTATGAAACTGAATGAAGTTAAATATTGTGCTATTTAAAGGATGTAAGAAGATGTGTGCCATGCATCACACTGTGAAATACAAGACTGATGTCACCATCTTAGCACACAAAAATTACAGATTTTGTTTTTCATGTACACAGGCAACAATACCCAATAACCAAAAATAATTGATAAACAATTTTTGCACTTTTCAACATTTGGTTTTTAGATTTAGATTTGACAATATAGCCTAAGGTTGAATATATATTATATATTGTTTTAGGTACTAAAATCGTATTTTCAGTGGTGTGCTAGAGTCCATTTATACTCTGTTTAGGACCAATTTTTAAATATTCAAGATTTTTTGAAATTGTAGTAAGCATACTTAAAATGAGATCTACCATCTTAACAGATTTCTGAAGTGCATAAGAGCACAATGCTGTACAGTAGATCTCTAGAACTTGTTCATCTTGCATAACTGAAACTTTATACCTATTGACCTCTAACTCTCCATTTCCACCTCCTCCCATTCCCTGGCAACCAGCATTTTACTTTCTATTTCTATGAGTTTGACTTTTTAGATACCTCATATAAGTTGAAGCATGCAGTATTTATCCTGTACTGGCTTATTTCACTTAGCATGATGTCTTGACCCAGTTGTTAACCATTAGTAACTTAAAATAGCCAATGGTAGGAATATTTATACCATGGAAAATGGAAAACACCAGAAGTCAGGTTTTTGTTCATTTGTTTTGTTTTGTTTTCTTTCCAGAGAGCTAGTTTACCAGCACATTTCTAAATACATTACTGAAAATATTTGGTGGTTGATTTTTTTCTTACACGTTGCCAGGGTCAGTCATTTATATTACTCTGTCAGATCACTGTAGGCATGTGGGGTTCTGATCTGTGACTAGCGGAAAAACAAATATTTTACTAGGCAGATCAGAGAGAGCTGGGAGCAGTACTCCCAGCTGATTGAGGACCACGGAGATTTGCTTCAGTTGTATGGCTTGTTGCCTGGTCTGTTCCAGCCTGGAGATCCACCAGTGCATGTGTGCCACAGAGTCAGGGCAGGCTACCATTTCAGGAGAGTAAGATAGCTCAGGAGAGTATGAAGTTTAAGGTACTATGAACTAGCAGCCATCAAAGAAAGATCCCGACATGTGGAGACTTTGGAACCAATGCCTGAGCAGGTAGATTCAATTTTCTAAGGGGAAAAGGATAGTGAAGGCTGAGTTTGCCGAGGAGCAGTATTACTTCATTGTTTGCTGGACACAGCTCCAGTGCTTATTTTTGGACACACATGCATATATCTTTGGGCACACATGCACCTTTAGGACCTGATCCATTTTACGTGGAACATCTGTTACTCTCCCTGGATGGAGATTGAAGATACGTAGCTTACACCATTCAGAAGAAAAAAATCTCTCATAAAAACTCAAATGAAATGCATCAACTCCCATGGCTGATGCTGAGATAGATCTGTGAAGAGGACACCTCTGAGACATTGATTGTAGGGGAAGGTTTAGGGCAGGAGGGCACCAGAATCAGGGGTTTCTGGACTCCACAGGAAGAGGAGGTCATGGTAGCAGAAGTTTGTTCCAGAGATATCATTCTAGAGTAATTAATTATTCTGGTGGGTAGTTTCTATTCTCTTAGAATAAGTGTATAAAAAGAAACAGTGTGGTGGATCAGCAAAGTATGGTTTACTGTGAAGCCAGAGAAGCTTAAGCGTACATTGGAGATGCCCTAGCAGTGACTCAGATGGTCATATGCTTTTGTAGTTTGAAACAGTAGACTATTTTAACTGCATTTGATTGAGATCACTGTCTCTACTGCAACTTTTCTTCCGCCATACTTCCTGTCCTTTGCAGGTGGTGGCCATAGACATTCATGTGGCCCTTCTAATGGGAAATTGTGTTGGAGATGTATTTTTTTAACCACAATTTGAAAAGATGTTTAAAATATTTTAATATAACAGAAAGCAATTTCACTTGATTATTAATAATTCCCAAGGTTTATTTATTAAGCCAAAATTTATGTTGAACTTTTTGCCCAAGGGTCTTTAAAGTTGATACTCAATAATATTTTTTATCAGATAAACTCAGAATTAAAATAACATGTTGAAAATATTATCTAGCAAAATAACTGCCAGGTAAATGCCTGGATGTTTTCAGTGAGTGTTGAGATACAGGGCTTCCTGATCTTGTGAGAGGGCTGAGTACTGACAGAGAGCTAAATTTTTCTGTATGAGATGCTTGAGATTATAGGGGTAAGAGATGCATATTTAGAGTCTGGTTTGGTTTGGTTAGTTGAGGAAGAGAGGAGAAAAGACATATTGTAACTGAATATTTGAGGAGACCTTTTACAAAGTCTGGCAATTTGGAAGCTATAAAGGAAAAGATAGATATATGTGAATAGATATATGTGACTGTATGCATTGCAAATGTACTTTTTACATGCCAAGGCTATCATAAACAGCATCAAAACTCAAGGAATATGTGGGAAATTTACTTGTATAATATATGAGAGGTGAAGGGACAAATCAAAAAGTACAAAATACAAAATAGTTCTTACAAAATAATGGAAAAAAAAAAGATAAATAATCCCATGAAAAAAATGAGCAATGAATATTAAAAAAAGCAATTTGTGGAAAAGACAATGGCTGGTAAGCTTATATTCAGTCTCATTGTAATTAGAGAAATGAAAATTAAAGTAACAGAATTCATTTCACTTCCATGAGATTGGCAGGTAGTTAAATTAGTGATAATTCTTTTCGCTGACATGGATGCTAGGGAAAAAGTGTACACTCATGTAATTATAGTAGAAATATGAGTTATTATATCCTTTTAAGTGAGCAATTTGGCAAGATCTATAAAATTTAAATATACATACAAACTTTGACCTAGCAATAAGGCTCTTGTGAATCTATTCTAAATAAATTATAACATTAGAGACTTGTGCATACATGTTTAGTGCTATATAGTTGGCAATGACAACAAACTGGAAATGGAATTAATGCCAAATAAAGAGGAGAATGATTGAATAAACTGTGGTACATCCATTGCACAGAATGTTATGCCTTCACTATAAGGAATAGGTTAGAGTTTTACCCATTGACTGGCATAAATTTCCATGATGTATTGTTACCTGAAGAATCAAAGTTTCAGAAATGTATATAAAACATGATCACATTAAAAATAATCAATTGCATTTCTATACACTAACAATGTGACTGAAGAAAGAGAAATTAAGGAATTGATCCCATTTACAATTGCACCAAAAACAGTAAGATACCTAGGGATAAACCTAACCAAAGAGGTAAAGGATCTGTACTCTAGAAACAACAGAACACTTATGAAAGAAATTGAGGAAGACACAAAGAGATGGAAAAATGTTTCATGCTCATGGATTGGAAGAATAAACATTGTTAAAATCTGTATGCTGGGGGTGCCTGGGTGGCTCAGTCGTTAAGTGTCTGCCTTCAGCTCAGGTCATGATCCCAGGGTCCTGGGATCGAGCCCCACATCAGGTTCCCTGCTCTGCGGGAAGCCTGCTTCTCCCTCTCCCACACCCCCCTGCTTGTGTTTCCTCTCTTGCTGTGTCTCTCTCTGTCAAATAAATAAAATCTTTAAAAAAAAAAAATCTGTATGCTGCCCAGAGAAATCTATACATTTAGTGCAATCCCTATCAAAATACCACCGACATTTTTCACAGAGATGGAACAAACAATCCTAAAATTTGTATGGAACCAGAAAAGACCCCAAATCGCCAGGGGAATGTTGAAAAAGAAAACCAAAGCTGGGGCCATCACAATGCCTGACTTCAAGCTATATCACAAAGCTGTGATCATCAAGACAGCATGGTACTGGATCAAAAACAGACACATAGCTCAATGGAACAAAATAGAGAGCCCAGATATGGACCCTCAACTCTATGGTCAAATAATCTTCGACAAAGCAGGAAAGAACATCCAATGGAAAAAAGACAGTCTCTTCAATAAATGGTGCTGGGAAAATTGGACAGCCACATGCAGAAGAATGAAACTGGTCCATTCTCTTACACCATACACAAAGATAAACTCAAAATGGATGAAAGACCTCAATGTGAGACAGGAATCCATCAAAATCGTAGAGGAGAACACAGGCGGTGACCTCTTTGACCTCAGCCGCAGCAACTTCTTGCACGACATGTTTCTAAAGGCAAGGGAAACAAAAGCAAAATGAACTATTGGGACTTCATCAAGATAAAAACCTTCTGCACAGCAAAGGAAACAGTCAACAAAACTAAAAGGAAACCTATGGAATGGGAGAAGATATTTGCAAATGACATACAGATAAAGGGCTGATTTCCAAGATCTATAAAGAACTTATCAAACTCAACACCCAAAAACACAAAGAATCCAGTCAAGACATGGGCAGAAGACATGAACAGACATTTTTCTAAAGAAGACATCCAAATGGCCAACAGACACATGAAAAATTTTTCCACATCCTTTGGGATCAGGGAAATACAAATCAAAACCACAATGAGATACCACCTTACACCAGTTAGAATGGCAAAAATTAACAAGACAGGGAATAACAAGTGTTGGCAAGGATGTGGACAAAGGGGAACCCTCTCACACTGTTGGTGGGAGTGCAAGCTGGTACAGCCACTGTGGAAAACAGTATGGAGGTTCCTCAAGACATTAAAAATAGAGCTTCCCAACCCTCCTACACTGTTGGTGGGAATGCAAGCTGGTGCAGCCACTCTGGAAAACTGTATGGAGGTTCCTCAAAAAGTTGAAAATAGAGCTACCATATGATCCAGCAATTGCACTACTGGGTATTTACCCCAAAGATACAAAAGTAGGGATCCGAAGGGGTACGTGCACCCCGATGTTTATAGCAGCAATGTCCACAATAGCCAAACTGTGGAAAGAGCCAAGGTGTCCATCGACAGATGAATGGATAAAGAAGATGTGGTATATATATATATACAATGGAATATTATGCAGCCATCAAAAGGAATGAGATCTTGCCATTTGCAACGACGTGGATGGAACTGGAGGGTATTATGTTGAGTGAAATAAGTCAAACAGAGAAAGACATGTATCATATGATCTCACTGATATGAGGAATTCTTAATCTCAGGAAACAAACTGAGGGTTGCTGGAGTGGGGGGTGGGGTGGGAAGGATGGGGTGACTGGGTGATAGACACTGGGGAGGGTATGTGCTCTGGTAAGCGCTGTGAATTTTGCAAGACTGTTGAATCTCAGATCTGTACCTCTGAAACAAATAACGCAATATATGTTAAGAAAAAAAAAAAAAGAAGAAGAAGAAGAAGGTAGCGGGAGGGGAAGAATGAAGCGGGGGAAATCGGAGGGGTAGACGAACCATGAGAGACGATGGACTCTGAAAAACAAACAGGGTTCTAGAGGGGAGGGGGGTGGGAGGATGGGTTAGCCTGGTGGGGGGTACTGAAGAGGGCACGTTCTGCATGGAGCACTGGGTGTTATGCACAAACAATGAATCATGGAACACTTCATCTAAAACTAATGATGTAATGTATGGGGATTAACATAAGAATAAAAAAAAAATTAAAAAAAAAAAAATAGAGCTTCCCATATGTTCCCCAATTGCACTACTAGGTATTTACCCCAAAGATACAGATGTAGTGAAAAGAAGGGGCACCTGCACCCCAGTGTTCATAGCAGCAATATCCACAATAGCCAAACTGTGGAAGGAGCCGAGATGTCCTTCAGCAGATGAATGGATAAAGATGACATGATTCATATATACAACGGAATATTAGTCAGCTATTAGAAAGAATGAATACCTCCATTTACATCGACATGAATGGAACTGGAGGGTATTATGCTAAGTGAAATAAGTCAAGCAGAGAAAGACAATTATCATATGGTTTCACTCATATGTGGCATATAAGGAATAGTGCAGAGAATCATAGGGGAAGGGAGGGAAAACTGAATGGGAAGAAATCAGAGAGGGAGAAAAACCACGAGAGACTCTTGACTCCAGGAAAGAAACAGAGTTGTGGAAAGGGAGGTGGGTGGGGGGATGGTGTAACTGGGTGATGGGCATTAAGAGGGGCACATGATGTGATGAACACTGGGTGTTATATGCAACTAATGAATCATTGAACACTAAAAAAAACAGTACATTAAAAACTAATGATGTAATGTATGGTGATTAACATAACATAATAAAATTTAAAAAAAAACCAGAAAACAAAACTAAAACAATAACAAAACAGTGTCAAAGAGCCCTTTGATTTTATTATATATGCATGGAAAAATATGGAAATATACACATAGGGTTATTTATATTGGTTATTTGATATTTGTTGGTCAGGCAAAGGAAAGAAGGGAGAGGCCAAAATAAGACTGTAAGAAACAGGAAGTTCCCGGGGTGCCTGGGTGGCTCAGTCCTTAAGTATCTGCCTTCGGCTCAGGTCATGATCCCAGGGTCCTGGGATCGAGCCCTGCATCAGGCTCCCTGCTCCGTGGAAAGCCGGCTTCTCCCTCTCCCACTCCCCCTGCTTGTGTTCCTCTCTCGCTGTGTCTCTCTGTCAAAAAAAAAAAAAAAAAAAAGAGGAAGTTCCCAGGTTAAAAGAAGGACATGATATATGATTCAATTCATACAAAAGTGTAACAGCATATGTGTAAAAGTGTGTGTACATGTGAAAAAGGGAGAAATGTTTTAAAATATGGTCACTATTTTGGATTAAATTCTATCTCCCCAAACTTCATATGGGAAGCTCAAACCCCCAGTGTGACACTATTTGGAAATAGCGTCTTTGAGGAGGTAATTAAGGTGAAATGAGGTCACAAATGTAGGGCCCTAATCTGAGAAGAGGAGATGATATCAGGGATGTGTGTGCACAGAGAAAGAATCATGTGAAGGCACAGCAAGAAGGTAACCATCTGCAAGCTGGACAGGCCTCAGCAGAAACCAAACCTACTAATGCCTTGATCTTGGAATCCAGCTTCCAGAATTCTGGGAAACAAGTTTTTGTTGTTTAAGTCACCTGGTCTGTAGTCTTTTTGTTATGGCAGCCCTTGCAAACTAGTATTATCATCAAATTGTTAATGTGGGTTACCTCAATATTTCAGGTGACTTTGTTTTTTTTTTTCCTTAGATGTGTCTATGCTATGTGATTTGTTTTTTAACAGTGAGAATAAATATTCTTAGAGCTGTTATTTTTAAAACATTTAATTTATTAATTAATTTATTTTTTGAGAGAGAGCGAGTGAGCTTGAATAGCAGGGAAAGGGCAGAGAGAGAGGGAGAGAGAGAATCTTAAACAGGCTCCCCACACAGCACGGAGACCCATGCGGGGCTTGGTCTCGTGACCCTGAGATCATGACCTGAGCTGAAATCTAGAGTCGCTCACTTAACCAGCTGAGCCACCCAGACGCCCCATTTTTTAAACATTTTAAACGAGATAAAAAGGAATAGAAGGTAGTAGGCACTGGAAATAAAAGGTCATGTCACCTGACCCGATTCAGCAAAATGGAAAACGAAAGTTATGTCTCATATAGTGTTGGAGAGGGGCAGAAACACCCCAAGGGAGTCTAGAAAGAAAGTGTACAGACAGTGAGGCGATAACAGAACAGTTGCTTAGAGGGAAGCAGAGATGCTGAACAGATAGCCCTGGAGGATATAAAAGAACTTTTGGCTCCAGTCTCTTTGGGGACAATAATAAGGACTACCTTATTATTGTTTTCAGATTTCCATGAGATTTCACATATCTTTCTAGGATATTTCTGTTTCTGATAACTTGAGTTGAATCTCTGCTTGTGACCCAGTGTCTACTAGAAAAATATGCAAGATTTACCTCTGTTTTGTTACAGAGAAATCTGATTGCCATGGCTTAAAAAGTTTCATCCCAAGTGTTGCCCAGTATCCCAGGGAAGACCAAGGGCTCTCAGATCTCTGAAATTCTCACATTTAAAGATCTGTACCTCCTCTCCAACATTGCCACGCTGTGAAGCTATCAATTGTCACCTTCTATTTGGTCTTGGGCTTGTGTTGAGACAAAGGGGCAGTGCCCCTCCCCCAACTGAAAGATAAACTGAAGCCAATCATTATTAAGATTTCAGAACTGAAGTATTCTACCACATTTGCAGAATAAAAGCTTGATATTCAGCACTGTCTCAGTTTCCTTGATGGACTACAATAAGATCAGCATTTGAAACAGAGAAAGACATGTATCATATGACCTCACTGATATGAGGAATTCTTAATCTCAGGAAACAAACTGAGGGTTGCTGGAGTGGGGGGTGGGGTGGAGGGATGGGGTGACTGGGTGATAGACACTGGGGAGGGTATGTGCTCTGGTAAGCGCTGTGAATTGTGCAAGACTGTTGAATCTCAGATCTGTACCTCTGAAACTAATAATGCAATATATGTTTAAAAAAAAAAAGAAGGTAGCAGGAGGGGAAGAATGAAGGGGGGGAAATCGGAGGGGGAGACGAACCATGAGAGACCATGGACTCTGAAAAACAAACTGAGGGTTCTAGAGGGGAGGGGGGTGGGAGGATGGGTTAGCCTGGTGATGGGTATTAAAGAGGGCACGTTCTGCATGGAGCACTGGGTGTTATGCACAAACAATGAATCATGGAACACTACATCTAAAACTAATGATGTAATGTATGGGGATTAACATAACAATAAAAAAATTAAAAAAAAAAAGATCAGCATTTGGCTTTGGGTTTTGTTGAATCCATCAAGGCTTTAGAGCTTGATGTCATTGCTGTCTAGTTTTTTTTTTTTTTTAAGATCTTATTTATTTGAGAGAGAGAGTGTGTGCACACTAGCAGGGGGAGGGGCAAAGGGAGAGGGAGAAGCAGACTCTGCTGAGCATGGAGCCCAACAGGGGCTCGATTCCAGGACCTCAAGATCATGACCTGAGCTGAAGTCAGAAGCTTGAGTGAGCCACCCAGGCCCCTAGTTGTTTCTTAACTAAGCTCCTGTTTTCTGCCTTATTACCTTTAATTTATCTCGTAGAGTCTGCTGGACTGAAGCAACTTTGTCAAGATTCTCTCCCTACCCAAGAGCCTAAAATGGCTCAGAGTTCTTGGTGGCCTCTGATGGGTTTGCCAGTTTGATGGGTTTACCATTCATCACAAGCTGTGGTTTTAAGGCCAATGAATAGTATATATATATCTTATCCATTAGTTCTTCAGCAACTGCTTGTGAAATTGGGTCACATTTTTCTACTCTCTTCATGTATCATTAACATTTAACTCGACACATCACATGTGCTGTTTACTCTACAGGAGTCTCTTCCCCTTCGTCTTTTACTTGTATGAATTCTTTCCTGCTCTGTGGTCAACCTCATATCTTTCCCTTATTCTGAAGCATTTTTTGATCAATCTCGTGGTTAAGCCAACACGTACTCTTGACTTTCTCACATACTTAGAATTTATTCCACACAGTTTAGTTGGATATTTGGTTATGAAAATAAGAGAGCCTGTTTAGAATGCTACTGTGGGGAGAAAAACCCAAAAAATTCCAAGCTGAGATGGAGGGCTCCCCGTGCAGACCTATAGATGGACTATTCATTGGCCCTAAAACCACGGCTTGTGATGTACTCAAGTAGTCACACAAGAATGCTACTGAAGCCCCCGATTTTGTGCCAGAAGGAAGGGAAATGATGATACTCTGACTACAAATATCTATAATACTAGATCCTTAAGATGGCTCTGTTACCATATTTACTCTTGAATAAGACTATGTCCTCAGGGACAAAATGTCATGACTGTACATTATGTAGGAGTTCCAGAGTACTTAAAAATTTCTCTGTTCATTTGAAAGGCTTGGGTGTATGAGTGTGTATAAGGTTAATTAACTCTCTTCCCTGAAACGCAACTGTTAAATATGAAATATAAAAAAAACAGAGAAGGATTTCCATTCTCATAAAACTAAATAACAACTGAAACATATAGCTTATGATAAAATTGGGCCAGATACAGAAGCATGGCTCCAGTTGAGAAAGGAGGCTGAAATCTGATTATAAGGCTTCACTTTTTTCATTTACACATACATTTCTCTAAATACAACTTATTGTGTACTAGAGGGAGGAGAAGGAAAGAAACTGGAAATAGTAATATGTTAGACAGTCTCTGAGGTATGAGCAAAGACAAATGAACAAAAAATAAATAATCCTATGTGTCTGAACTTGCTAACTATGGGACTTCCCTGTAAGCTATGGGACCACATACTGACCTGGCTTTTTGCCAAGGAGAGTGAACAGTTTGGGGCATATATATGTAAGCCATATGGCACTGTACATCCCAACGCAGCTGCTTGTTTTCCCATAACCTAGGATCACAATGGGACCCAACATGGGGAGACCCTCAGTAAATGCCAGCATATAAACTGAATTCTTATTGTGTATCTTTCATGAGATATGTGCAAACATAAACATGATTGATACTTAACCAGTGTGTCTTGATAAGACTACATAGGTTATATATGGCTTTTCTCCTTCATTTTCCCAGTGGTTCCTTCTGATTAGTCAGCAAATGGGTTGAACTCTTTGGTAATTTTTTTACTATCATCCGCATGCACAAGCACTACTCATATACCACAGCCACATTTTTCAGGTAATTTACCGTAACACACATTCTTCTACCTTAGGAACAATACTGCCAACCCACATAACATAGCATACACATAGCTTCTCTATATTATACCCCCACAGACGATAGAGCCCAGGCAATAACCAAGATCATTCACCTTAAGTAGTTATTGACTATTTACTGTAAATCACATATGCATATGTCTATGTATGTTATTTAAAAAAAACCTGGAAAACATTTTTGTCCTCTGTGCTTGATGGTGTGTGTGTGTGTGTGTGTGTGTGTGTGGTATGGTTGGAGGAGGCAACTGGGGAGACAGATGAAGAGTTGACGAATTGCTGATTGCCTCTTTAGAAAACATGCAACTTGAGTCCATCATTAACTACTAATGTCCAGGGGTCAATACTGTAATTACCGATTCTTGTTGCTTTACAAAAAAGTAATGAAGCCATTTCTGAAATATGTCTGAGTGAAAGGAACACTGTCTTTCATGGTTCTGATATAGAATGTGATTTAAGCTTATGGCCATGATAATGAATTCTATAGAATTATTCAAAGGAATCCAACTTCTTGAGGAAAGCACACTTTTCAAGATTCTCTCTGCTGAAAAGTCTAAAATGGCTTTTTCTCCTTGGTTCTGCTTAATGGCTAATTTCCCATAATGGTACCCCTTAAACTATTAATATAATAGAAGTAGACAGATACGCACTTGCCAAGGCCCTCTTTGAAAAACAAAATTTAACTTTGTTTTGAGGAACAGTTACTGAAGTTAATGCAAAGATTTATGAATTTTTTCAAGGCCATATAGGAACTTTTTAGACTATTGTGAATCTCTGTTATTTTTGCTTAAAGGGCATCTGTTTCTCACTCTTCTATTAATAACCGCTCAACTTTTCTTTGGGGATACCATTCCTCTTGAACTGTGAGTCCATGGGAAACCACACCTACCCCAGGATGGGCATGTCACTCAACATATTTTACTCTTATTCCCCTAGAGATACAAATTGTTTTAGAGATAACATCAGAAACTAATACTTAGCACTTACTGGTTGCTGAGCACTATTGTAAGTACTTTAGATGGTATTAAGTAATTTAATCCCACAAATAATCCAGGAAGTAGATACTACTTTACAGCTGATTGAAGTCATTTGTCCCCCAGTTGATTCAGGCAATAAGTACTGTTTTATAGGTAACAAGATTAAAGCTCACAAAAGTTAAACAACTTGATCAGAGAGACACTAAGCCCTGAGCCATGATATGAACCAGTTGTTCTAGCTGTATAGTATGTGATCTTAATGTAAGGGTTTATGTCCTTAGTCATTCTAATTATGAAAATTGTGCTGGAATTATTGGAAAGAAGGTGCTTTCTTTTTTTTCTTTTTATAAAGATTTATTTATTTGAGAGAGAAAGAGAGAGAGCAAGTGGGGGGGGGAGGGGCAGAAGAAGAGAGAGAATCCTGAAGCAGACTCCCCACTGAGGGCAGAGCTGGACGCATGGCTTGATCCCAAGACCTGAGATCATGACCTGAGCCGAAATCAAGAGTCAAGAGTTGGCTGCCCAACCGACTGAGCCACCAAGGTGCCCCAAGGAGATGCTTTCTTATTTTGTGGGGTTACTGTGTTGCTAGGATGCAGACCTAGAAATGCTAATAGCCTCTTGCCATCTCTTTGAGAGGCTGTTGAGACTGTAGTAACAGAGACAGGGAGACAAGAGATAGATTCCACCACATTATTTGAAGCTGATATCCCCTTGGAATTTTAAATTGTGTGAGTCATTTAATCTCTGTTTTTAAACATAAATTATTTAAGCTGGTTTGAGTTCCGATCACCTCTTGGGATGTTCTAATCCATAGATGTGTATTTAACTTGGATCCTAATAATGGGCTATTGAGATTTTTTTTTTTAAAGATTTTATTTATTTATTTGACAGAGAGAGACACAGCGAGAGAGGGAACACAAGCAGGGGGAGTGGGAGAGAGAGAAGCAGGCCTCCTGCGGAGCAGGGAGCCCGATGTGGGGCTCGATCCCAGGACCCTGAGATCATGACCTGAGCTGAAGGCAGACGCTTAACGACTGAGCCACCCAGGCGCCCCTGAGATTTGAGGGGAAGAAATAAAAAATAAAAAGTGCATAGTAAACCTGTCCAAGGACACATTATGGAAGTAATTCTCACTCCAGACACACAAGAGCCTGGGCTGTAAGTGTCCACTGGGGTTCATTTAGTTTGGATTTCAGGCTGTAACAATATGTGAAGTGGTTATTTTTTAAATTAGAAAAAGAGGAAAATATAATAAACAAGTATGTTTGCGTGCTAATAAGTAACAAGGGGGAATTGTAGTCTTGAAAAGAGGGAAAAGTAGTATCTCTTGAGTGTTAAAATATACCAAACATTGTTCTAAATGCTTTCTTGTATTTTATTATTTAAGTGTCCCAACACAATGCAGAGAAAGATACTTCCCATGTGTGGAGACTGAGGTTTGGGATGTTAAACTCTCTGAAGTGAAGATGAGTGTTCTCTGTGTAGCTGACACTTGGTCAGAAAACCAAATAATTTATACCCCCCCCCGATTACCTCTCTCTTTTCTCCCTCCCCAGAAGAGTCTCATAAGGCTTAATGCCCAGTCTCCACAGCAGCTAGGAGTGAGCATACGACATGCTTTATGCTAATGAAATTTAAGCAGAGCTCTCATTAGGGATTCTGGAAAGTACTAGAAGGGACATATGCATCTGATTCCTTGCAGTTCCCTCTTATATTTTGAAGTGAACATGGGTTCAATTCTTAGGGCTTTAGCAGCTATTTTATAACTATGATGGGAGAAGCAAATTCTTGAAAAGATGGTAGAACAGAAAGATAGAGGGAACCTGGGATTTGAGGAAAGATTGACTACCTCCAGATTTTTTCTTAGGGTACATGATTAAATTGCTTATCCCATTATTACTTGCAGCCCACCATGTATTTGTATTTTCTTATTTGCCACCAAATGTACTTCTAATATATAGACCCTAGATAGACCCATGGCTAATGCCCCTGCTGTTTTTCTTATAATACAACCCTTTTTTCACCAGTATTTTCTTGCTTTTTCTTCAATGAAAATGGGCTAGTTCACCAATATCTTATTGAAGATGATTATACATAAAACAAATCTCTATATATGTACTATATATGTGTATATACAATAAAATTATATTTTGAACACATAAAACCTATGATGCTAGCTGAGGTTTTTTTTTTTTTTGGTGCAGCCTAGAGAAGCCTTTCTTTCTTTTTCTTTTTCTTTCTTTCTTTCTTTCTTTCTTTTCTTTCTTTCTTTCTTTCTTTCTTTCTTTCTTTTCTTTCTTTCTTTCTTTCTTTCTTTCTTTCTTTCCTTTCTTTCTTTCATTTTTTACATTTTTAAAAATTTTATTATGTTATGTTAATCACCATACATTACATCATTAGTTTTTGATGTAGTGTTCCATGATTCATTGTTTGTGCATAACACCCAGTGCTCCATGCAGAACGTGCCCTCACCCATCACCAGGCCAACCCATCCCCCCTCCCCCCTCCCCTCTCGAACCCTCAGTTTGTTTCTCAGAGTCCATAGTCTCTCATGGTTCGTCTCCTCCTCTGATTTCCCCCCCTTCATTTTTCCCGTCCTACTATCTTCTTTTTTTTTTTTAAGATATAATGTATTATTTGTTTCAGAGGTTCAGGTCTGTGATTCATCAGTCTTACACAATTCACAGCACTCACCATAGCACATACCCTCCCCAGTGTCTATCACCCAGCCACCCCATCCCTCCCAACCCACCCTGACTCCAGCAACCCTCAGTTTGTTTCCTGAGATTAAGAATTCCTCATATCAGTGAGATCATATGATACATGTCTTTCTCTGATTGACTTATTTTGCTCAGCATAATACCCTCCAGTTCCATCCACGTTGTTGCAAATGGCAAGATCTCATTCCTTTTGATGGCTGCATAATATTCCATTGTATATATATACCACTTCTTCTTTATCCATTCATCTGTCGATGGACATCTTGGCTCTTTCCATAGTTTGGCTATTGTGGACAGTGCTGCTATAAACCTCAGGGTGCACGTACCCCTTCGGATCCCTACATTTGTATCTTTGGGGAAAATACCCAGTAGTACAATTGCTGGGTTGTAGGGCAGCTCTATTTTCAACTTTTTGAGGAACCTCGATACTGTTTTCCAGAATGGCTGCACCAGCTTGCATTCCCACCAACAGTGTAGGAGGGTTCCCCTTTCTCCGCATCCCCGCCAACATCTGTCATTTCCTGACTTGTTAATTTTAGCCATTCTGACTGGTGTGAGGTGGTATCTCATTGAGGTTTGCTTTGGATTTCCCTGATGTCGAGTGATGTTGAGCACTTTTTCATGTGTCTGTTGGCCATTTGGATGTCTTCTTTGGAAAAATGTCTGTTCATGTCTTCTGCAAATGATCCTTGATTGGATCATTTGTTCTTTGGGTGTTGAGTTTAAGAAGTTCTTTATAGATTTTGGATACTAGCCCTTTATCTGATATGTCATTTGCAAATATCTTCTCCCATTCTGTCGGTTGTCTTTTTGGTTTTGTTGACTGTTTCCTTTGCTGTGCAAAAGCTTTTTATCTTGATGAAGTCCCAATAGTTCATTTTTGCCCTTGCTTCCCTTGCCTTTGGAGATGTTTCTAGGAAGAAGTTGCTGCGGCTGAAGTCGAAGAGGTTGCTGCCTGTGTTCTCCTTTAGGATGTTGATGGACTCCTGTCTCACATTTAGGTCTTTCAACCATTTGGAATCTATTTTTCTGTGTGGTGTAAGGAAGTGGTCCAGTTTCATTCTTCTGCATGTGGCTGTCCAATTTTCCCAACACCATTTGTCGAAGAGACTGTCTTTTTTCCATTGGACATTCTTTCCTGCTTTGTCGAACATTAGTTGATCATAGAGTTGAGGGTCCATTTCTGGGCTTTCTATTCTGTTCCATTGATCGATGTGTCTGTTTTTGTGCCAGTACCATACTGTCTTGATGATGACAGCTTTCTAATAGAGCTTAAAGTCCGCAATTGTGATGCCGCCAGCTTTGCTTTTCTTTTTCAACATTCTTCTCGCTATTCGGGATCTTTTCTGGTTCCATACAAATTTTAGGATTATTTGCTCCATTTCTTTGAAAAAAGTGGATGGTATTTTGATAGGGAATGCATTGAATGTGTAGATTGCTCTAGGTAGCATTGACATCTTCACGATATTTGTTCTTCCAATCCATGAGCATGGAATGTTTTTCCATTTCTTTGTGCCTTCCTCAATTTCTTTCATGAGTATTTTATAGTTTTCTGTGTACAGATTCTTTGCCTCTTTGGTTAGATTTATTCCTAGATATCTTATGGTTTTGGGTGCAATTGTAAATGGGATCGATGCCTTAATTTCTCTTCCTTCTGTCTTGTTGTTGGTGTATAGGAATGCCACTGATTTCTGTGCATTGATTTTATATCCTGCCACTTGACTGAATTCCTGTATGAGTTCTAGCAGTTTTGGGGTGGAGTCTTTGGGGTTTTCTACATAAAGTATCATATCATCTGCAAAGAGTGAGAGTTTGACTTCTTCTTTGCCGATTTGGATGCCTTTGATTTCTTTTTGTTGTCTGATTGCTGTGGCTAGGACTTCTAATACTATGTTGAATAGCAGTGGTGATAGTGGACATCCCTGCCGTGTTCCTGACCTTAGGGGGAAATATGCTAGCTAAATTTAAATTACCTTATCCTTTCTTCAAACTCTTATACTTAATTTTTCTTTTTGAATCTCTCCACCTCCCCTCCTAGTCTTCTCTTTCCACTTGTAATATAGGAGTATACAGTCAGGCATAAGGATCAGTGGCTTCAGTATTTTAAGATGATGCTACTTTTCTGTTGGTTAGGTTGAAAAAAGAATATAATGATAAGATTGTTTTGTGCCAGTATGGTGTTTACATATAAAAACTTTTAACAAGATCCAAAAAGGGTGCATGAAGTCAAAGACTAACTGTGTATGTTTTAGACAGAATCAGAAGTCTGTGACTTCCTAGCTTTCATCACACTCACTTCAGACTTTTAAAGAAACAGTCCTACTTCTTCAAACACCTTAAAGCTTTAGGAGTAAATAAATGGAATAGATTTTTACTCAAAGATTACAGATGCCTTTAATTTTTAAAAAATATTTTATTTGTTTACTTGAGAGAGAGACAGCACGAGTAGGAGGAGGAGCAGAGGGAGAGGGAGAAGCAGGCTCCGCACTGAGCAGAGCGCCTCACATGGGGCTCCATCCCAGGACCCCAGAATCAAGACCTGAGCCAAAGGCTGATGTTTAACTGACTGGGACACCCAGGTGCCCCCTCATGTATTTTTTTAGATGTTCCTTTTTATTTCAGTCTTTAAAAGCTCAACAGTAATTTAGAATCCTCTCTTTTGAAAATATCTGTCATACAGTAGTTGGAAGCAGGTTGTCATGCTATAACTAATTCATTAATTAATTGATTAATTCAGTCATAATTTTTGGGCCCCCAACCTGATGGTTGAGCTGCATATATTTGTAAGAACTGAATACCTGCATGTCTCAGGCAAGCAGATAGCCTAGCCTAGTTCTCAGGACACAAAATAAGAAGGCAAGGAGACATTAGAAAGGATCAACAATCAGTGGGTACCCCCAAACCAATTCCTGGGGGTCTGAATTTGATAAGGGAAGGAAAACATGAAATTTTACCTTCTCTCTACTGGGCATTACAGAGATCTGGGAGAGTGGACTCTGATAAGAATTCTCACCACTGGGGCACCTGGGTGGCTCAGTCGGTTAAGCAACTGCCTTCGGCTCAGGTCATGATCCTGGAGTCCCGGGATCGAGTCCCGCATCGGGCTCCCTGCTCGGCGGGGAGTCTGCTTCTCCCTCTGACCCTCCCCCATCTCATGCTCTCTCTCTCTCTCTCTCTCTCCTTCTCTCAAATAAATAAATAAATAAAATCTTTAAAAAAAAAAAAAAAAAAAAAAAAAAAAAAAAAAAAAAAAAAAAAAAGAATTCTCACCACTAAGCTTTTCCCAGTTTTTCTAAGATCCTACCTGCAGACTCAGGAGTGAGTGGGATTTAAAGTAGAGAGTGTAGCCGTAGTTATCTGTCAGAATTTGGTAAGATTTTTCATTAATTTTTTTAAGGGTGTTGTGACTTTTATTTTTTTGAAGTAAGCTCTACACCCAACATGGGGCTTGAACTCACAACCCCAAGATCAAGAGTCTCATGCTCTACTAACTGAGCCAGCCTTGACTTTATATTAATTTTTAATTTTAAGTTTTCCCACGGCTGTTTAAGGGAATAACTGATAGCAGTTTACTGGAGGGTCCCTTGGAGTCCCATCAGCCCTGGGAGGAGGCCATATGGGGACCATCTAGAGCTTCTGGGACCACAGTTCTTAGGCATAAAATAAGCATTTGAGCTGGAAGACGACATGCTCAATTCTTTGAAACTAGAAGACCAGAATTCTTCAGCTAAGCCTTGTCCTTGAAGCCAAATAAATACTGAAGAGGGATGTGCCCCTAAGTTGGGAGTTTTGTGGTGTTTTACTGTCTATGTAACTTGTTGCACAGAAATTTCCTTGAGGTTGGTAGGTGACCTCATGTGAGCCCAACTCATTTCTTGACTTACTTATCCTAGCCCAGGAGTCTTAGGGTTAGGTAGTGAGCTCCCTAATGGCTTTTTTTTTTTTTTTAAAGATTTTATTTATTTATTTATTTATTTGAGACAGAGAGAACGAGAGAGAGAGAGCACATGAGACGGGGGAGGGTCAGAGGGAGAAGCAGGCTCCCTGCTGAGCAGGGAGCCCGATGCGGGACTCGATCCGGGGACTCCAGGATCATGACCTGAGCCGAAGGCAGTCGCTTAACCAACTGAGCCACCCAGGCGCCCTCCCTAATGGCTTTTAAATGCTTCACCCAGGCCCACCAATCTTGTGGCTTTGGCTTCTGAGGTTTCTGTTAGCAGTAGCTCTATTTCTTTCTTTCAAGAGACTGTTTCTTTTTTTTTTTTAAAGATTTTATTTATTTATTTGACAGAGAGAGAGAGACAGCTAGAGAGGAAACACAAGCAGGGGGAGTGGGAGAGGGAGAAGCAGGCTTCCCGCCGAGCAGGGAGCCCGATGCGGGGCTCGATCCCAGGACCTGGGATCATGACCCCAGCCGAAGGCAGACGCTGAACGACTGAGCCACCCAGGCGCCCCAAGAGACTGTTTCTTTATAGTGGCAGAAACCCTAAATGGCTTCTAATAGTCTAACTTGTGCCTACTTAGATTTTGATGTGCCATTGATCAAAAAATTCTGAATTTCTTGTCTTATTTTCACAAGTCCCCCAGCAGTTTGTGCTGTGCACTTACCCTGAGACTTTGTGAGTCCACTAATGGTTGCCATCTGTTGTGGAATGATAACATAGCTACCCCGGAACCTTTCGAGGATCCTAGAACCTCTCTGGGAACTATATATTTCTGTATTTAATATAAATTTATATAAAATATGTCTTTTCATGTACTTAGTTTAATAATATTTAATACATATTTATATTTCATATTATATAATCTACATTATATATTTATACATTTATTGATGTTTAATTAATAATTTAGATATTTACATATTTTATGTGCATTTATAGTATGTATTTATATAAATGGAAAATATAAATTATATTTTATGTATATTTAAATACAATAGTATTTAAATATATTTTTGATATCGAATAAATATATTGATATTTTTAAGTATATAGTTTTTTGGATTGCAGAGCTGCATGCAAAGGGACAGAGCTCAAATTCATGTGTGACTTACCCATGGCCCTTGGTATCAGCTAGAGAAACAGTGACCTCAGAGCATTCAATAGGCACTTTACCTGTGTGGCTTTTTGTCCCATAGGCTGTTAGCAGTCAACTTCAGATCCCATTCTTCATTGCCACAAACTATTAAAAAAATGATTTAGGTGATAGAAACACACGTTAGTTAACACTTCATGAAGGAGACAGTCTTTCAAAGAACTGCAAAATGGGTCAGGAGGCAGGAAGCTTTTACAGGGTAGAGAATAAAGAACAAATAGGCTGGGGCCATGTCAGCTTGTTTGGGGTAAGAAGACCCAGGGTTGGCTTGGTGTCTGGGGGGCATTGGCTTCCTGAATATACTACATTTCTGGTCAGAAGGAGAGTTTACAGGGACCCCAAAGTTATCTAAGTTTTGGGTTTGCTGCTGTAACACCCTGGTTGGGAGCAGCTCCTCGTTGGGCCTAGAAGATTATTTCAACACTCTTTGTCTTTGATTTTCAGCAGTTTGACTATGATCTGTCTAGGTAAGTGTTTCTCTGTTTTTCTTCTTGTTAAGCTTTTTGTGTTTATATCATTATGGTTTTTCACCAAGTTGTGAAAATTATCAGTCTCTTTTTCTTCAAATCCTTTTCTGCGCTGTTCCCTCCCTCACCTCCCTGTGGCACTTCAGCTTCATGTATGATGATACTCTTTAATATTGTTCCAGAGTTTCATGGAGGCTCTGTTAATTTATTTCAGTCTATTTTTCCTCGGTCCTTCAAATGGGATAATTTCAATTGATTGAACTGCAAATTTATCTTTTCTACTGCCAGGAAGAATCTTCTATTAAACTTCTCCAGTGAAATTTTCATTGTCAATTATTGTACTTTTCTAGAATTTCCATTTGGTTTATTTTCTTAATTTCCATTTGTCTGTGGAGAGTCCTTTATATGTTTAATCTTTAGGACCTTTTTTTTTTCCTTTGAGCCTTTGAACACATGGCTGTTTTAATGTCTGAAAATTTCTTTTCCTGCTAATTTTATCATCTGGGTCATCTCAGATTCCCTTCCTTTTGATTTTTTTTTTTTCTTGACTGTGGATCACACATTGATTTGTTAGGGTGAAATCTATGGGAAGCCTGAAGTGTTTACCAAGCTCCTCTGACTTGGGAGACTCATACTTCAAACTCTGTTTTCCCTGTGGTGAGTAGAAGTTGGCATCTTTGTGATTTCTTTCTGCTTGCCAATCGTTTTCCACTCAGCCCCTTGGAGTCTCCCCTGTGCATATGCAGATTTTAGAGTCCCTGCTGTTCTTGCAGCCTCTCTGAAGGGCTGCTCAGTTGCTAAACCAGATCCCTCCTCTGACATCTCAAACTTGAGCTCTCTCACCTCTGCAACATGAGAACTGGTGGGTGTCTTTGGGAGTAGAGCCCATATTTATATAAAAATTCATTTCACTCGGGATGCTTCACTTCCTTCAAAGGTCAGATTCTCTCCAGTATCTCTTGCTTTTGGGTGCTCTCCAGTGCCTTCAAATTGTTTTTTAAACAAAATTTTAACAGCATTTACAGTGTTGTCTATGAGAGGGTGAGTCAAATACTGAATGCTGACTCTCACAATGACTCCTTTTTTTTTTTAACCACTTCTTGAGGTATGATTGACACATAAAAGCCTTACATAATTCATATGTACAACTTGATGAATTTGGAAATAAGTATATGCCTGTGAAACTATCACTACAGTTTATGCCATAAACACATCCATCACCTCTAGAAGTTTCCTCCAACTTTTTTCATTTTTAATTTTTGTTATTATGACTATTATTGTTATTTGTGTGTGTAATAAAAATACTTAACATGGGATCTATTTTTAAGCATATGATACAATACATATCTGAGATTTACTCATTTCTCATGACTGGAACTTTGTACTGTTTGCCTAATACCTCCTCCCCCTCCCCAGACATTTATTTTCAGTTACATTGTTCTAATTGAATGTTACTAATTGAAAATACCTTGTATATTCATTTTAATTCCAACGATGTTGTTATAGTTGCTTTGTCTATTTTATTGTTGGATTCTTTGGGCTTCTGCACAGGCAATACTATCATATGTGAAAAATTATATTGTATTTCTTCCTTTCTATTTTTTGTGACTTTTAAGGATTTTATAATTTTGAAATGTTTGATCTTAATGTATTACTAAGAATACTAGAATAAAAACAGTGATAGTAGTGCATATTATTGTTTTTGATGTCAAAAGACACAATTTTCACATTTTACCATTGTGTTCCTTGCTGTAGCTTTTTATAGATATCTTTTTTTATAATAATGAATGGATGTTAAGTATATTTTTGACTCTTTAGGATCATTCATTGTTTTTCTCCTTTAGTCTTTTAAGACAGTAAATTACATTAATTGCTTGTTTAATGTTAAACCTATTTGGCATTCCTGGGAAAATCCCAAGTCAGTCACAGTGTAGTATAATTTTCATTCATTGCTAAATTAGGTTCATTATTATAATTTTAGGATTTTTGCATCACTGTTTAAGAGTGATATTTTCCTGTATTTTTTTCTCATGTTCTCCTTATTAAGCTTTGTTACCAAGGTTGCACTGGTTCCTTCCAATGAGTCTAAGACTGTTCAGTTTTTTCTGTATTTTGTATAAAAATGTAGTTATTTGATTTGGGATTTCTTTGATTTCCCAGTAAAATTGTCTGTTTATTTTATTTAATAGTTTCTTTTTCTTTTTTTTTTTTAAAGATTTTATTTATTTATTTGAGAGAGAGAGAATGAGAGAGAGCGAGTACATGAGAGGGGGGAGGGTCAGAGGGAGAAGCAGACTCCCTGCCGAGCAGGGAGCCTGATGCGGGACTCGATCCCGTAACTCCAGGATCATGACCTGAGCCGAAGGCAGTCGCTTAACCAACTGAGCCACCCAGGCGCCCAATAGTTTATTTTTCTTAATGTTTATAGGATTTTGGGAGTTTTTATTTATTTTTGAGTAAATTTTGGAATATTAAATTTTTCTAGCAAGTTGCCAGTTCTATCTAAATTTTTTATGTTTATGGAGGTAAAGTAGTTATAATATCCTTTGATTATCTGTTTAATGTCTGGTGTATTCATCATTTTGTGGATTTTACTATTTTATTCTTAATGTCATTTACTGTGCCTTGTTTCCTTTTTGTTATGGTACGTTTTGGCAGATGTTAATCAAATTTATTTTAGATGTCAAAGAACCAATTATTCACTTTGTTTGTCTTTTCTATTATATATAGTATGTTGTTAGATTGTCCTCTTATGTTTATCATTTCATTTTTTCCTATTTTCTTTGGGCTGTTGTTTGTTAGTTGCCTGCTAATCTCTTAACGTGGACGCCTAAGGTGTAATTTTCACTATGTCTTCTTAATAGAAGCATTTGAAACTGTACATTTTTGTGCATATCCATGATAGCTGCATCCTCTAAGTTTTTTATGTAGTTTTTTTCTATTTAATTATGATTTTTCCATGATTCATAAATTTTTAGAAGTGTTTGAATTATTTGATTGTAAAATTAATTTTCTTATGGACAGATTAAAAAAAGCTTATCTTTACAATACAAATCTTTTTAATTTCTTGAGACTTGCTTCATGAGCCAATGGTCAGCTTTCATGGCATCATTTTTCAGCATAGTGTTCATTTCCTAGGCATCCTTGAAATGAATGTGTATTTTCCATTTGTTGTGTCCCGCTAGTTCAGATTTGTAAATTATGTTGTTTGTTCTCTAACTTAACTGATTTTTATTGTTTTGCCTGATTTATAAACTAAAGAGAGATGTGTATGAAAAGCTAACCATGATGGGTGCTTTTAAAATTCCTTTTTAAAATTTCTATCAGTTTGCTTCATATATTTTGAGCTGCCTCAGATGCATCCAGGTTTGGAAATGATAAATCTTTCTGACCTACATTATGTTTTGAAAATTATTTTTGCCTGAAAGTGTATATTTCCTGGTATTAATAAAAGCACACACGATTATTTGATTAACATTTACCTTATATATATTCTTTATTTTTCTTTTTTATCATTATGTTTTAAATGGATGGCAGTTGTTGGATTTTTGGTTTTTATTTCAGTCTGAATACATTTGTCTTTAAATGAAGCATTTTCTTCATTTACATTTATTATTATTATTATTATTATTTTGGATTATTTTCTGCCATCTTATTTCATATTTCCTATTCATTCTACCTTTTCTGTCTCTTCTTTGCTTTTTTCTTTTTCTTTTTGTACTGTAATTTGGTTTGTGTGGTTTTTTTCTTTCAATTTTTATGCCGCTGTTCATGTAGAAGCTCTATATTCTGTGTGCTTTTTATAGTTGTCCTAGACATTTTAACATCCATACTTAATATTTCAAAATCAAGTCAATTAACAATTGTACACTCTTCCAGAACAATTTGAAGATCTTAGAACATATTAATACTCAATACACTTCTCCCCCTCACATGTGACTTTTATTTCTATCCCATTTGTGTTTAAGCCCATATAACAGTATTTTTTTTTTTTAAAGATTTATTTATTTATTTGAGAGAGCGAGAATGAGAGAGAGAGAGAGTACATGAGTGGGGGAGGGTCAGAGGGAGAAGCAGGCTCCTCGCTGAGCAGGGAGCCCGATGCGGGACTCGATCCCGGGACTCCGGGATCATGACCTGAGCCGAAGGCAGTCGCTTAACCAACTGAGCCACCCAGGCGCCCCTAAGCCCATATAACAGTATTATTTATGTTTTATACAGTCAATGTTTGCTTTGATTAACCTACATCTTTATCTTGTTTTCAGTTCAGTACTCCTTCATGTAGTTCAGATGTTCATTTTGGAATACTTTCCCTGTGCTTGAAAAAATTTTAAATTTCTTGGTTCTATTGGTGGCAAACTCTTAAGGTTTTGTGTGACTGAAAATGCCTAAATTTTACCCTAGTGCTTAGAAGTTATTTGCTCTGGGAATATAATCCTAGGTTGACACTTACTTTTTCTAAGCACATTTATTTTTTGTCTTGGTTTCATCCCTGCTATTGAGAAGCCACCTTGTAGTCTCATTGGGTTATTCCTGCACTGGGAATTTGTCTTTTTTTTTTTTTCCCTGTTCTTAAATTCTTCTCCTTATTTTTGTTGCTCTGAGGTTTTTCACTATATTAAGTCATAGTATAGATTTTCATTTAATTTATTCTGTTGTAGATTCACTGGGTTCACCTGAATCAGCAGAATGGTACCCTTCCATATTTGTAGAAAAATCTTCAGTAATTATTTTTTTCAAAAAGAGCTTTTTTCCATTCTATCTTTTCTCCCATTCTAGAAATTTAATGTTCCAGAATCTTCTCTGTTCTTTATGTCTGTTAAATTATTTTTCATCTTTTTATTTCTTTGTCTCTGTTTGCATTACACACACACACACACATACACACACACTAGTAAAATATATAGAGAGCTGATAATGTAGATCAGTGATTTAATTCAGCCATCAGTTTTAAAATTTAATTTATTATATTTTTCATTTCTGTAAGGTCCATCTGGTTATCTTTATAATTTATTTCTTATTTCTGTTGCCAGTCTGCCTTTTATTCTTAATGTTTATTTTGTGTTCTTATTTTTCATGTTTGAATATTTTACACTTCATATTTTAAAATGTATTTTAAACTTATCTGTGTTAATGCAAAGTCCTTGATGGCAGGGGTTTTGATTATTTTACTTATTGCTGTATTTCCAGAGCATAGAAGACTGCCAAAATTGAAGACACCCAGTAATCCTTTGTTGAATAAATTAATGATAAAATATAAAATATATTCTGTCTGATGTTTTCAATCTTGAAGTCTTTGTGTGTCTGACTCCCTGCTTGCCTTTTCTCTTGGTTTTGCTCATAGTGCTTTGTTTCCAGTTAAGTTCTGTTATTTTTGCTTTAAACTCATTTTTCTTGAAACTTTATTTGTGAAAGATGTTTTCCTCCAAAGAGGACTTGTATTAATTTTTGCCAGCTTCTTGGATTCACTACCAATTTGGAACAACTATAAACTAAATTACTGGCCTTATGTTTTTTAGACTACCTATGTCATATGAATTCAGGCTGCAGAATATATATGAGGTTTATATCGATTGTTTTCTTTTTCCCTTCTGTTCCCATCATCAAAGTTCAAAGGCAGATAACTTCCTTACTAGTGGTTTTGGGAAGACATTTTTTTTTTTCAGTCTATCTGTAAATTGGCAGTTAATTTTCTAGATTAGTGCTGTTCAGTAGAAATGTAAATTGAGCCATAATACATAATATAAAATATTCTAATAGCAACATTAAAAAATAGAAAGAAGCGAAATTAATTTTTGTCATATTTTATTTAATGGTATTCTAATAGGTAATATAGAAAATGTTAGTAAGAATTTTACATTCTTTTTTTCACACTAATTCTTTGAAATGTGGTGTTTTACACTTAGAACACATCAATTCAGACAAGGTTTTTCTTGAAAAAGCTTCATGTGTTTATGTTTTTAAAAATTTTCACTCATATACAGAATTTATGAAACAAAACAGATGAACATATGGGAAGGGGGGAAAAAGAGATAAGAGACTCTTTTTTAAAAAAATTTTTATTGTTATGTTAATCACCATACATTACATCATTAGTTTTAGATGTAGTGTTCCATGATTCATTGTTTGTGCATAACACCCAGTGCTCCATGCAGAACGTGCCCTCTTTAATACCCATCACCAGGCTAACCCATCCTCCCACCCCCCTCCCCTCTAGAACCTTCAGTTTGTTTTTCAGAGTCCATCGTCTCTCATGGTTCGTCTCCCCCTCCGATCCCCCCCCTTCAAGAGATAAGAGACTCTTAAAGACAGAACAAACTGAGGGTTGATGGAGTGAGATGGATGGGGGATGGGCTAGATGAAGGATGGGCATTAAAGAGGGTACTTGTGATGAACACTGAGTGTTGTATGTAAGTGATGAATCACTAAAATCACTAAATTCTACTCCTGAAGCCAGTATACTATATGTTAACTAGAATTTAAATACAAATTTGAAAAAAAAATAAATTAGGTTGTTGTTATAATTAAAAAACAAAGAGAGAAAGACAAAATCCTGGCAAGTTTCTTCTGCCAAAAAAAAAAAAAAAAACTAAATTTGAATACAAGTTTCCCAACAAAGCAGTATGTTTTCAAATAACTGAGTTATCAGCAGGTCGCTCAGTCAGTTAAGTGACCAACTCTTGCTTTAGGCTCAGGTCATGATCTCTGGGTCATGAGATCGAGCCCTATTTTGGATTCTGCACTCAGTATGGAGTCCGCTTGAGATTCTCTATCTTCTCTGCCCCTCCCCCTGCTTGCACTCATGCTCTCTCTCTCAAATAAATACATAAGTAAAATCTTTAAAAAAAAAAAAGAAAGAAAAGGGGAGTCCCTGAATGGCTTAGTTGGTTAAGCTTTCAACTCTTGGTTTCGGCTCAGGTTATGGTTTCAGGGTGGTGGGACCCAGCCCCTTGATGGGCTCCACACTCAGTGTGGCTGGGGATTCTCTTTCCCTCTGCCCCTCCCTTCCTCCCCACTCCCCCTTAAAATAAAAAGTTAAATCTTAAAAAAAAACTGAATTACAAGTTTTTAAATTAAAATTAACTAAAATTAAGTACAAATGAAAATTAAATTTCTTAGTCTCACTAGACAGATTTCAGGTACTCCATAACCACATTGGCTAGTGGCTACTGTATGGATAGCACAGCTCTAGGGTCTTAGTTTGCTGGGGCTTCTTGGATTGGACATCTACATGGTGGTCAGGAGCTACTTTTTTTCTTGGATCCCTGAACACCATGTCATTGATAACCAAATTTCAAGGCCTACCAGTTTATGACAGGTGCCCTTGTAGAATATTTGCATTTATTGTTACTCTTTCCTGTTCATATTCAGGCTTTTCCTTTTTTTAAGGAGGGAAGAGGGGTTAAACTATGTGAAACTTCTTTTTCTTTTGGTTAAGTTGTTAGTATATTTTAAATAATGTTTTAATACTTTATGCTGCATTAAAAATACATTATTTCACACACACACACACACACACACACACACACACACACACCATTGTTTCAGTGGGAGAGTCCTCAACAATACCTGGTCTTCAATTTTCCCTGAAAAGGAAGTTTGTTTGAATCATTTGATCCTGGAAGTAAATACAGAAATATTTATTCCTCAAAAATACTTAACTGTAGGGGCGCCTGGGTGGCTCAGTCAGTTAAGCATCTGACTCTTGATTTTGGCTCTAGTCATGATCTCAGGGTTGTGAGATTCTCACTCTCCCTATTCCTCTGCCCCTCCACCTGCTTGTGCACCCGTGAGCGTGTGCTCTCCCACCCCCCCCATAAATAAATAAATAAATCTTTAAAAAAAAATACTTGTCTGTATCCTCTCAAGTAATTGTAGGGCTTAAGGGGAAAAAAAAGTGGTTTAATTAATAAAAATTTAAAAAGACATACCATTTAAATAGGCTATTTCATACCAAAGTTTACTGTAAGATGTGATACTTCTCCTCTTATTGTTAAGGTTAATAATAGGTATCTATATGCTACACTTGAAATGCTGAACAAGTGGGAAATTGCAAATGTTTTAAAATAAAAATAGCATCCACCATGAAAGGTTTATTTACACTCTTTGAGAAGGTACAACAAACTTTCTTAAGGGCGACTTTGGTAGACTTTCTGTTTCATGGAAGTAATAAATATGATTGAGGATAAGTTTCTTATAATCTCTCATATAGCTCTCAGACTGGTGTTGCTCTTTTTTTTTTTTTTTTTTTGAAAGATTTTATTTATTGGACAGAGAGAGACACAGCGAGAGAGGGAACACAAGCAGGGGGGAGTGGGAGAGGGAGAAGCAGACTCCCTGCTGAGCAGGGAGCCCGATGTGGGGCTCGATCCCAGCACCCTGGGATCATGACCTGAGCCGAAGGCAGACGCCTAACGACTGAGCCACCCAGGCGCTCCCTGGTGTTGCTCTTTAAGTTTTAACGCTAATATTCTTTCATTTCTCATACCCACAACTCTTCTTTATTTGTGGCTCATGGTACACACGGAGGCATGGAAGTGTCTGTTTTAAAATGAGGTTTGTTTTCTATTTACTCAAATGGAAGAAAGTTGACAGCTTCATTATAAAACTTTGTGCAACATAAAATGTACAATGCCTGAGCTCTTGAACATCCAGTGTTCTTAATAAACACATGGAGTTTTTATAGGTTGAAGAACTAGCAATAGAGTATCATAAAGCATTTGACAACTAATTTATTTGCCTAACATATAACTTAGTAGTATATGTAAACTGATGTCTATTATAGAAGTATCCAGTTTCTTGGTACAGTTTGTACTGTTTATTTATGCCATTAAAAAATTGTTCCACGAAGTAGGTTTACTTTAGATAGTCCATTTGTTTAGCAGTAATTTATTGAGCAGTTACTATAGGCAAAGTGCATATTTACAAGAGACACATAAATGAAAAGACATTTTTTTTCTTATGGAGCAAAGTGAAAATGTACATTTTAAGTTCTGGTTTCCTAAACACAAGAAAGGCCATAAATACTTTTTTGTAACTCATGTCATATAGGAAGATCTTCCACTGCCTAAGGTTCTTCCAGCTGGACTTAGAATCAAATTGACATGAGACAGATTAAAAAAAGAAAACCAAATTTAATAGGCGTCCATACAGGGAATCCACACAGACATGGAATTCCACACCCAATGAGGCAACATGAAGCTTATATGAGCTTAGGAGAGGGATAGGGGCCTGAGGACTCAGAGGGGATAAAAGTCTTTAGCAAGAAGGTGGAAGGAGATGTTTGGAGAAACAACATGGTTCTATTATACAGATTGGTTCCTTCTTCTTTTTTTTTTTTTTAGATTTTATTTATTTATTTGAGAGAGAGAATGAGAGAGAGCATGAGAGGGAAGAGGGTCAGAGGGAGAAGCAGACTCCCCGCTGAGCAGGGAGCCCGATGAGGGACTCGATCCAGGGACTCCAGGATCATGACCTGAGCCGAAGGCAGTCGCTTAACCAACTGAGCCACCCAGGCGCCCCAGATTGGTTCCTTCTTAGGTAATGGGGAGTCTCTGCTAATCCTGCTCTTCCTGGTATAAGCTCTCCTTTCCAGTATAAATTGAGGAAGTTTTGGGGGAGGCAGAGTGCCTTTCCTGCACCTGGTGGGCTTTCATTTTAACTCAAAATAATCTTTATGCCAAAGTGGCACATTTTAGGGCAGCTTGCCCAGGGCCTCTATACTTGAACGTATACTGTGAAGTTTTCTTTTTCTTTTTTTCTTCAAATTCAGGTATCTTTAAACATAATACCCAGTTTCTTCCCATCTGCTGAGGCCATATGCAAACAATACTACTATAAGCATCTTCTGATTTTCTCTGACTTGCCCCTTAGCCAGAAACCATCTTTTTATTCCTTTCAATTTCTATAGCATGTACCCATGTCTCTCATAGGCCATATTTCTTTTTTTTTTTTTTAATTTTATTTATTTGACAGAGAGAGACACAGCGAGAGAGGGAACACAGCAGGGGGAGGGGGAGAGGGAGAAGCAGGCTTCCCGCCGAGCAGGGAGCCCGATTTGGGGATCGATCCCAGGACCCTGGGATCATGACCTGAGCTGAAGGCAGACACTTAATGACTGAGCCACCCAGGCGCCCTCCTAGGCCATATTTCTTATTTTGTTTTGTATTTTATTTGTCTGTGTACTCGTTTAATTTACTTAGCAGCTTTTGAAAATCTTAAAGTCAGAATCCATTTTCAGCCTTTGGCGTTGCAACTTTTCTGTCAGTAAGAGGTATTCCAATATTGACAAAATGAAAAAGCACCAGAAACATATTTTGTCTATTTTCCATGACATGTAGGCAAATATTACTCTTTCAGTTAAACAGTACAAGTTAGCTTATCCAGCATTTTTATCAGCAGGAAAATTGCAAAAGTTGGCAATTCTGGTCTCACCCAATACCAGCTTTTAATCCAGTAAAAAATAAGTAGGCTTGTGGAAGCTGGAAGTAAATATATAATTTATTGTCATCAGATAACTATTATTTATTGTTCCTGTATTTCTTCACTAAAATGGCTAGGACAATACCTCATAGAAATGTTAAAAACCAAACTTTTTACATATGGTAAAAATTACAATATGTATGTTTATAGCAAAGTTCTTTTATTCTTTGAATAATTTCTAAGAAGTAGGAAAAGGAGAATTGCTTAGAAAGGGATAGTCATTGAAGATAGCATAAATTAAATCTTGGTAACAAGCTAACACCAATATTTTACTTTGATGAAATAGCTTTTAAAAACACGTAACTTTTTCTGATTTATTGGTGCTTAATTAAAAGTGTTACTTCTGTTACAGTTTCAAAAGATACTGAAAATCATTATGTATGTAGTAATTCAATGTGTAAGATCTGTGAATAGATAAAAAATAATATGTATTTTGGATATTTTGAGGAATTTGAAGCATCATCAAAATATACAGAGTTGTGAATTACCTTAATGCAAATAATACATATTTATACTTTCAAAACTGGCATTTGTAACAAGCTTGTACTTAAACTTAATGCTGGCTGCATTGTACTTATCATCAACTTGGTAGTCTTATTCTTACAGAGTCGTTATTTTATCTAAAACTTCTTTTTAGCCACAAAATATAATTTAAAATTGGAAAATGTACTTTGTGTTCTTGTATTCAAATTTCCTAATATTTTTCAGGTTTAAGAAATATTGTGCAAACACTTTAGTCTTGCTGTAAGCCATTTGTCATTGAAAAAGCTACTTTTCTCTGATTATTGGAAGGTATTTTCTATTAGTGTAATGAGTAAGCTTTTCAAATATTAGGAGGAGGAAAAATTTATATGTTGCTGATAACAGACCTATTCTTCAAAATGCCAAGGGAAGTTGTGGTATCTGATGAACATTTTATTAAAAAATGGAGTGGAATAATAATATAACAGCTTTTCTCTCCATCCTGGATTCAAGTTTTCTGTTTTCCCACTTAAAAATCTCAGGGGAAGTCCTTAACTTGGATTATGCTTGTATCCACGAGCCCTTTACAGTGTTTACCTGTGGGTATTGAGGCCAGTATGTTGCATCCAAGAGTGTTTCAACTCTTGGGTATCACAACTTTGTATCAGATTAAGGAATTTAGGCAGAATCTAGACGTTTTGGAATATATCATACATAGGTTTGTGAAAGGTTCAAGGGCTCTGTGCTAACTGAAATATGGAGCCAGTTTCCAAGTCGTTGCAAAAGTAAATATGTTGGTAGGTGTGGCTTTTGGTTTTGGTCCGATCTCTGCTAAATTTTATTTATTTAAATATTCTTCCAGAGTTCTATATTTATCGGAGAACATAGACATTGATTGAAAATGTTTGGGAAGGAAATTGGCCTGACGTAAAACTAAACTAATCTAGTACCACAGGGTTGAAACTTAAACAATGTATTGGTTACTGTGAATTTGTATGTGCATGTTTTCGGTGAAGATGTATAGAATTTATAAAAATAAGTCTGTATAAACACCAGTCTTTCAAAATTATGTTTCATCAATATGTTATTAATTATATTTTTCAGTACCATAAGACTTAAAAAAGGAGTTTTATAATGTAGTTTTTTGTAGCATTTTCAGTAATTATTGCATAAAAGCTTAATGTAAAATTTATTCATTATTTAAGCCATTATTAAACATACCTATCACTTGTTGAAATATTCATTGAATTCACACATTGAAGGTGAAAAACAATTTTTAATAATTTGACAGAAAACTAAGTGAATATAATATTTAAAAGATCATAATTTCTCCTTTTTAAATGAATTGTCTATCATTAATGTTGAACAAAAAAGGTCTTAAATTTATCAATCAAGAAAGCTTTAATCTTGGAAATTAATGAAATGTGTTTCATAGTGATACAGTTCAACATTGAAACAGTTTTGGAAATTTTATTTCCAAACTTCCTATTTTTTACCTTGCCCCAACAATAGCTTCTACAGACAGTACTAGGAAAAAAGTGAGTTTATTGCTTAACCAAATGCACATGTAGGGCTCATTAAAAATAACAAGATATATATTTGATTTTTCTCTTACATTATTTTTAAAAATTGAATTTTATTCATTAAAAAAAAGGTGGGCAGCAAATGAATTTTTCGGCTGTAAGGGCTTGGCTTCACCATTGTTCAGCATAATAATATTCTCCTCTATTCTGTAGGTTAATATATAATTTAACTTCTTGAAATGTTACCTCTAACTCTAATTTAATTACGAGTTTCTGCATGCAACCTATTATGAAATTACTTTTTACTGTTGTAGTAATCAGAATTAAATATATAGCTAATGAAGTGTAAAGAGTTCTATAAACTTGAGACAGATTTCTTTTATATATTACTTTTATATGTAATTAGAAGGAGTCTTGTGAAGTTTTGGTACTTAATAAATGATTTCTGTAAATCAAGTATTTATTAGTATTTATCTGAAAGTTAAATAAATATTATCAAATATTTATTTGGTAATTAAAGGCACATTTCAATTTGATAAGACTAAAACTTGTTGTCTGGAACACTATATATTGCTATAATATCTTCTCAAATTACCCATTGTAGTGAAGACATTGGCTATGTTAGTGAATTGGTATAATACGTTTGTTAACTTATGTAGAACTGGATTATTTTCTGTCATTTATATTTTTTCTTTTTTTTTTTTAAGATTTATCAATTTATTTTAGAGAGAGAGACCATGGGGGGAGGAGCAGAGGGAAAGAGAAACTCAAGCAGAGGACCCTTGAGTTCACGACTTGAGTGGAACCAAGAGTTGGACGTTTAACCGATTGTGCTGCCCAGTCACCCCTTGTTTTCTTTTTTTTTCCAAATTGCTTGTAATGTTATTTAAAAACAGTAGAATTTAGTATTAAATTATACAGTTTGGTCTAATTGCTAGATAGAGCGATTAGATAGACAATAGGTAGATAGAAAAATGGAGAGAGGCATGTAAGCTGCTTAGGCACAATGCCTAGTGTGTGGCTTGTCCTCAATGAATATTAATTATGTATTGTTTTATAGAAGTTTGTTATTAATAATAATTATTGTATGTGCCAGGGGGTATATTCATCTTAAAAATAAAATAGTTATTGGGCAGTTCCACCATTAAACACAGTATTTTAAAGATGTCGTATGGTGTCCTTGTTCACAAAAGAGGACTCAGTCTCAGAAATTTTTAGCAGCTGCAATGGAGTATATTTTAGTTAGAATATATTTGCCACAAGATACTTTGCAATTTAGGATTTGGAAAGGTGGTGGCAAAATTATAGTTGTCAAAATGATGATTTTCAATAAGTACTGTAATTAGCATGCACTGCTTCCAGAATGCATGTGCTTCTCAGAAATGGGCCATGACTCACTTGTATTTGCGTATAACCAGTGCATGTTAGATATAAATGTCCATTTATCCTCAGAATAAAAAGAAAGAAACTTTGGCTTAAATTGCTCCATTAATTAAAAGACCTTATTAGACTATATATTCTAAATAAAATGTTAGTTTTGTGTTCTGCAGAGAATACAATTCTGTTTTAATGTTGATGTTATGTGGCTGTTTCAAACCTAGCTGCTATCAGTTTGTGAAAACAACTGGAGAGTTCCTCCTTTCCCCCGATTCCTGGAAAAACAGACTAAGAATCCTCTTTAAGCGTTTGGCAGATGTGTGTGACTCTTTTTGAATCCACCTCCCACACCCATACCTTTGTAAATAAAGCACCACACTTCTTCACCCACTCGTAGATGTCCAGAGATAACCATACTTAGCAGTTCTACTAATTACTCGGGATCTCAATGCCACATCATTTGTGCCTAAGGGCTTTGCATTTGCTCTCAGTGCTCAGAAGCTTATTACGGTGCATGAGCTTTCATATCTGGTTTCCTCTAAGTTGGGGAGCTTTCTGGGCTCCTCTCATGCCTCTTTGGGTCATGTCTGTCTTGCATAGTTTTTGATCAGCACCTTCTTTGAATTTTATTTTATTTTATTTTTTTTAAAGATTTTATTTATTTATTTGAGACAGAGAGAATGAGAGAGAGAGAGCACATGAGAGGGGGGAGGGTCAGAGGGAGAAGCACGCTCCCTGCTGGGCAGGGAGCCCGATGCGGGACTCGATCCAGGGACTCCAGGATCATGACCTGAGCCGAAAGCAGTCGCTTAACCAACTGAGCCACCCAGGCGCCCCCCTTCTTTGAATTTTAATACATCATATTTGCTGCACCCAGAGAGTCCTTCTACCTCTAGATCCAGAAAATAAACTTGTTCTCTGAGAGACCAACCTCCAGTCTTCCCATGACAAGAGCTAGTACGGCTTCCAAATGAATATTGAGCATTTCTTAGTTACCAGGAATTTTTTTTGAGCTCTTCTAAACCAGTAACTCATCAATTTCTTAGTCCCACAAAATATACATAGTTTTCTAATCTTTGACAGAAGGTCAACACGGTGTTTTTGCTTTTCTCTTAATATGTTATTGAAAATTTCAGTTCATTGATTTTTCTTTCATGTGCTTAAGTGCCCAATTTACTGACTTAATTTTGAAATCCTCAAAAACAGGAACTCCTGTCTGCCTTCCTTCCGTCTCCCTGTATTACTACTTAAAACCTGATTGGTTGAGACATTGTAAGCATGGTTGGCATTAATATTGTAAGATTTTGATCAAAAATTCTAGAATTTGTGAAACACTAATATTTAGATTAGGCTTTCAACACATATGCCTCACTTTAAGGAAAATATTTTGCCTTATCAATTTATTCTATATGAATTATCTTGAGGTTATGATATTTAATACAACTAGACAAGATAATTCTTTTTTTTTTAAAGATTTTATTTATTTATTTGAGAGAGAGAATGAGATAGAGAGAGAGAGCATGAGAGGGGGAGAATCAGAGGGAGAAGCAGACTACCCGCTGAGCAGGGAGCCCGATGCAGGACTCGATCCCGGGACTCCAGGATCATGACCTGAGCCGAAGGCAGTCGCTTAACCAACTGAGCCACCCAGGCGCCCCTAGACAAGATAATTCTTATCAATTTCTTTCAAGGTGGGAGAAAATCTATACTGTTGGATCATTCCAAAGCTGATTCTTAGTAATTTTTATTGATATATATTTTTTAAAGATTTATTTATTTATTTTAGAGAGAAGGAGAGGGAGCGCGAGAGAGCTTGTGAGGGGAGGGCAGAGGGAGAGACTCTTCAAGCAGACTCTCTGCTGAGTGTGGAGCCCTACCTGGGGCTCCATCTCATGACCCATGAGATCATGACCTGAGCTGAAACCAAGAGTCATATGCTGACCCACCTAGGTGCCCCTTTATTGATATTTGAAATACAGTGCCTCTGAGTAGATCTGGGTACCAAAAGGTGTGTGCCACTGCATTAATTTTTAGTTTAATTCAGGAAATCACATTAAGCAGTAGTATATAGTATTTCTGATTAGTGTAATATTTAGAGTAGCCCACTGGGTACATGGATTCCCATAGATATTTATTTAAGGACCTCTACTTTTTCTCAGAAAGTAGTTGTTTCTGACTGTTGCAACCAGAATGGAATCTTGTTTCAAAGACATTTGCTTTGTCTTGCCTGTTTTCTATGCATCGTTCTATATCACTGACGATTAATTCCAACTAATGAAATTCTGGTTCTCACTTGTCTCTTGCCCCCAAAGCCAGTATGTTTCTCTGAAGCGCTGTCACGGTGAAGCTAAGTTTTGCTCTCACAGAACCAGGCTGTACTCTTTTGGAATTGAACTGATAGATGTGCTAGATATGGTTTAGCTTCTTGAATATGGCTGAGCAAGAACGGCCCTGGCTCTGCTTAAGAGCCCTTTAATATGAGACTGTGATGCTTGCAGAAAGAAGGTGATTTTTCAAAAGGTGTTGTTGTTTAATTCCTGAATCCATTCGGGACTCCCAAACTTCTCTGTTTTCAGTTTTTTTTCATTATGATTTCTTTCCAAATTAGCAAGGTAATATATGTTATTTGTAATAAAAGCCAAGCATTGCTGAAGCCTGTAAGGCAAAATAGTAAAGTTTTAATTCCCCAGGAGAATTTTCTGTGATGGCTGTTTTTGGTATGCACAAGTTGTGTGTGTGACGTGGCGTGTTGATATCAAGATTGCTAGTGGGATCCAAGTATAAAGCAAACAGTTTTCTCCCTCTTTGCCCTTTAATTTGCTCAGTGTGATTAGTTTTTTCTTAGATAGGAACGTTGGTGTTATTTTAAGACACAGAATCAGTCTGGATTCAG
Organism: Neomonachus schauinslandi; assembly: GCF_002201575.2. Classification (NCBI taxonomy): domain Eukaryota; kingdom Metazoa; phylum Chordata; class Mammalia; order Carnivora; family Phocidae; genus Neomonachus; species Neomonachus schauinslandi. The sequence continues at coordinate 13,047,270 of NC_058409.1, forward strand.
AATACCAATTCCATAGAATAGTAATACTTCAGTATTCATTCAGAAATAGATGTCATGCTGCCTCCTTCCAGCTAAGGCTGCAGTGGGGTGAGCCTAATCCTTCAGAATCACTCCATCCCCCTACCAGGGTACTGAGGATTCTTCAGGGGTCTCATATTTCTGCACATCTTAGAAGCAGAGGCCTGACTACTTTTATTCTGGACATAGTTTTGTTTCTGGATATCCTATTTGTATAGCAAACAACATTGGAAGGTAGAGATAATGTCTCCCGAAGAGGAAAGGATGTTATTAAAAACTTGGGTTCCTTAAACTCAGGGATTTTTTCAAGGCCAAGTATGAATGTATCCCTTCCCTAATAAAATGGATTCCACTTTCAACCTCCTGACTTTGATTTAGAAGAACTGTCAGGATAGTCACCTCGGGTGACATAGTCACTTCATACGTCCTGGTCAGGTACTCAGTCTACTAGAGTGACCGGAGTTGTTCAGTAGTAAGGGGGGGCACGTCTGTGCTCCACAAACTTGGAGCTGAGTTTGTACTTAACATAAGGTCATTCAGTTGTGCTGCACCATTCAAGACTCGTCTTTCCCTGCTGAATTTCCTTTGTAACTCTGTCAAAAAGCACTGGACTCTGTATATGTGTGTGTGGGCTATTTCTGAACTCTATTCCATTAATCTGTGTGTCTTTATACCAATACCACATTATATTGATTATTGTCACTAGTACTGTGTAATAAATTGTGAGATCAGATAGTGTAAGAAATCCACTTTTGTTCTCCCTTTTCAAAGCAGTTTGGACTATTTTTGGTCTTGTATTTTTGCATGAATTTTGGGGTCGACTTGTCAATTGTAACAAAAAACATCTGAAACTTCTCACTGGAGTTGGGTTGAATTTACAGATCAATGTGGCAAGAAGTGACAATATTGAGTGTGTTGATACCTGGACACACCGGTTATCTTCATTTGTTTGGATCTTTAATTTGTCTCAGCAGGATTTTGTACTTTTCAGGGATCAGATCTTGTACATCTTTTGCAGAGTGAGCCTTGAGTTTTACACATTTGCAATTGCACTATAAATTGTATTGTTTTTACAATTTCAGTTTCTGATTGGTTGTTGTTAGAATAAAGAAATACACTTGATTTTTGTGTATTGATCTTGTATCTGCCAGCATTGCTTAAATTCCCTTTTTAATTCTGTTCTTTGTGTCTTTTCATATCTTCTGCCCACTTTTTGACTTGATTATTTGTTTTTTGGGTGTTGAGTTTGAGAAGTTCTTTCTAGATCTTGGATACCAGCCCTTTATCTGTAGTGTCATTTGCAGATATCTTCTCCCATTCTGTGGGTTGCCTCTTTCTTTTGTTGACTGTTTCCTTTGCTGTGCAGAAGCTTTTTATCTTGATGAAGTCCCAAAAGTTCATTTTTGCTTTTGTTTCACTAGCCTTTGGAGATGTATCTTGAAAGAAGTTGCTGTGGGCGATGTCAAAGAGGTTACTGCCTATGTTCTCCTCTAGGATTTTGGTGGATTCCTGTCTCACACTGAGGTCTTTCATCCACTTTGAGTTTATCTTTGTGAATGGTGTTAGAGAATAGTCAGGTTTCATTCTTCTGCATGTGGCTGTCCAATTTTCCCAGCACCATTTATTGAAGAGACTGTCTCTTTTCCATTGCATGTTTTTTCCTGCTTTGTCAAAGATTATTTGACCATAGAGTTGAGGGTCCATATCTGGGTTCTCTGTTCTGTTCCATTGGTCTATATGTCTGTTTTTGTGCCAGTACCATGCTGTCTTGGTGATCACAGCTTTGTAATATAGCTTGAAATTGGGCAACGTGATGCCCCCAGCTCTGTTTTTCTTCTTCAACATTTCCTTGGCGATTCAGGGTCTTTTCTGATTCCATACAAATTTTAGGATTGTTTGTTCCAGCACTATGAAAAATGTCATTGGAATTTTGATTGGTATGGCATTGAAGGTATTGATTGCTCTGGGTAGCATAGACATTTTAACAATGTTTATTCTTCCGATCCATGAGCATTGAATATATTGGAATCGTTTCTCTAATTTCTTTCTACAGTTGCGTTGTTAGTGTATAAGAAAGCAACTGATTTCGGGTGTCTGGGTGGCTCAGATGGTTGAGCATCTGCCTTCGGCTCAGGTCATGATCCCAGGGTCCTGGGATCAAGTCCCGCATCGGGCTCCCTGCTAGGCGGGGAGCCTGCTTCTCTCTCTGCCTCTGCCTCTCGGTCTCTCTGACTCTCATGAATAAATAAATAAAACATTAAAAAAAAAAAAGAAAGCAACTTATCTGTCCTTATCTACTAATTCAATCATGTATGTAATTTTGGGGTCTGTTTTGATTGATTGATATTTCTTTTCATGGAATCTTATTTTCCTACTTCTTTGCGAGCCTGATAATTTTTTTTTTATTGGATACCAAAAATTGTGAATTTTACCTTGTTGGGAGATGGTTATTTTTCTATTCTTATACATTCTTGGCCTTTGTTACCCAACCTTGTTAAATGTTATTGCGGTTAAGTGACTTGGAAATAGGTTGATTATTTTGGGTCTAGCTTTTAACCTGTTAGATGGGATGCATGCAACATTAATTTTGGGACTGATATTACTCCGCTGTTGAGGCAGTTTCCTTGTGTATTCTATCTGATGGCCAATGAATTATTTCTATTTTAGCTGCTAAGAATAGGAAATACTGCTGGCCTTATATGAGTTCTATAGATTTATCCCTTGAATCTTGCTTTGTTGGCCTTTCCTCAAGTAGATCCATCACATGCACGTACTGGTAGTACTCAGCTGGAGATTTGAGGGTAACCTTTTAAAAACCTCCAAAACTCTCTTTCCTTGACGTTCTCTCCTCTCCTATACTCTGATTGTGATTTGTAGCCGGTTTTGCTTCCCCAGACTTCCAGATTTATCCCCACAACTCAGGGAGATTCATGGCCTCTATGAACCTCTGCCTGGGTTCTCTATCCCTGAATTGTGGTCTGCAAATCATCTGCAGGCAGTAAAATGGAGAGTTGCAGTGTTTTCATGGTTCATTTCATAGCTTTTGGGATCACTGACTTATTTTCGCTTGCTACTTCAGTTTTGAAAACCATTGTTTCAGTTAATTCTGTCTGATACTTTAATTGATTTCTGGCAACAGGGTAACTCTGGCCCTTGTTACTCCATTTTGGCCAGAAGTAGAATTCCTTGACTTTATACTTGGATTCTATTATTGGGTCTTGATAGAGAACCATTGCAACATTTTTATCCATTACCGATATTTTTAGCACCATTGAATCTTCAGGATCATTTGGCCCAATGTACAGGGAAGCTTGCACAATAGCCTGGACTTGTTGCAAAACCTTTTCTTAAGCTCGCCTCAAAATGTATGTAGTTATGGATCATCCCATAAATGAGTCAAAACAACATTCCCATATGCAGCATGTTCTTCCTCAAAAATTGACTCAGGCTTGCCAAATGCTTTGCCACTTTCATAGTGGTAGGAGGTATGCATTCAACAATTTACCCCCCCTTTTTTTTTTTAATTAGGGCTATCCTGGCATTCCTCAGACAGGGGGACCTATAAATACATTGCTGATATGACAAGCCCGTGAATCTTCATAGTATTTAAATCTCAGATTCTCTAGCTTGTAAGTAGTAGAGCATATAAGTTACTACACATCTGCTACTAACCATGTGCAATTAGCATATTATCAGTGTAATGGGTCAACCTGGTGTTATGGGGGCACATTAAGTTAATTAAGGTCCCTATTGTCTTTATTACATATTATAGTAAACATGAAAGATAATAGTAGTTTTGTAGCAATACAAACTATACTATTGTCTTTGCTTAAAAAAACAAACTGATTTTGGTCATCTCTATTCATAGAAATAAACATTTGCTCAATCAGTAGTTACATATTAAAAAGAATCAGTTTTTCCCTTTCTGAGTGTACAGTTACCCTAGTCAATGGCTGCACATTATGATAACCACATCCATTTTGCCTTGGACTGTCAAGTACTGCTGTATCCTTTGGACATTGCAGAATTTCACCATTCCTGCTAATATTAGGGAGTCCACTTTCATGTCAGCAATCTTATTTTTGTATTTACATTGCTTGTAGTTCTTGGCCATAATTTGATTTTTTTAAATAAACTTTTTATTTTTGAATACATTTTGATATACAGGAATGTTGCAAAGATAGAGCAGAGACTTTCTCCATAGCCCTTATTGAGCTTGCCCCATTACTATTACCTTACATTACCATGGTACATGTGTTAAAACTGAGAATCTGACACTGGTATGTTAATATTAAATGCACCCCAGAATTTATTTGGATTCCATCAGGTTTTCTATTGATGTGTTTTTTCTGTTCCAGGATCCAAACTAGGTGACCACACTGTATGTAGTCATCATATGTCTCCACTATATTTTGTTCTGCAGTATCTCCTCAGTCTTCTCGTATTTCAACACCTAGATGTTCAGTAGAATTATTCCCCAGTCTAGGATTCTCTAATGTTTTTGCACATCAGACTGGGATTAGTGGTTTTTAAAGATTTTATTTATTTATTTGTCGGGGGGGGGGGAGAGAAGAGAGAGAGAAAGAGAGAGAGAGAGAGAGCACGAGCACAGAAGCAGAGGGAACAGCAAACAGAGGGAGAAGCGGGCTCCCCGCTGAGCAAGGACCCTGATGCGGGACTCGATCCCAGGACCTGGGATCATGAACTGAGCAAAAGGTAGACTTAACCTACTGAGTCACCCAGGCGTCCCTGGGATTACTGGTTTTAAAAGGAGTATCACAAAGGTAGAAGGCTCTTCTTGTTACGTCCTATCAGAGGGTACATGATAACCACCTGAGGTCAGTGGGGACATTAACCTTCTTCACTTAGTCCAAGTACTATTTGCCAGGTTTCTTTACTCTAAAGTTACTATTTTCCCCTTTTCCTAGGAAATCACTGTCTAACTCACTGTTGGGGAGGGCAGTTACATTATTTCCGGGGTAGGGAAGTATCTACATATATTATTTAGAATTCTTCTGTAAGGAAGATGTGTCTATTCTCTCTCATTTATGTATGTATTCAACTACTTATTTATATCCATATACACTTGTACATTTACTTTATGGTTTGAATTATAATCTAATACCACAAATAACCTTATTTTATTTATTTATTTATTTATTTATTTATTTATTTATTTATTTATTACAAGTAATTTTATCCTGTCACATGTATAGTTATGTATACATTTGGAGTCCATACTGGCTATCCCTGACATGTTCCTTGTCTAGTCATACCAGGCCCTTTGAACTTAGGGAGCTCTGCAGTTTCCATGTTGCCCTTGGGCATCAGACTGTTTGACAAGGCTGGAGCGTAGTTCTGTGCCTGGGATTCTGTGCCTGTAGACTCACCCTACAGACATTACCCAGGAAATTTCAGGAATGTAACCCTGAGATTACACACTTTTTAAAAAAGATTTTATTTATTTATTTGACAGAGAGAGAGAGAGCACAAGTAGGGTGAGCAGCAGAGGGAGAGGGAGAAGCAGGCTCCCCGCTGAGCAGGGAGCCCAATGCAGGACTCGATCCCAGGACCCTGGGATCATGACCTGAGCCGAAGGCAGATGCTTAACCGACTGAGATACCCAGGTGCCCCGTGAGATTATACATTTTTTATAAAACCTGGAGAATGTCATTCCTTTTCTAGTGTTAGTACCTTTCTGTCCTGGTATTTCCACCTTTTAGAAGCAAAGCTATTTAATTTCAAATTGCTGGAACTAATATTAATTAGCTTGTCCAGCAGTGGCTCTTTAAGATCATTTGTTACCTTCCCATGTCATTCTTCTAATGATATAGGCTTCAAGTTTGCCTATTTGGGCTGCACCTTGAAGCTACTATTGGATTAGTAGGAATAATTTATTTTACTTAATCATTTCTGAAGGTCCTGAACTTTTGAATGAAAAAGTAAGGATGATCTGATACATCTCTAAGCAGCCAGAATAGAAGCAGGTGCCTGAATGAGGGTGTTATTTTACTTTGAGGGACTAGTTTCTGACATCAGATGTACATGTGTCTCATTTAAAAATAATTACACATAATTTACAGAAGTGAAGAAAAAAATGCCATTGTTTGACGGTTATAACTCTTCAGAGATCAGACTCGCTTGTCAGATATATAGAAAAGTTCAAAACTTCTGACTTTTAGATTCTTCTTCTTTTTTTTTATATTATATTGTTAGTCACCATACAATACATCATTAGTTTTTGATGTGGTGATCCACGAGCCATTGTTTTCGTATAACACCCAGTGCTCCATGCAGTACGTGCCCTCCTTAAACCCATCACCGGGCTAACCAGTCCCCCCTCCCCCTCCCCTCTAAAACCCTGTTTGTTTCTCAGAGTCCATAGTCTCTCATGGTTCATCTCTCCCTCCAATTCCCACCCCCTTCATTTTTCCCTTCCTTCTCCTAATGTCCTCCATGCTATTCCTTATGTTCCACAAATAAGTGAAACCATATGATGATTGACTTTCTCTGCTTGACTTATTTCACTTAGCATAATCTCCTCCAGTCCCATCCATGTTGATGTAAAAGTTCGGTATTCATCCTTTCTGATGGCTGAGTAATATTCCATTGTATATATGGACCACATCTTCTTTATCCATTCATCTGTTGAAGGGCATCTCGGCTCTTTCCACAGTTTGGCTATTGCGGACATTGCTGCTATAAACATTGGGGTGCATATGGCCCTTCTTTCCACTACATCTGTGTCTTTGGGGTAAATACCCAGGAGGGCAATTGCTGGGTCATAGGGTAGCTCTATTTTTCAATTTTTGAGGCACCTCCACACTGTTTTCCAAAGTGGCTGTACCAACTTGCATTCCCACCAACAGTGTCAGAGGGTTCCCCTTTCTCCACAACCTCTCCAGCATTTGTTGTTTCTTCCCCTGTCCATTTTTGCCATTCTAACTGGTGTAAGGTGGTATCTCAATATGGTTTTGATTTGGATTTCCCTGATGGCTAATGATGATGAACATTTTTTCATGTGTCTGTTAGCCATTTGTATGTCTTCTTCAGAGAAGTGTCTTTTCATATCTTCTGCCCACTTTTTGACTTGATTATTTGTTTTCTGGGTGTTGAGTTTGAGAAGTTCTTTATAGATCTTGGATACCAGCCCTTTATCTGTAGTGTCATTTGCAAATATCTTCTCCCATTCTGTGGGTTGCCTCTTTCTTTTGTTGACTGTTTCCTTTGCTGTGCAGAAGCTTTTTATCTTGATGAAGTCCCAAAAGTTCATTTTTGCTTTTGTTTCACTAGCCTTTGGAGATGTATCTTGAAAGAAGTTGCTGTGGGTGATGTCAAAGAGGTTACTGCCTATGTTCTCCTCTAGGATTTTGGTGGATTCCTGTCTCACACTGAGGTCTTTCATCCACTTTGAGTTTATCTTTGTGAATGGTGTTAGAGAATGGTCAAGTTTCATTCTTCTGCATGTGGCTGTCCAATTTTCCCAGCACCATTTATTGAAGAGACTGTCTCTTTTCCATTGCATGTTTTTTCCTGCTTTGTCAAAGATTATTTGACCATAGAGTTGAGGGTCCATATCTGGGTTCTCTGTTCTGTTCCATTGGTCTATATGTCTGTTTTTGTGCCAGTACCATGCTGTCTTGGTGATCACAGCTTTGTAATATAGCTTGAAATTGGGCAACGTGATGCCCCCAGCTCTGTTTTTCTTCTTCAACATTTCCTTGGCGATTCGGGGTCTTTTCTGATTCCATACAAATTTTAGGATTGTTTGTTCCAGCACTATGAAAAATGTCATTGGAATTTTGATTGGTATGGCATTGAAGGTATAGATTGCTCTGGGTAGCATAGACATTTTAACAATGTTTATTCTTCTGATCCATGAGCATGGAATATTTTTCCATCTTTTTGTATCTTCTTCAATTTCTTTCATGAGTGTTCTGTAGTTCCTACAGTATAGATCCTTTATCTCTTTGGTTAGGTTTATTCCGAGGTATCTTATGGTTTTTGGTGCTATTGTAAATGGAATTGTTTCTCTAATTTCTCTTTCTACAGTTGCATTGTTAGTGTATAAGAAAGCAACTGATTTCTGTGCATTGAGTTTGTATCCTGCCACATTACTGAATTGCTGTATGAGTTCTAGTAATTTGGGGGTGGAGTCTTTTGGGTTTTCCACATAAAGTATCATGTCGTCTGTGAAAAGAGAGAGTTTGACTTCTTCTTTGCCAATTTGAATACCTTTTATTTCTTTTTGTTGTCTGATTGCTGTTGCTAGGACTTCTAGTAGTATGTTGAACAATAGTGGCAAGAGTGGGCATCCTTGACGTGTTGCTGATCCTTTTTTTTTTTTTAAAGATTTTATTTATTTATTTGAGACAGAGAGAATGAGAGAGAGAGAGAGAGCACATGAGAGGGGGGAGGGTCAGAGGCAGAAGCAGGCTCCCTGCCGAGCAGGGAGCCCGATGCGGGACTCGATCCAGGGACTCCAGGATCATGACCTGAGCCGAAGGCAGTCGCTTAACCAACTAAGCCACCCAGGCGCCCGACGTGTTGCTGATCTTAAGGGAAAGGCTCTCAGCTTTTCCCCATTGAGGATGATATTCGCTGTGGGTTTTTCATAGATGGATTTTATGAACTTGAGGAATGTTCTCTCTATCCATAGACTCTGAAGAGTTTTTTTTTTTTTTTAAGATTTTATTTATTTATTTGACAGAGAGAGACACAGTGAGAGAGGGAACACAAGCAGGGGGAGTGGGAGAGGGAGAAGCAGGCTCCACGCAGAGCAGGGAGCCCGATGTGGGACTCGATCCCAGGACCCTGGGATCATGACCTGACCCGAAGGCAGTCGCTTAACCGACTGAGCCACCCAGGCGCCCGACTCTGAAGAGCTTTAATCAGGAAAGGATGTTGTATTTTGTCAAATGCTTTTTCTGCATCAATTGAGAGGACCATATGGTTCTTCTCCCTCCTCTTATTAATGTGTTCTATCACATTGATTTGCGAATGTTGAGCCACCCTTGCATCCCGGGGATAAATCCCAATTGGTCGTGGTGGATGATCCTTTTAATGTATTGTTGGATCCTATTAGCTAGGATTTTGTTGAGGATTTTGGAATCCATATTCATCAGGGATACCGATCTGAAATTCTCCTTTTTGATGGGGTCTTTGCCTGGTTTGGGGATTAAGGTAATGCTGGCCTCATAGAATGAGTTTGGAAGTTTTCCTTCCGTTTCTATTTTTTGAAACAGCTTCAGTAGAATAGGTATTAGTTCTTCTTTGAATGTTTGATAGAATTCCCCAGGGAATCCATCAGGCCCTGGACTCTTGTTTTTTGGGAGGTTTTTGATCACTGCTTCAATGTCGTTACTGGTTATTGGCCTATTCATGTTGTCAATTTCTTCCTGTTTCAGTCTTGGCAGCTTATAGGTTTCCAGGAAGGCCTCCATTTCATCCAGGTTGCTCAGTTTTTTGGCATATAGTTGTTGATAATAATTTCTAATAATTGTTTCTATTTCCTTGGTGTTAGTCATGATCTCTCCCCTTTTATTCATAATTTTATTAATTTGGATCCTTTCCCTTTTCTTTTGGACAAGTCTGTCCAGTGGTTTATCGATCATATTAATTCTTTCAAAGAACCAACTTCTAGTTTTGTTGATCTGATCTACTGTGTTTCTGGTTTCTAATTCATTGATTTCTGCTCGAATTTCAGTTATTTCTCTTCTAATGCGTGGCTTAGGCATCATTTGTTGCGTTTTCTCTAGTTCTTTAAGGTGTAGAGTTAGTTGGTGAATTCGGGATTTTTCTATTTTTTTGAGTGAGGCTTGGATGGCTATGTATTTCCCTCTTAGGACCCCCTTTGCGGTATCCCATAGGTTTTGGACCGATGTGTTTTTGTTCTCATTGATTTCCATGAATTGTTTAAGTTCTTCTTTGATTTCCTGGTTGACCCAAACATTCTTGAGCAGAGTGGTCTTTAGCTTCCAAGTGTTTGAATTTCTGCCAAATTTTTTCTTGTGATTGAGTTCCAGTTTTAAAGCATTGTGGTCTGAGAATATGCAGGGAATAATCTCAATCTTTTGGTATCGGTTGAGACCTGATTTGTGACCCAGTATGTGGTCTATTCTGGAGAAAGTTCCATGCGCGCTCAAGAAGAATGAGTATTCTGTTGTTTTAGGGTGGAATGTTCTGTAAATATCTATGAGGTCCATCTGGTCCAATGTATCATTCAAAGCTCTTGTTTCCTTGTTGATTTTCTGCTTAGATGATCTGTCCATTGCTGAGAGTGGAGTATTGAGGTCTCCCACAATTAACGTATTGTTATCAATATGACTCTTTATTTTGGTGAACAGTTGGCTTATGTAGATGGCTGCTCCCATGTTGGGGGCATAGATATTTACAATTGTTAGATCTTCTTGTTGGATAGACCCTTTAAGAATGATAAAGTGTCCTTCTGTGTCTCTAATTACAGAATTTAGCTTAAAATCTAATTTGTCTGATATAAGAATTGCTACCCCAGCTTTCTTTTGAGGTCTGCTGGCATGGAAGATGGATCTCCATCCCTTCACTTTCAGTCTGGATGTATCTTTAGGTTCAAAATGAGTCTCTTGTAGGCAGCATATGGATGAGTCCTGTCTTTTTATCCATTCTGCAACCCTGTGTCGTTTTATGGGAGCATTTAGGCCATTCACGTTGAGAGTGATTATTGAAAGATATGAATTAATTGTCATCATGTTGCCTGTGAAGACGTTGTTTTTATAGATTGTCCCTGTAAATTTCTGTTGTATATCACTGTTGGGGTGTTTCTCCTTTATAGAACCCCCCTTAATATTTCTTGCAGAGCCAGCCTAGTGGTTACACATTCTTTCAGTTTTTGGTGGTCGTAGAAGCTCTGTATCTCTCCATCCCTTCTAAATGAAAGCCTTGCCGGATAAAGTATTCTTGGCTGCATGTTCTTCTCATGTAGTGCCCTGAATATGTTTTGCCAGGCCTTTCTGGCTTGCCAGGTCTCTGTGGATAGGTCTGACGTTATTCTGATGTTCCTCCCTCTGTACGTAAGGAATCTCTTCCCCCAACTGCCCTGAAGATGGTTTCCTTGGTTCTAAGATTTGCAAGTTTTACTATTACATGCCGGGGTGTTGGCCTGTTTTCCTTGATCTTGGGAGGGGTCCTGTCTGCCTCTCGGACGTGAATGTTTGTTTCATTCCCCAGATTAGGGAAGTTCTCAGCTACGATTTGCTCAAATACATCTTCTAGTCCTCTCTCTCTCTCCACTCCCTCTGGGATTCCAATTATTCTGACTTTGGAACACTTCATGGTGTCACTTATTTCTCTGATTCTATTTTCATGGATTCTGAGTTGTTTTTCCCTGGCCTCCTCTTTTCCCTTTTTATCTATTATATTGTCTTCCAGGTCGCTTATTCTCTCTTCTGTCTCAATTACCCTAGCTGTTAGATTATCTAGATTGGATTGGATCTCATTGATAGCATTTTTTTAAAAGATTTTATTTATTTATTTGTGAGAGAGAGAATGAGAGAGAGCACATGAGAGGGGGGAGGGTCAGAGGGAGAAGCAGACTCCCTGCAGAGCAGGGAGCCCGATGCGGGACTCGATCCAGGGACTCCAGGATCATGACCTGAGCCGAAGGCAGTCGCTTAACCAACTGAGCCACCCAGGCGCCCTCATTGATAGCATTTTTAAGTTCTGCCAGTTCAGCTTTCATTTCTGCTCTTAGAGACTCTATGTTGCCATTAATTGATTTCTCCATTCTAGCCATTGTCTTCATAATTGCTAGCCTGAATTCCATCTCCGACATCTTGGTTATATCTGCATCCATTTGTAAATCTGCAGCATAAGTCATAATCTCTGAGTCTTGTCTATTTTGGGGGTTCCTCCTCCTAGTCATTCTGTTGGGTGTTTGAGGGAAGGTATAGAGTCCAAATTATTGACCAGAGCCCAAGCAAGATGCCCCTGTTTTCTTGGGACCTTAGGGTTGCTGGACTCTTGTTTTCCCAGCCTAACTTCTGGGGGAGGGGCCTGCTGCGCTGTTACTCAGGGAACCCTGTTTGGGCAGAGTTGCCCTGCCCCCCTGTGGCGGGGGATGGGCTCAGAGGGAATCAGTTTTTGGGGCTTTTGTTCTCTGGCGGCTTTCCGCATCTCTTCCACGAGTCAGAGCAGAAGGGACCGTTTCCAACCCTCTGCCTCAGAGCAGAGAGACCGCAGTCTGTTCTTCAGTGAGCTCTCCAGGCCACACTGCCTCCGTTTCTGTCCGTGCTGCTATAAACTGCAGCGTCCTGGGTTGTGTGCCCCTCTGCAGCGCCCCCAGGCCTGCCTCCAGGTCGGGGTACATCTCTGCCCTTTATGCTTCTAAAACCACTAGCCGCTCCCTGTTTTCATGTGCGACCCCGCCACTCTGGGTTTCCATCCGGGGGCTGCAGTTCGCTGGTGCGACCCCGCCGCTCTGTGTTTCCATCCCGGGGGCTGCCCTAGAGTCCTTTCCCTGCTGCTACCAGTCCTGCGTGTCTGCGCCTCGTCTGCAGCGCGGGAGGCTCTCGCTCACCAGCTGTGTAGGATCCCCATGGCCAGGCTCCCTCCCGCTGCCGTTTATCCTCCAATATCTGCCCATGGAATCACGGCTCCCTGCTTCGTACCTCAAAACCAACCCCCTGCGATATTCTGTTTGTAGAGATCCAGATCTTTTTATATCTCAGGCTGGTTTCGTGGGTGCTCAGAGTGGTCTGATAGATATCCAGCTCAATTCTGGGGACCAGTTGAAATAGGGTCCCCTACTCCTCCGCCATCTTTCCTCCCAACTACTTTTAGATTCTTCTAAGCAGGCTCTGATCTCTTTGGATTATGTTTCTCCCTTTATAAACAAAAATTTTTCTGACACCTGCTGAATTTTGCTAAACTTGAACTGAAAGTATCAGGTGTTCTATTCAAATGTCATTCCTTGCAATTCATTTCTTAGCGAGTTCACTCTTCCAGTAGGTGGTACTTGGTATGAATAGCACTTCACACTACCTAGTTTGAGCCCTCTCATTTCCCTCTTATTTTACTTGCCATTCTAGCAACCTCTTCACTTTGGTAGCATCAATCAAAGATGCGGTAACTAGTAAAAGCTACAGTCCTGAAAAGAACCTTCCGCTTTATTCCTGACTTCAGCTTCTGCCATTAGTTTTGTTTTTGGTGTATATTTAGGAAATACCTATGAAAGTAAGCCAGCTTTATAGGAATTCACCCACAGCATTGGTTGTAAAGCTTTTTCTTTTTAAGTTTGTTGTACATAAAATTCATGTATTGATATAATATGTTTAATCAAGAGACTGTGACTGTGTAAGAATCCACAAGAAGAATTACAGAAATGCAGAGTTTGATATTGACTCTGACATTCTCCGTCTGTGGGAAAGTCACTCAGTCTACCAGACCTCTTTGGTTTATGTCACCTTACCTAATTGACTTATTTTAAGGATCACATTAATATAATTTGAAAATTTGATTGATGTTGTGATGCTGGGGGTGTTTTGATCAGGGTTACTAAGTCTCAAAATAAAACAAGGATGCAGACTCAGATTTCATTAACATCATCATCATCATCATTGTTTATAATTATTACTATCTATGTGAACTTCAGCATGTTTCTTTTTCTGTAGAATGCTAGTAGTACCTACCTCCTCAGTGTATGGGGAAAATTTGAATTTAAAATTGCCGATCACAGTCAGTTTAATATGTGTTATCTTTAAATTTCTCTCCCTGCTCCCCCTCAACCTTGAAGGTAAGGTCATCACTTCTGAGATCTTTTGTCCTAACCTCTCAGCTTATGTTTGCTCTTACAACAAATAACATCAGTTAGGTGCAGAAAGTCTTCGATGATGGAATGAAAGTCATGAATCCATTAAAATAAATTCCAAATGGACAAAATAGAAGACAGAAGGCAGACTCACTCATTGATGGACTGCACTGTCTGTGTGATTGAGAATCGAGTTCATTCCTTTCAAATATCATAGCCCATGAAGCCTTTTCCTTTCTCTTCTGCTACCATTACTCACCTTAGGCTCCTAAAGTCTCCTGCCAGAACTTTCTACAAAGTTTTTTCCAAAGTGTCCTTGCTACCAACCTTTTTATTCTATCTGCATTAATGAAAATTTAGTTTTCCTAAAGCAGTTCTTTTATATGTAGTTAACCGCCCCCAAACATTTTTTGATTCTTTATTCCCAACAGAATAAAGTCTAGATAGCTTAGGCTAACACTCAAGAACCTCACAGGATATTCTAGTGCTTCCCCTCTTCCATTTGCTTCTCCAGATTCATTCTCTACCTTTCTTCAACTACTCTCTGGCCCTGGTGGCTGATCTCTGTGAGCTGTGTGAGTGAGAATCCTGGTGGGAAGGAGGAAGATGACATCAGGGAATTTATTCCCTCAGATTCTGCCTTTCTACTCAAAGTCTTCTATCTTATCTGGCATCTCTCTCCATAAGACCCTGTCCTTCTGGGGTTTGGTAACTCCCACTCTCCACTCCACCCTGAAGGGTGGAAATTGTTTACTAGTGTTGGGATACTGCCTTATTCTGGTGGCTTTTCTGTACCTTGCACACACCTTTGTAAATATTCTCTGTATCAAATTCAACTTGAATAACCCAATTGAATGTGCCATCTGTTGCCCGGCTGTTACACTTCCTAAATTTATCTCAAGCCATACTCTGCATCCTTTAAAGACAGATGGTTTATTATTGTTGGCATGGTGGTTCAGAACACCTACTTTGGAATGATAAAGTTTGGGGTTGAATCCTGATTTTACTACTTCTCAGTTCAGTGACTCGGATCAAATTATTCAGCCTCTCTCAGCCTCCATATCCTCATCTATTAAATAGAAATAATAATAGTAACCATCTTGCAGAGTTATGTGGGAACCAAGGAAGTATGGAGAAGTTCTGTTATGTTGCAGATGCAAAAGAAATGTGGTTTTGGCCATGAGTATGTTTTGAGCTCATATATCTCTTCCATTCATACTACCAAACCTCTTTTTCCATTACTCCTGTTGTCTGCTTCTGTCTGTCCATTCTAGGCTTAATTAAAGTCCTTGTTCTTATTGTAATCTCTTAACGTTTCTCACTTCTTAGAACACCTACTCCCTGGAACTCTCCTTTATGTTTTTATCTGTATATGTCTCCTCTTCCCAATTATAATGTTAACTATTTGATGATAGGAACAAGGAATTTTCATTTCATTGTATTTGCACCTAATGTGGTATTGTGCCCCTACCTCACTGTTGGGGACATAGTAGAAGCTCAACAAGTATTTGCTTAATTATTTAATTTTAAATTTCAATTAAGTTAGATAGACAAAATGCATAATGCAAGTCCCGAGAACAGAGTTTTTTACTATAATAATGCCCATTTCAGAGTAGGTACTTATTGAATAGTTGATGATTTGGGTAATTATTATATAGAAAAATTATCTGTAATACTGTCTAAGCACCCCATTGACTACTGTGTAGACATAGTCTATACATATAATGAGATAATTTATATTAACTACCAAAGGTTAATGATCTAGCAGGTTAAAGTATTAATGGTATTAGTATTAATAGCACTATACCAGTATCCCAATATTTTTGTTATCTTTTTTTTTTTTTTTTAAGTAGGCTCCACACCCAGCCCAAAGTCCAACATGGGGCTTGAACTCATGACCCTGAGATCAAGACCCAAGATGAGATCAAAAGAGTCTGTTGCTTAACTGGCTGAGCCATCCAGGTGCCCCTTTTTGTTATCTTGTAACCATACCAGCTTGGGCAGTCTCATCACAATACTAGAGAATAGATAATTAATCCATTTCCTCTAATAATAATATAAAAACTTTGGTTTCTGTTTTATTATTCTTTTTAAGATTTTATTTATTTGAGAGAGAGAGAGAGTGAGCATGAGTGGGGAGGAAGGGCAGATGGAGAGGGAGAAGCAGACTCCCCATGGAGCAGGGAGCCCGATGTGGGGCTCGATCCCAGGACCCCCAGTATCATGACCTGAGCTGAAGGCAGTGGCTTGACCGATGGAGCCACCCAGGCGCCCCTCTGTTATATTTTAAATTAGGCCCATTCAGGAGTAATTAATTATTGGTCTCTAAAATAAAGGCAACTGCAGAAGAGCCAAAGTAGAAGAATCCGCTTTAGCTTCTGGTGAGCAGTGTAATTCATCACCTCTCAGGTACATCGTCTTTTTGTCCTGAGAAAAGAATTCAATAAAGGTATAGCCTGTAGGTGGCACTGGAGTCCACTGATCGCTATCCTGCAGTCTCAAGTATAGCAGCATGGTTATAATTGGTGTTGGCTTCTCAGGACGATGATGAGGCCCAGTGATAGCTTGGACTTTGGGCAACTGTGGAAAATCCTCAGTGAACCTTGCCAGGTTCCTGTTGGAATGTGGCAGCTCCCCAAACTTCTGTCCTGTTAGTGGAAATGAAGTATAGTACAGAGGGAACAGTGAGGATTATCTGAATGTGATGTGCACATTTCTGAAAATTATCTTGGTGGTAAGTGTGTTGTGGGAATTAAAGGTTAATTGATTGTAAACAGTGGGCTGGTTGATGATTAGAAAGGATCGGGGATCATTTCTTTTGAGATTGTCTTAGAACACAGTAAGATGAGTCTTGTTAATTTTTTGTTTTAACATATTAAGAGAGTTGGGATTTTCAAATTAGGATATTAATTTTCCTAATCATCCAGGGCTATCTATCTATCTATCTATCTATCTATCTATCTATCTATCTATCTATCTATCTATATTTTCCTACCCCAGGGTAATATTTTTTAGCAAAAACAAATGTAAAAGTGAGAATTAAAATATGTATTTCAGTAATTATTTATGTGCAAAATAATTCAGTGAAGATAGTTTTGTTTTGTCCTTTTTATTGACATGGTTCACTTTTTCATATGTAGCATATGAATGAAAGAGAGATGGCTTGGGCCTTGAATGTACAAATCCTCCTTTTCAGGTTCACATGGGATGTGACAAAGGAGGCTTTGGGCAAAATTACTTTTTAGTTGCTTTTCTTCTGTCACCTTTACTCACATGTGTACCACTGAAACTCTTTACATGGGCAGCACCTCTGGAGTTGGGAGGATAGTGGGTACATGTAGAGTGACCTTCTCCCTTTCACTTCCCTACTCCCCAGTGGAGAAAATGTTGCCACAGTATTTCTAGGGCTTTGACTGCAAAGACCTAGAAGACTTCCCTGGCCTTGGTGAACTGGGTACATGTGAATTTCTTGCCTGACATAAAAGCCATCTCTTTGGTACATTTCCCTTAGCTTCACATCCAAATCTTGGTCCCAGTACTCTTAGTATTCAGAAGTTCAGCAGAACAACAACAACAAAGAGTAGGCCAAAGCAATAGGGTATCTTTTCAGGGTTCCTCCTGAAATCTAGAGCAGAATTTATAAACTCCTCATTTGGAGGTCTTTCTTGGATGGGAGATGACAGCCAGGTGGGAGAGGGACCTGCCCAATGCCTAACAGTAACTCCATTAAAACATCAAGAGGCAGAACATCCCAAAGAGAAAATATACTCCAAAAAGTCTACAAAATAGATTTCAAAGGCTAAGTATGAATTGTATTGATGAGAAAGGAAGCATACTAAGTAGAGGGGGGAATATAAAAGATTAAGTAATAGGTATAAGTACAATATATTTGCTCAGATGTTTTGCTAATGGAAAGGTGAAATTATGTGGCCAAGTATGTTTTTATTTCTGCTTTATGCTTATTTAGTTGAAATAGAATGTGATAAGTCACTGAATTCTGGAAACCATGAACTACTCAGCAAGATATGAAAAGAACAGCGACAACAAAAAAGAAGCTAAAGAGAAGTCTTCAGGTAGTGTTGACATTATTTGTACCACAGAAGTAAGGTAAAGTAAGAACTTGTTAACACTTTACAAAAATTTTGAAGTAGGCTTATTTGAAATGCTTAAACTCATTTGATTGTCAATGGCTTGTTTCATTGAGATATCCAGAAACATTAAGTCTACAAAACTTCTTCCTTTGAGACATCCTGCTGCCAATCTATAATCCTAAACTGAGTTTTTGCTTATTTCTAGAGGATATTTCTTTCCATTTCTTTTCTAGTAATGAACACTGAGTCCACAAATGTAGTGACTTTTCTAGTAAATCCTTGGATTCAGGTAGATAAGAGCCATGACCTGAAAATATTGAACAGTGGTCTATTCATTTCTATGGTAGGTTAAGTATCAAATATACTGGTGATATTTTAATCAACAGGAATCTCTGGTCACTCTTGGCCCCCGATGATATTTCATGCACTGAGGCTGCTGTTTGAACAAGAATCTATCAACATGGCTATTGTCTGTTCTTTTTTTTTTTTCCCCCAAATGATTTGATTTCTTTCCTGCTTAATCAACTGGTACATGTGCCATTTTTGAATATCATCTTTGGATATACTGAGGGCAGAAAATAATCCTTTACTTTTTAAAAACTCTTCATGATGATTAGAAGAACCTCACATATTTAGATCAAAGTTACTATTAATCTACACACTATACATCTAGTTTTGTCTTTTGTTGTTTCCAGTTTTGCGAATTGTATTATTGTTAGCTGATGAGGCTGTAAACACTTTGAAAATATGGGTTTTCAATTTCTGACATGTAATACAGTGGACTAGATATCCTCAAAACACCTTTCACTTCAAAATGAAGACACTAAAAAATATTAGCTGTATTTAAAATGCATTATTGAGTAAACAAAAATGTAAGGAAAATATTCAGAGTGAAAATGGAGTATAAACAGGAATCCAGAAAGTTAAGGAAGCACAACATAGCTGGTTATCCTGGGGCAACTATCAATTAATGAGAACCCTAAAGACCCATTAAAAAAATCTTACGAAAATCACAGAAAAGAACATAATGCCTAGCCTGTACACATTGCGAAATCTAAAAGGAGCCTCTCACCCATACGGAGGACCCCAAAAAACTATATCCCCAGTGAAAGGAAAAGTTCAGCCATCAAAAGAGACAGGAATGAACTTCCTTACTTCAGCATGATAGTTTAAGAAGGAGAAAATCCTGTCCTCATGTGTGTGGTTTAAGGTCAAAATTCACACACCCATCTGGGAACAAAAACCCTCATCTAAAATTTTATTTTAGATGATACTTGATTAGGAGTGCTCCTGAGCACCTGACTGAAACAAGAATAATTCTTTCTTAAGGAACACACTTTTAATTCAAGCTCTAAGAATTCCTCAAAATTAAAGTACAGTGCAAATTTGCAAAGAAATAAATCATAAAACACAATACCCTCTAAAGCCAACGAGTAAGGGCTAGCAAATGACAAAAATGAGACTCAAATAACTTAGTTATTGAAAGTAATAGCAACAGCATAGAAAATAACCTTGTTTAATATGTTAAAAACAATAGTGTATCAAAATTTTAATGAAAATATTATGAAACTCATCAAGCAGATTAAAAATAACTAGCATTTTTAGTAATAAAATGTAATACTCAAATAAAATTTTTAATGGATAGGTTAAAATTTTCACCTGTGTCTCATTCCATGCACAAATTAAGATGAATCATTATATACTCATGACCTTGGAGATAGTCAAAGATATTTTGGCAGACTGGAAAAAGTCCTAATTCAAAGAGAAATAAAAATTAAATTGGGCTTTCTCACAAATAAATGCTTTGCTAATTAAAACATATCATTCAGAAAATAAAAATCCAACCCAGCGACTGTGAGAAAATATTTGCAGAACATCTATCTGATAAAGACCTGTGTCCAGAAAATATAAAAATTCTCTATAATAAAAATTGAGACAGTAAACCCAATTTTTGAAATGCACAAAAAGAGACATTATCCAAAAAAATATGATTTGTAAAAGCTATAAACTGGAAACGACATTAATATCTATCAATAGAAGAATGGATAAACAAGTTGTGACATATTCAGATGGTAGAATACTACTTGGCATAGTACATAGTACTACAAATATCAGTGCCAGCAATGAAAAAGAGGACCTAAGTGTGGATGCAATAAAGATGAAAAAGGTGAAAAGACAATTTTTTTTCTTTTCAAATTTGTATTAAATTCTAGTTAATTAACATACAGCATATAGTGCAATATTGGTTTCTGGAGTAGAATTCAGTGACTCATCACTTAACCTATAACACCCAGTGCTCATCATATCAAGTGCCCTCCTTAAAAGCCATCACCCATCTAGCACACTGTCCCCCACCCACCTCCCTCCATCAACCTTCAGTTTGTTCTCTGTCTTTAAGAGTCTCTTATGGTTTGTTTCCCTCTCCCTTTTTTCTTCCCGCCCCTCCCCAATATGTTCATCTGTTTTGTTTCTTGAATTATATGAGTGAAAATCATGTGGTATTCGTCTTTCTCTGACTGACTTATTTCGCTTGGCATAATACACTCTAGCTGCATCCACATCATTGCAAATGGCAAGATTTCATTCTTTTTGATATCTGGGTGATATTCCATTCTATAGATATATACCACATCTTCTTTATCTGTTCATCTGTTGATGGTCATTTGGGCTCTCTCTATACTTTGACTATTGTTGATAATGCTGCTATAAACATTGGGGTGCATGTACCCCTTCGAATCTGTATTTTTTTATCCTTTGGATAAATGCCTAGTAGTGCAATTGCTGGGTCGTAGGGTAGCTCTATTTTCAACTTTTTGAGGAACCTCCATACTGTTCTCCCGAGTGGCTGCACCAGTTTGCATTCCCACCAACAGTGTAGGAGGGTTCCCTTTTTTCCTCATCCTTGGTAACAACACCTGAAACCTGTTGTTTCTTGTGTTGTTAATTTCAGCCATTCTGACAGGTGTGAGGTGGTATCTCATCATGGTTTTGATTTGTATTTCCCTGATGATGAGTGATTTTGAGCATCTTTTCATGAGTCTGTTAGCCATCTGGATATCTTCTTTGGAAAAGTATTCATGAAAGATAACGTTTCATAAAGAAATTTATATCTAAATGAAATGGGAAATTTTTTGAAATTAGAACTTTTTTCCAAAAAAAGTCACCAAAATTGACTTAAGTATATAAAACTTTGAGTCCTGTAACTATCAACAAGTTACCACCAGTAATTTAAAACTTCTTTCCACAAAGAATACCTCTGGTCCAAATGATTTTATAGGCAAATTTCATCAAACATTAGTGAAACAGTTTACTGTGTCTTATACAAACTTTTCCATGGAATAATTAAAGAGGCAGCACTCTCCAACTCTTATATGGCTAATATAACCTTGATACATACCAGAAAAGGTATACAGCAGGAAAGAAAATGACAGGCTGATCTCATGCATGAACAAAGATGCAAAAATTCAGATAACTTATTAACAAATTGTGTCCAGCAGTGTGTAAACAAGATAATTCATGATGATCAAGTTGGGTTTAGCCCAGAAGTACAAGGTTGGTTTTACATTAGAAAATCTATTTCTGTTACATAAATAGGTTTAAGGAGGAAACACCTTCTCAATAAATGAAGAAAAAACATGCAATAAAATTTATAATACACTATACTAACAACTCTTAGGAAATTGGTGATAGAGGAAAATTCCAAGAGAGTTTGGTAAAAGAAAATCTTAAAAGATTGTACACAATAATGAAATATTAAAACCATTTCCTTTAAAATTAAAATCAAGTCAAAGGCTCTATCATTGCACTGGAAATCCTAAATAACAAAGGAAGTCAAGAGAAAAAAATATTAGCTCTGAGTATGTGAAGAGAAGAAACAAAAATAGTATCCTTTAAAGGTGTTACGATTCTCTATATGAAAAAAACAAAATTATGCTTAGAAAATTAGAAGAACATATGACATTTTAGCAAACTTTTCAGGTGCAAAATCCATGTAAAATTTAATTATGTACACCAGGAAGGAATAGAAATTTAATTTCAAATTAGTTACCATTTAAAATAAGGTAAAAAAATGTAAGATAGCCAAGAATAAATTTAACAAAAGTTATACAAAGCTGTTACGTAGAGAGAAATAAAAAATCCTTTAAAATGTAGTAATAAACATCAAAATAAATGGAGAGATGTATCATATTTATGGAGGGAAGATTAATATTCATCTCCAAATTGATCTGTAGAGTCTACACAATTTGAATCAAAATTGCAAAATGTTTCATAGATGAAAATCTCATTCTAAAATAATTATGGAATAGTAAAGGATTAAGATTGGCTAAAATAGTGAGGTATATGAACAATAACACAGAAGCATTTTTTTTTTACCACAAACCAAGACTTATTAAAACTGATAGATAGTATTATATTCACACAAAGATGGATTGAACAGTAAATCAGAAGAGTCCAGAGCTACCTCCTGTGTATATGAAAACTTGATGCATGCTGGAGATGGCTTGCTGATCAGTGGGTAAAGAATGGATTTTTTAATAAATGGTGCTGGGATTGATTACCTGTATGAAAAATATAAAGTTGGATCTCTAACTTACATAATTCAGAAGAGTCAGTTCCAGAAGGAAAAATACTTGAATGAGAAAGAAAAGCAGAAATATTTGTAGAAGTACATTTAGGGGAGTACGTTTACTACCTCAGGATTTTGGAGACATTTTTTAAAGAAGACAAAAGGAGCACCAACCAAAAAGAAACTCATTGATAAATTAATTTACTTTAAAATTAAAAGCTTTATAAAAGGAGAGAATCAAGATGGGGGGAAAGCCATAAACTGAGAGAAGATACATAAAACTAGCAAAAGAATATTTCTCTAGAATATAAAATTGATATGATAATTAACAATCATTATGAAATGAATAAAAATATAACAAGGCAAGTGACACAAGAGGAAGTGGCAAAAAAGTTTAAAAGATATTTCAAAGAACATGAACTACTTATGACCAATTAAATAAATAAAAATTTGATCAACCTCAAGTACAAATGATAACTACAATGAAATAATAGTTCAAATCTACCAGATTGGCAAAAGGTAAAATGCCTATTAATATCAATGTTGATGAAGATGTAGAAAAATAGAATCTTTTATATACACTGCTGGTGGGAATATAAGCTATTTTAACCCCTTTGGAACAATCTTTGGTATTATTCAGTAAAGTTGAAGAGACACATACTCCATAACAGAAATTTTTTTTCTTGATATATATCCTTGAAAATTTATTGCCATTGTGAGCCAACAGCAAGTTCAAAGTGGCATTGATTATTATAGCAAAAAACTGAAAATAACATAAATGTTGTCAGTACCAGATGGATAAATATACTGGATAGTACATAAAATATATACTGGATAAATAGGATCATATGCAACAATTAGAATGAGTTAATTACACATATGTATCAACATGGATGATGTTGATGTTAGTCATGATGTTGACCTTAAAAAAGTAAGAATATATACAGAATTATTGCATTATGTAAAATGCCAACTAAAGTAAAATACAAACTAAAGTAAAATGCAAAACTGTGTTGTTTAGAGATTCATAGTTATGTATTAAAACTATGAAGATTAGTAAGGGAATGATAAATACATAATTCAGGTTGGTAGTTACTTTAAGCATCAAGGAAAAATGGGTTCGGTCTGGGAATGGGAACAGGGGACTTCAGAGTTATTTGTAGTGTTTTCTTTCTAAGCTGGTGGAGGGTATGCATTGTTCATTTTATTGTTACTTAAAAATATATACTTATAAGTTTTTCTAGTATGTATTTAACAAAACATTTTTAATAAACAAAAACAGAAGTCATGATGTGTTTTTCTTTCCAAGGCTGATGGAATTGGACAATCATTAAACATAGGTTTTCAGAGTAACATGAAGCATTGCTGGGAATTCTTAGTTATTATTGGAGATAAAAAGAAATTTTAAGATCCATTAGAGGCTACATAAGGGTCAAGAAAATATTTTTAATTTTCTAGAAGTGGTGAAAATGGTATGTAACTTTGAATACTTTGTATCAGATTGCTATATTTTTTTTGCTCTGGTTCCAAGTGGACAATGAGAATGGCTACAGTCATATCAAAACAGGATGAATCGTTTGTTGGTTTATGCTGTCTGCTATTTGAAATGTCGCACTAGAACTATAACCTTCTGTGGTTAAACTGTGCCAGCATGGATGCTCAGGGTTCTCTAATCAGCAATCAGCACCCTGTTTTCCAATTGCCCTGCCCAGATGCCTCCCCACTTTAGTGATTGCTCTAAGGCAGTCAGTCTTCACTGGGACAGCTGTGTCTTTATTGAGCCCTAAAAATGTGACTCTGGCCAGATTGGGAGTCTTTATAATCTCCCCCACCAGGAAGCTGCCCAAGGAAAGTAGGTGGCTTGAAAGAATTGTTTCAGCATGAAGCTTTACAAGGACGTTTGTCCTGTCCAGGGCTAGTGAATGAAAGGACATTTCCAGAAAGACATTTTCCAAGCCTTTGAATAGCTTTGCCATAACAGCACAATCAGCCTCAATTGTCTGGCTAAAGAGAAACCACTGTCATTAGCAGAAAAAAAATAAATAGGGCTTATACTTTTCTCTGTGTTAGAGTACATTTCTTTGAAAATTATCAATTTGTTTGGCCATTTGCAAATAGTTTCTCTGATTCAATTGCTTCTTTGGCTCTCCGGAGTGGTGATTGCTGTAATAGATAACTCCCCTCCAAAGAGCCTGAACTAACCTCACTTGGGATCAATACTGAACAAAATTAAAATTGAATTTATTTGGTGAGGTTTAAATTGAATTGATGTCTGTGAGGAAACTCATGTATTCTTGCACAGTATGTCATACACACAGAGTATATTTTTTTATTTTAATTTTCCGGCATTCTGATGTTATTTTTAAAATATGCATTTATATATGGCATCTTATATAAAAATTATTTGTTTCCTATAAATTAAAAATAAATAGAAAAGTAAATAAAGTCAGAAAAAAAGAAAAAAAAGGAATCAAGAAACAATACTGGACTCTTTCCCATTAACTTTTAGAGCAGATTCCCTTCCCTCCCACCCCCAGGCCAGGATTAAAAAGCTTTTCAAATAATCTCCAAATGTCCCAAATTCTTATGAGGAAATCTTGTATAATCACAGATTATCACCTTCTTTCTGATTTGTTAGGTGATTGTGGATAAGCTCTCTTATTCTGTCCCTTTGAACAGGGTCTAGAATTTATTGACATGGATGCTTGACAGTTGAAAAAGACGAATAATTTTGTCGTACTCTGTGGCATTCTTGATTTAAAGGAAAATCTTCTTAAACCTCTGTGAGGCTGTAGAGTATTTGTCGTCTCTCCTATGGCTTCTGTCATTACCTGACTCTTTGTAGTTTTAACTGTCTCTATACCAAGTTGGTGATAATAATAAATAAGCAGGCATTTCATTCTTCGGAAACGCAAGTACTATGCATTGTTTGCATGTTTCAGGAAGTGAAACAGAGGAGATCTTAAACAGTCACTTGAGGATTCTACAAAAGCAATCTCCATGAATATCGTTTAAAAACAATTTTAGGGGCACCTGGATGGTGCAGTCAGTTGAGCGTCCAACTCTTGGTTTCCACTCAGGTCGTGATCTCAGTCCTGGGATCCACTGCCACGGGCTCCACGCTTTGCAGGGAGTCTGCTTGGATTTCTCTGTCCCTCTGCCCCTCCCCCCACTCGCACTCTCCCTCCCTCTCTGTCTCTAAAATGAATAAATAAATCTTTTAAAAAATAAATAAAACAATTTTATACTTAGATATATTTATTATCTCTACTACTAACAAAAAGTGTGCAGTATTACTTTATCAAATTTTCAGGGAATTGGGTTTCACTTTAAATATATTCAGTTGTCATCACTCAAAAACGTGCTTACTTCTCTTTAAAGAGTTCATAGACTCATGAGGGGGTCAAGCAATTACAGTAGATTAATTATATAATAAATGCGATAAATTGCAGTTTATTGAAAGCTCTATGGACACATGAGGAACAACTGAGTCCTCAGAGGAGGAGGAACCAGGGAGAGTTACAGACATGTGATATTGGAAGGGGATCTTTTTTTTTTTTTAAAGATTTTATTTATTTATTTGAGACAGAGAGAATGAGAGAGAGAGAGCACATGAGAGGGGGAAGGGTCAGAGGGAGAAGCACGCTCCCTGCTGAGCAGGGAGCCTGATGCGGGACTCGATCCAGGGACTCCAGGATCATGACCTGAGCCGAAGGCAGTCACTTAACCAACTGAGCCACCCAGGCGCCCCTGGAAGGGGATCTTAATAGATACCAGGAGAGGGTGGATGAGTGGAGGGGCAGTCCTAAAAGAACTGTTTTAGCTCTGTTGCTTTCTTTCATTTGCAAATGAACAAGCCAAAATAAGGAGGGGCACAATGTAGCTGAGGGTGGAAGCTCCCTGAGGCTCTACCTCACTTTTCATTATAGGTAGAATCCCTGGGGCTCCACATTTCTGACTCTGCTGGAGGCAGAAAATTCCATTCTCCTTAGATTGTTGGGCCTAGTGATTTGAACCTAGCAAGAGCTCATAAGCTACTTTGTAATTTATCAGGAAGTATTACATCCACAAGGTAGACCACTTTGCACTTTAGATGACCTAAAAAGAAATAATTTGTAACAAGTAAACCAGGTATATTAAAATATAAAGTCAGTTGGAAAACATTTATTATAGTAACTGAAAAAGCAGGGTATAATGTTTCATATTTAGTATATCAATTATGGAAAATATGCATAGAAAATAGAAGGGAGAAATGACAATATACTAGTGGTTGCCTCTGGGAGGTAGAGTTATGGGTTTTTTTTTTTCATACTTTTCTGAACTTTATAATTTTTCTACTAACGACACTAATTTCTTTTAGAGTAATGGAAACTATGTTTTTAAAATATAGCCTTTTCAATTCAATAACATCATCTAATTATTTCTTTCCTGAAAATGGAAGTGATTCTATCTCCATTAGATGGTGGTGGCAGAATTTCAGATCCTCATAAAGCAGCATTGTTTTAGATCATTTTGCTTACTCTCATTTGCAAAGACAAGACTGTCTTTCCTTGCAAAAGCAATCCTTTCTTGGTTAATTTTGTTTTGTTTTTTCTACCCTCTGTGCTGTGGAAGCTTATTTTGGGGTTAAAGTGTTCCCCTTCTTAAAGGGTCGGTTGTCGTATGTGACTCTAACAGTTAGGCCTTGAGTTGATCTGAATCTTGGCTTAAAAGAGGCAACCACATTCTAGAGGCTGCTCCTAAGTCTGTTGGTTACCTGGTTACCCAGCAAAGCCTACACTCATGCTTCAGGGGATCCATTCTGCTGCCTTCCTTTCTACAGTTACACCTGTTGATTTCATTTTGTCTCAACTGCCAAGGTGGTCTCTTTCTCCTGACCCATTGCCCACACTCAGCTCGGTGGATAGGATTCCTCTTAATCTCCAGTCACTTCAGCAAAGCTCACCTGATGTGGGGGAAGGTCTTACTTTCCCCATTTGATGTTTGAAGAATTCCCTGTAGGGCAACCGGTTAATGTCTCACTGATGTAGAGGTAATTAGGAAGTGATAATATCAGAGCCCTTCACTTGGGAGTGCATCTGGATGCCCCTTGCCAAATTACAGCCACGGTATGCCCATCAGTTTGCCTATGGAGATTCCAGCACCCTAGTTTTAATTCTTTCTCTCGATTATACAAATACCATCTGGCTGGTGTGCAGACTTAGTAGCCAGATTCCCAGTGGCATCTTTGCTATATGCTGTTAAAACATTTTTCATTCTAGTGGAGCTGGGAATTTCCAGACCTGCAGCCTCTTCATTCCCCTCAACCATGATGGTTTCTGACTATATCATCTCCCATTAACTTCAGAGGGATTTCTTTGTTTCTTTGGGGGAGAGTTGCAATTATGAATATATTTCTTTACCATTTCTCAACCTTTTCATTGGCCACTGATACTGTTCTTAGGAAGTAAATCCTTCCAACCCACTGAATTTATTAATTTTTGTTTTTTGTGGGCACGCAGTTGGAAAGCAAGCAGGAGGAAGAAATCTGTGTTCAAAAATCTTTGTATTTTTTTTTTTACCTTCTATATTCTTGATACCATCAAATTATGGGAATAACATTGAAAGCTGGCCTGCCGTGAAAGGAAGTTACATTTAAAAAAAAAAATGAGCCTTTGGTCATGAGCACAATGACATTGACTGAATCTCTTTACTCTTCTGCCTCCATCTCAGCAATCTGGAGGGTCATTTCACTTTTCAGGAGCTGCCTCTGAGAGGGGCCGTTACACAACATGGTGTAGCCCCTAGCTGTTACCTGCAGCCCCCAAGCCCCATCACACTGACTTAGTCCACAATCTCATGGGCAGCCATTCCTGGAGGCTCCTTATGGAGCTAAGTAATGGGTTGTCCTCTCTCAGCACCAGGACTACTCCTCTGTGTACCAAAGCCCTTCCATGAACTTCCTGCTCAGGTCAGCAAATTCTCTCCATTCTCTTGTTGCAAAGCCTTCCTTTGCCTTCCTGGCCTAAACTGAAACCTGACTGTCATCAGAGGGCACTGTTTTCCTGCAGTACTCTCCTGCTGAGGTTTCCCCTCTCCCATCCCCCTGTCTCAGGGCTTGAAAGGAGTTTCCGTATCCACCTAGACACTCACTGTCGCTTCGGTCAAGCTGAAAACTAGAAACCCGTCCCTGCCAGAGGCAAAGCGTTTTTGTGCGATCAAAGAATTGCAGTTCCCGATACACAGGTTTAGATAAAAACCCAAAAGAGTGTCCCAATTACAGGAGGTAGACTCAGAGTTTTTAAAGAAGAAAGGAGGCTTAGGTACGTTGTTTTTCAGAGGAGTTCATTGATGCTGACAAGCAGGGCTAGGTTTGTACTTCGTTGATTGGTCAGGTGACGCGTTCACTCTGCAAAAGTTCGCTTTGATCAGTCTCTTCAAATAGGACCTTCATAGGCTGGCTGACATCTTGGAATGTTGGCAGTCTGGCCCAGCTCACAGGTTTAGAAAACAGGACATGCACGGTAGTTACTCTGAAATGGGTGCTGCAGCTCTATTTTATTTATTTATTTATTTTTAATTTTTTTTTTTTAAAGATTTTATTTATTTATTTGACAGAGAGAGAGACACAGCGAGAGAGGGAACACAAGCAGGGGGAGTGGGAGAGGGAGAAGCAGGCTTCCCGTGGAGCAGGGAGCCCGATGTGGGGCTCGATCCCAGGACCTGGAATCATGACCTGAGCCGAAGGCAGACGCTTAATGACTGAGCCACCCAGGCGCCCCTACAGCTCTATTTTAAAAATAGTTCCTGGGGCGCCTGGGTGGCTCAGTCGGTTAAGCGTCCAACTCTTGGTTTCAGCTCAGGTCATGATCAGGGTCATGGGATGAATCCCCACATTGTGCATCTGGGCTCTGTGCTCAGCAGGAGCCTGCTTAAGATTCTCTCTTTCCCTCTCCCTCTGCTCCTCCCCTCCTGCTCTCACGTGCGTGTGCACACACATTCTCTCTCAAAAAACCAAAAAACAAATGGCTCCAGTTATGTCACTTTTCATGCTTTTAAATTGTTTTCTGTCACTGTGCTTTCAGTCCTTATCCCTTGGCCATCCTGAACCTTTTTTTCTTTTTCTTAAACCATCTCAAGCTCTTTCCTAGCTTGTAGCCTTATACAGTTGATCCTTGAACCACACAGGTTTGAACTGTACAAGTCCACTTATATGCAGATTTTTTTTTTTTTTTGGTAAATACAATACAGCACTATAAATGTATTTTCTCTTCCTTATAATTGTCTTAATAACATTTTATTCTCTTTAACTTACTTTATTGTAAGAATACGGTATATAATACATATAACATCAAAAATATGTGTTTATTCACTGTTATGTTACTGGTAAGGCTTCTGGTCAACAATAGACTATTAGTAGTTTTGGGGAGTCAAAATTACATGTGGATTTTCACTTGCACAGCAGGTCTGCACCCCATCTCCTGTGTGGTTCCAGGGTCAACTGTGTATGCAGTTCCTTCTTGTTGTAGGTTCTCTCTGCTGTTCTTCAGTAGCAAGGTCCTCCTCATCCGTTATTCTTGAGCCTAAATTTCACCTCTTCACACAATCCCTCCTTGGACCTCTCCTTCTAAAATAGCTATCCTGCCTCCTGTTCTCTACCCCCGACCCCGTTACTTTAAGTTACTTTATTAGTTCCTTGTGAGTTTCATGGGGGCAGGCACCTTCATTTTCTTTCCCCGTTGTGTCCTGATGCCTAGCACAGTGCCAGTCACTCAGTATTTGAGAGGTGAAGCAAAACGCACCATGACTGTTAGAACAACGATATACATTCCAGAACCATAGAAATGGGGCATATGATATTAAAACAAATCTGTGGAAGCATTTTCATCAGAAGCTACAATAATGTATTTTAGGAGTGACTTAATGAAAGACTAGTTAGAATTTGGAGAATCTGGTGAATTTAAAATGGTGGGAGATGAAGTGGTATAGGGAAATAGCCTATCTTCTGAGATGCAGTAGCTGGAGATTGTGCAGTTTGAACATATTCAAAATATATTGATTATAATTTGCCAGCAACAGAAAGCAAAGATCTTTTATAAATGTCTTTGACTAGCATGAACACCCAAGTTATTGGAGAAAGCATGGAAAGAGGCTAAAGATTAAAACACACTGGTTGACTATGATTCTCAGATATTGTCTCATCCAGTCTTTTCTTTGGAAACACGTGGACGTTAATCCTAGCTTGAAATCTGGAGAATTCTCTCAATGTAAGTATTCGGTGTTTCTGAATGTTTTACCTAAGCTATCAGGACAGATTTGGCACTTTTAGGATGCAAAATTAAAGTACCTGACTTAACCATGGTGAACCATTCATCTGTGCATAAAGATAAGCTCAAGATGGGGGCGTTGAATAGTGTTTGGATTTCCTTTGGCAGATTTTTAAAACATTTTCAGGTTTATTATCCATCTTTACCTACCTTGGCAAGGGTGGGGATGTAACCACTGAATGCATATTAGGTCTCTAAGTGTCCTTCAGTTAGAGCCAAGAGAGAAGATCAATGGTGTGTGTGTGTGTATAAGTTGTAAATTGTTTCCAAACACAGCATATCAGAGAAAATGCCAATGATGGTTTTGTTGAGCAAGACGCCTTTCGCACATAAATCAGGATTCTGACTCTTTTAACAACATCATCTTCCACAGTGTCTGAAAATCATGCATCATTACCGTATAATTAGGATGTTGTCATTACAGTCATTTTACAGATGATCCATCTGAGGTTCAGAGATGTTAAGTAAAATTTTCAAAGTGAGTGGTATAGCTGGTACTTAGCCTTTAGTTTTGCCAATTCTACCTCCCGTGTTTTATGTTTTATCTGAGTTGGAACAGATATTGAAAACATCTGAGACAGATTATAGCTTGGGAGGTTTGGCATCCTGTCCATCCTAAGGTGCAGTGAGTGATCAGAGGATTTGATACCTTTCTGTTGCGGATTTCATAGCTACATTGATCTCCAACCCCGCGTTGGGCTCCATGGAGATTCTCTCTCCCTCTACCCCTCCACTGCCCCCCCGCCCCGACTCATGAGCCTGCATGCTCTCTCTCTTAAAAACAAAACAAAACTGAATTTTGGTATGCTAGTTGGTGTTAGACTAGTTGGGATTGAAACAGAGGACCCCATAAGGGATGATGTATTATTAAATTATGCACTGACACATCTTTTGTGAATTAAGAGAAACAACACACTTAGCAGATACAGTTATTTTTTCAATCTTAGAACTTTGTATTTCTCTGATCTCAGTTATTTACTGGCATAAATTTTGTCTACAGAACTAACTCCGCCTGGATATAGCTGGGATAGTTTCATATGAACTAACTGATTCCTTGATCAGCATTATGAGTGTGACCAGCATCAGGTAAAGTGTCCATGGAACTTTCTGCAGTATTTAGTAACTGGGTAAAGGGATGCCAGTGACAGGATTTTGATCCTTGGCATTTGATGGTAATGGGACTGTATGATGGATTCTCTTAAGTATCCAGATGAGCAAGGAAGCCTGAAAAATGGATACAGGCCATGCAGTCTCCACATACCTGTAGATTGTCCGATAGTGGTCTCATGGTTATGTGTTCAAACTCAGTAAATCACAAGCCTGAAATAGACATCTTCTTAGAAGAATCTGCTTCACTTTTAATATTTTTGTGTCTAAAATGGCTTTTTAATCTACTGTCAGTTGCCAGAGATCTAGGGAATGCTTCATTATCTGTGTTCTCCTTTTGTGTTCTCTTTAGGGCAATTCTTTTTCCCTTTATAAGATAGAAAACTCCATTTACCTTATAGCAGTTGTTGGCAATTTATGGATTGGCCACTCAAAAGCAACAATAATTTCTTTACTTACCATTTATACTTTATGTTTAGTATACAGTATGAAAATAGTTTGGGGTTGTTTGTGTAAAGTTCAGTGTTATTTATATTTAGTTTCTACATTTGTTTAATTCAGAGAGGGATGCATGAGGGTAAAGATTCTAGAGGTGTTGGGAAGTGGAATTTAGGGAAGTCAGGGAGGAAGGTAGAAGAAGCTAGGAAAATCAAAATTGATGTTCTCATTGTTTACCACTTATCCTCCATGAACTAAATTGGGAATGTGATTTAAAACACTCTCCCATCCCAGTCTCCCACAAAAAACTGTAGCTGAGTGAGAAAACTCAGAGCATTGTATCATCTTAAATGGCTTAAAGACTACATATTAGCTTGTCAATTCAGCTGTGCATCAAGACAACCATAACGTAAAAGTCTTCCCTTCAGGATGCCACACTGTTACCACAATGAATCTTCATTTCAGACACTATTTGATGGAGATCAGAACTTCTGAGTCCTGGGGCGCCTGGGTGGCTCAGTCGTTAAGTATCTGCTTTCGGCTCCGGTCATGATCCCAGGGTTCTGGGATCGAGCCCCACATTGGGCTCCCTGCTCCGCGGGAAGCCTGCTTCTCCCTCTCCCACTCCCCCTGCTTGTGTTCCCTCTCTCGCTGTGTCTCTCTCTGTCAAATAAATAAATAAAATCTTAAAAAAAAAAAAAAAGAAAGAAAAAGAACTTCTGAGTCCTATAGCATTTGCTTGTCTTACATTTCTTTTAAGGCAAACACATTTTTCATTACACTCACAACGTAAGTCTTTAAATTACTTGTTTTGTAGATGTGTCATTGATAATTCATACCATACAGGTGCAGACTGGAAACAAAATAGACTCAAACGCTCAGGTTCACTGTCTGCCTTCTGATACTACTTAATGGTAAAGAGTATTCTGAATTCTCGTGTGCTGCTTCACTGTGTTTAGAGGGTTACGGAATGATTTGGGGCAGGGGTGGGGTTGAGCAAAGGGGATTAAAATGTGCTGA
Organism: Neomonachus schauinslandi; assembly: GCF_002201575.2. NCBI lineage: Eukaryota > Metazoa > Chordata > Mammalia > Carnivora > Phocidae > Neomonachus > Neomonachus schauinslandi. Next base: position 13,080,600 of record NC_058409.1, read on the forward strand.
AAACAAACTTAAATGCCAGATGGTTTATAGTCACTATTTCATTTATCTTAATAGCTTAACGCTAGGTGATCTTATGCCCACGTTATATAGAAAGGACCTATGAGTCAGATTAAGTAACTTCCCAGTATCGTAGAATTGCCAGATAGAATTCAAGACTCATACATATGCAGTTTTTAGTTTATCACATGCTGAAGCCTGCTGTTCCCTCCTCTTTCTTTTCCTCCTTCTCTGATTCTTTTTTTTCTTTTCTTTTCCTTTCTATGTATGAAACCAATCAAAATCAGTTAAATGATCTCTGCTAATCCTAGGAATCAGTGCAGTAAAGAAAAATATACCCGGGTCTTCTTCAAGTTCCAAGTGATATGATTTGCTGACATGTCTGGTGGCTGGGTTTTCATTATGCTACTTTGTTTAAGCTTCACCAAGCTATTATTTTTGCTTTTATTACCATACAGCAGCTATGTTGAAATGTAATTAGCAATTCTAGTCACTAATTATCTAATCAGTAGTAATTATTAGTTGGTTGGGTTTTCACGCTGCATATGATCCAGTGTTCTATTAAATGCTCTAGCGTACAAACTCCATGTGATTTTGTTTATATTAATAAAATTACAGTGTATTGGAAAAGTATGTACTTTGGCTTTGTTAAAAAAGAAAATTCGGGGCGCCCGAGCGGCTCAGTAGGTTAAACATCTGCCTTCGGCTCAGGTCGCGATCCCAGGGTTCTGGGATAGAGCCCTACATCAGGCTCCCTATTCAGTTGGGCTCCCTGCTTAGTAGGGAGACTGCTTCTCCTTCTGTTTCCCGGCTCGTGCTGTCCACCTCACTCTCTATCTCAAATAAATAGAATCTTAAAAAAAAAAACCACAAAAAAACAAAATTCAACTAAATACATTTTAAGGATCTTATTGGCTTTATTCAGTGATCCATGAATCAGGCAATATCCTGTCTACAGTATAGGAAGCGGCTTCAGAGAGCTGTACAGGAGGCTTTTATAGGCTGAACCACTATAGGCAGGACAAGGAAGTTATTCAGGCAAAAAGCTGTTTGTTTCACCTGTCTTTGGGGGAAAGCAGGGTATCTCTCAGGCAGATTACCTCACTGGTGCTGACCAGGTAATTCCAGATTAACTAGTTAAGATTATATTCTTGGGAGAAGTTGAAACTATGATTAGGTTAGGTATTAAGTCTCAGTTTGGTGACAGGGGCATAGCACAAGTGATTGCATTTTGGGGTTGTTGTCTCCTTTTTTAACAGTTTCAACAGTCCTGAGTTCACATTATTAGTGATGCCACCATAGGCCAGCTACTTAACTTTTCTGAGCCTCAGTTTCTCCATCTGTAAGATTGGGGAATAGTAATAACACCTCTTAAAGAATTATTTTTCTAAAAAGATAAAATATGAGTCACACAAATATAAAAGGGATTTGTGCCGAAGATTTTACTTACTCATTAATTATTGAGGAAACCAGAAAGATACTGTAATAGGTTTAAAGGAGAATTCAAAATATCATACAGATACAGGTAATCAGGAATGTTTTAATTAATTTACAAATAGGTGCAGTTATTGGCTTTTCCTGCAAGTGGGTAGGTGGGGAAGTCAAGTGTCCCCCTATTGTAAGAACTCATTTGCATGCCTATTGTCAAGAATCATTTCTATTGCAGTCAGTTATCTACAATTAAAGAGCTGTAAAATGCTCCAAGTCAATGAAAGGCAGAGACCTACTCGATTAGCTAATTAGGAGGAATGTGTTCTGGGAAGTGTTTAGTTTTCCATTGAAGACTCCCACTAATCTTTTTCTGGTCCACTTCAAAGTATCTTACTTGAGAGTTTCTTGAGAAGTTTATAGCACAATCATATAATGCCATAGATATATAGTTATTTACTCATGAAACAAAAATTTATATCAGTTCATTGAGACAGCTAACGTGTTAAAGAAAAAATTACTCATGATGCTTGTCAAAGAATGCTAAGGTAGACCTTTCAGGGAGACTACTATAAAGGGGTTTTGTAGAAAGGAGAGAGATTGGGCTCAGCTCTGACTGCAAGAAGGCCAAGTGGAGATTTATCATTAAGAAGCAGGGTGGGGGGGTCAATGAATGGAAATTTACTGAGAGGAAACGTCATGGTTAAAGGGGTGATTCTGACTAAAGTGACTTGATAGGATTATAGCTGAAGGCAGGTTAGGGTGATAAGACCTCCAGGATAGAGGGTAAGGAATTTGACCAGATATCAAGGATGGTCAGATACCAAGCCCGGTGGTGAGGAATTTTACTAGATATCAAGGGTATGGGATTTTTGCTAAACTAACCCAGCAGGACTCTTGCTAAACTGGACTAAATAGTCCAAGGACAGAGCCTAGCGCAAGTTCTGGCCAAAAACAGAAGTCGGAAGAGCCTGTCGAAAGTTTGGTTAAGGAGAGCATCTTTATCAAATATCAAGATTTAGAGTGATCCATTTAGGTTGTTTGCTGATTGAGTGTAAAACTCTTTGGTTTAAAGTGGGTCTTGGAATTATGAATCACTGTAAAGAGGAGAGACTAGAAAATGACCAAAAATAAAGCAAGCCACTGCTCTGTTTGCAAAGCAGTCACCAAAAATGTTCAAAGGCTCATCAGACTTTTACACCTCCGTCTTTTGCGTGAACAAGTTGACAGCCTAGATTTATTAGGCTTATGGCATTTTTTAATAATCAAGAATTTTCTTCCTCCTGACTATTATTTGGAATAGTGAAAAAAGAAATATGTGTCTCAAAATAAAGGCTTACACTCCACTGATCAAAAGCCCAGAAGATATCAGATGTGACACAGCTGTCGCAGTAGGTAGGTCTCTCCTAAAAATAAAAACAGACTTGGCATGCTTGAGGGACTGAGGAAGTAATGCAGTGAGCACAATAAAAGCTTTTGGCTAAGACTATTTCTGAGGAATAAGGGGTTTGATCTAATCATTCAATTATTATTTGGGCTGGGTCGTTTCTGGTTAGCCCTTCGTCCCCTCCCAGATCCATTCTCTGACCTTCCCTGCCTGAGGTGGAGCCCTGAGGGGCTGATTGCTATGGACTACACACCTTGACTTCCTTGCCCTCTGGTTTCTCGTTGGGTTTGGTGAGTTGAAAATAGAGATTTTTCTCTCCTCCTTTTTCCATGCTGTGGTTCTGTGTCCCTCTATAACACCATCTTCCCCTTGCTTGCCTCGACAGACCTCCTTTTAATAATGATTTCTGACTGTTGTCGGTCCCCAGGTCCTTCAGTATCTCTTCTCGTTCTTTTCCCTGCCCGCACCTCTGACTGTAGTCCCAACCTTAAATTTTCTTTATAGTCCCAGCTGATTGTGTTTTCTGTTTATATTCAGCACCCTAATGAGTTCAAGAAAGAATAATAGCAATAAACAGTTATTCAGAAATAACTATATTCTCGACAGTTATATACCTTATATGTATTAACTAATTTGAACCTTAAAACTCTGTGTAGTAAATATTGCTATTGGTGTTTAGAAGACAAAGAAACTGAGGCACAGAGACTGTCAGTGACTTGCCCAGAGGCACATCTGACTGAAAAAAAGGCATGTTAACGATTGTGCTGAATTTTGTAATTAACCTAAGTTTCACAGAACCTTTAAAAAGTAGAGGCTCTTTTTCTTTGCATGCTGTGTTTTTCTCTCCTAAATAATACTAGACTCCTGTCATAAATTGTTTTATCTTTCTTGAATGAGGGTCAAGTTTGTGCTGTCCTACCTGTCTTTGATTGCATAAATCATCTCATTTTGTCCTGCTTATAATGCTTCAAGTTACAGAACTCATAACATTATCACATCGAGTACTAGCTAAGAGAGCATTAATCACAGATGGTCATAAAGGCTAGAGAAATTAACATTACAGTTTCCTGGAAATTGTGTTAATCATGTGAAATCTTGAAAATGTCAGATTACAAAAATGCTTCTCTTTTTGCTATTATTGAAAACTAATCTCACCCAATTACATAGTGCAGATCTGGACCAGGCAGGCCCTGTTCTAGGTAATTTGTATGTGCCACCTAATTTAACCTTCCCAATGACCCTGTAAGTTATATTCAACCATCCATTTCTCATACATGGAAACCAAGATTTTCAAACAGCTTCAAGGTCCCCCAACTATTAGATAGACTGGTAGTAGTCTACCTTGACTCCGAATACTACAACTTCCTATTTAAGGAAAAAAAAAAATCACAATAATCTGTTGTGTAGGTTGGTTGGATTCCATTTCAGTTGTTTAGAGCTCATGTTCCATGTTAGATTTATTTGAACTCTTTTTCCCTTAGGCATAGGCCAGTCCTAGTCAACGTCTTTTGGTGGCCTGTGGAGCTGAGGGCTCTGCCCCAAAGAGGGCTTATAAAAACCTGCAATATTGAGTATCAGTGGGAGGCATGCAGTTTTAAGGCTTGGATTTATGAACTATTGGTAGGTCCTTTCAACGTTAATGTAAGAAAGAGAACTGTGCTTGACTAAAAACATAAAACACATTGGCTTTAAATACAGACCTATATTATGTAGGACTTTATATGCTCCTTTATCTTGATTGTTTTGAGGTGTAAGTCGTGCTGGTAGCAGTTTACAGCAGTGTGGCTACTGGGCGCACTCAGATCAGCTGGAGAGAAGCCATGTGTCTCCATTTTTCTCGGTAAAATGTAAGTGAATTATAGTGTGCTTCATCAGATTTCCTCTCATATTGTTAGTTCATAATTAAAAACATACCCTTGTGTGTACTCTAAAGATTCCCAGCTTCATAGTTTGAAATAAATTATCAAACACTAAACCACTAAAAAATGAATGTCCAAAAAGGGCTCTTTTTTCTCTGCTCTGGAAAGAGAGCAGAGAATAATTCATAACCGTTATTTTTATTTTTAAGTGATACCTGTGGTAAAACTGGCTAAGACTATTTCTGAGGAATAAGGGGTCCTAGACCATGTTGTGTTTCTTTCTCTTCTAATTTTCTGGCTGCTCCTAACTTGTTTTCTGTCCTTGGTTTCACCAGATTCTGCTGACTCCAAAGGTGGATTAATCCTAAAATTCCATTCCTGGCTCCCTGCTGTTCTTTTTGCACCTCTTTCTTAATGTTTTCTATCATGTCCCCAAATATACACCAACGCTGCTTCTAGGTCTCGTCTATAAATGCCTGCTGCAAGGAGAGGCATTTAGAATACCTAAAATGCAACACTTTCTCCCTCTCCAGCCCTGGTTCCGTTCTGAATGTCTTGCCGTTGACATCTTATGCAGCCTTGGGCACTCAGACCTGAGAATTTGGGGCCCAACTTAGTCCCCCTTTTCTCAGTTTCTCTCATCCTGTTTTTCACAGTCTTGTAAGTTCTTTTTTATACCAGTTCATCTTCCAACTTTCCCTCTTTGCTGCTTCTGCTCTAATTTAGGTGTCCATCATCTTCAAACTGAAACCACAACCTTGTCGATACTATAAGGAAGCCTTTTAAAAACAATTCTCACTTTGAATATTGTTGAGGAATGGAAGCCCTATTTCTTGATCAGGACGATAAATGAATGACCTAGTCTACTGTATCTCCTACATGGTCTTCGTAGGTCCATTCTCTTTAACATCCCTCTCACTGGGTCTCTTGTTTGTGTTCTCAGAGCACTTTATGCATGATCCTCTTTAGTAAATGGCATGTATACTGTGGTGCTGGTGCAGTGAACTTTAAACTCCTCCCAACCACAAGGAGCTCTTCAAAGGCAGGGCCCCGTCTTACTCATCGTTGCCTCTCTGCTGTCAAGCATGGTGCCTGGTGTACAGTAGAGATCTCAAAAAAAAAAAAAAAAAAATCTGTTTAGTTGAATCCAAAAGTGTGGAATTAGATTGAGTTTCTCTATAAAAAAAACAAACAAACACATTATCTCCCAGAGAACCTGACTAGGCTTTCTGGGCTACTTCCTGATAGTGAATAGGAAACCACCAAAGGTGAAAAAGTGGATAAAGCCCAGGTTGAGGGGTGACTTTGATACATGATTGAGCTTTGCTCATATTTAGACACAGCATTTTAGAGAGATTAATCTGGCAGTGTTCTACTAAATGAGAAGAAAAAAGGACGTTAGGAAGGTATAAGGAGGTATTGAAGTGATTCAGGTGTGAGGTTATTCGAATCTGGAGTTTGGTAATGGAAGAAGAAACAGAGATGTATTGATAGAGGGAGGTTAGTTAAGGGAAGAAAAAAATGTCAAAAATAGGAAAAATAAAAGTTGACTGCAAGACGTGAAGCAGGAGAAATAAGAGTTCTCTTTGGGATGGTCTGAACCTCTTCATTCTGATTCCAGTTGGAACCAACGTTTAGTAAAGTGTAAAGGATGGACTTTTGGGACTTTAAAAGCCACCTAAGATTTGCTGCTCACCGGTTGCAACTCTTGAGAGAGGTTTGCAGATGGAAATGATATTGGCATGCTTTTCATCAGAATGTTTTTCCCTCAGCTCTTCTCTCTCCCCTGGGAGAATAAAATAACTTAGAGCTTAGCACTTACGTGTTTCCAAATGCCAAGGCGGTTTGAGAACAAAACTTCTGTATGAATTCTACCCTCAGAACAGCTGGAAGATAGCATCTTATGATCTTCCAGGCATTTAGAAATTGTTGGTTTTATGAAGTTAGGTTGATAATCTTACTTAAAATTCTTCAATGAATCTTTCCTAACAATCTCTGTCTTTATTGAGTCTCTAGGGGCAAAACTATCTTAGAAAGATGATTGAATGCAGTTCCAGAGGGTGCGTTGAAGGGATGAATTATCCAAGGTGTTGTCTAACTTTAAAGAATTTATTAAAAAATAGTTTAAGAGCTGTGATGTGAGTGGAATGGCACCAGATATATTATTCACAATGTAACTTGGACTTCAGAAAAAACATGCAGTTTTGCAATTCTGTCTGTAATAAATCTGGCAATCTTTGGGGTTCATTTGTTGGGATTAGGGAAGGGAAAGCAGTGAAGTAATTAAATATAAAATTTAGCATGAACCAAGTATGATGTGGCCAATATACAGGTCATTTGGATAATGCTTGGTATCCAGATTGCTATCCTAATTGCTCACTATTCTCTCTCAGACAGTGTTGCTTTTATCGGGGAGGGAAGGGAAGGGAAGGGCATGTAGTATTAAATATCTTATCTCGTCCTTGGAAGTAATCTTTCCTGGTCCCTGGTCCTTGTCTACTAGGACAGGGCCAGCTTCATGAGTGTGCCTTTGCCCAGGGTCTCATGATCAGAAGGGTCCACAGTTGGTTTAATTGTCTGCTGCTCTTCATTTGACCTTCTTAATAATTTTGTCTTTGAACTCGTATTTTGTAAGCAAATTCATCTGGGACAATGGAGCATATGTATGAGGAAAGAAAGATGCACACAATATGCGCATCTGCCACCGTTCCTTGCCGCTCTATTCACACAGCATCTGCGATTCTCCATGAGCATGGAATTCTAGGGGACTCATGTATTAGTTATGTAGACTGCATAATACATTACCACAAACTCAGTGGTAGAAAACAATATACATTTTTATCCAACAGTTTCTGTGGGTCGGGAGTCTGGGCATTGCTCAACTGGATCCTCTGTGTAGGGACTCACAAGGCTGCATTCAAGGCTGGCTGGCTGCATTCTCATTTGGGGGCTTGATGTGGGAAGGAAGGATCTGCTTCCCAGCTCCCTCGGACTGTTGGCAGAATTCACTTCCTTGTGACAGTAGAGCTCACCTCCACTTGCTTCTTTAAAGCTTCAAAGGGGAAGGGGAAGGGAGGGGAAGGAGGAGGAAGGGAGAGAGGAGAGATATTTTGTTGTTGCTTGGAGTTTCTGACTTCTAAACCCTCTTTTAAAAGGGCTTGTCTGATTAGGTCAGGCCCACCTACAATAATCACTGTTTTGATGAGCTTAAAGTCAACTGATTTGGAACATTAATTGCATCTGCAGAGTTCCTTTACCTTTGCCATATAATGTAACACAATCCTGGGAATAATATCGTATCACACTTACAGGTCTTACAGTATTCAAGTGAGGGAACTCCATGGGATATGTACGCCAAAGGCAACCCATCTTAATAGTCTGCCTACCACAATCTGTGATATGTAGAAGTTCAGCGAGACTCAAAATTAGTTTACCGTGTTACACCTATAAACAAGGAAGCATTAGCAGCCCCGAGAGGCATGTTTTCTTTTCTGACCAAGACTTGCTTTGATTGTGGAAATAGATCAGCGAATGGACTCTAAGAAACACAACCAGGAACCCTATCATGTCCTTTCTTGCTTGTGTTACTTTCCTGCATTCACCTATCCTTTATGTTGAAAATGATAAGAAAAAGAAAGATAGTACAACCCCAAATTCCTTTTCTTTTCAGTCTTTCCTCATTTACCAATCAGCCAAGGTAAAGAATATTGGTAGTAGGTACCTGTATGAAGAAAAGAAATACAAACATTTGTGTTAGTTTTGTACAGATTTTCTGCCATCTGGTACGAATATAATGCATACTCACATAGAAGCTATGAAAAATATAATTCTGTAATTTTAGGCATACTGCATATGAGTGAAAAGCTTTTATATTTGCATTTAAGACTGGCATTGCACTATATAAAGATAATTGGTAAAATTTATACTAACAGTTCAGATTTTTAATTTTTACTTTTTAGAATATCATTTGCTTTACCTAGCAAGTAAAAATATCATGACAGTTTGAGGGAGAGGTTGGAGAAGGAAGGAATAAGCTTTCTGTTTTATAGTTTAAAATATTTTATATTTTAGTACTTTTAATGACACTTTTTCTAGCATTTTGAGACCCACATTTTCATTTTGAACTGGGCTTTTCAAATTTTATTGCCATCCTGTACTTGGATACTGGCTGTGGGGAACTCTGCTAGCTTCCAGAAACATCTGTAACTTTTGGACTCTTGGACTATTTTTTTAAATTTTATTTTTTGGCTTAGGTCACCCTTTGAGTGGGATTTCCTGGCTGATCTGGCTTCATCTTAGCTGATTCCAGTGCTATGGACTATTCTGAGATTGGGCTGTGATACTTTTTAGAGTTCAGAATCTCTCTCTGACTTTTTCATTCTCATCGTTTGTCCAACCATTTCCTTTCCTCAGCTCTCTCTTGTATTTCCCTTATTTATTTGTGTGTGCTTGGACCAATACCACCTAGCTTCCCCACTATGGCTTTGTTGTATTCCTTAAGACCTGGTAAGTTAACTGGCCCACATTCATTTTTATGCTTGACTTTGCTGTTTCTGGACTTTATTCCTTAGTATGTATTTTAGAGACTATTTAAAGTTCCTCAAAAAAAAAAAAAATTCAACTGAATTTTCCCTGGGATTTCATTGAATTTGCACATTAAGTTGGAGTTATTTGAAACTTCAAAAGTACATGGGATATCTTTCCATTTATTCTAATTATCTTCTATGTATTAGAGAATACTTTTCAAAATATTACCATTTCTCTCCATTAGGGTTTGGTCATTTGGTACGAATGGCGAATTCTATCTTAAAGAATAACAGAAACTTTGTATCCTCTTTAAAGTCAGTAGCTGACATGTAAAAATTGCTTTCAGTGTCTGCATTTGTGTAGGTTATAAAAGTCTTTGCTAAATTTGCTCAATCCACAGAAGTTCAGGAGATTAATTAGGATTGACTGCAAAATCCTTGGTTATACCAGAATTTTCATGGTTAGTGTAAATGATACAAATGGCATCATATTCTTGATATCTTAGAATGAAGAACATATATGAAGATTTTATTTTTTAATCAAGAGTTCATTGACATGGATAAAGATGAACCTGTGAAGATAGGTATATACACCTATTACAGGATGGATCAGGACTTCTAAGTATTTCTGTTAATATTTTTGGAATAAATATATTTATTCTTTAACTTACATTGCATTTCTCTAGCTAAAATTTTATCTTTGAGACAGATTTTCTTGAAGCACTTGTTTCTGTTCTATCAAAACATTTAAAAATTGGTAGCTATTTAAGAGCAGAAACTTAAATATACATCTTACTCATTATATGGCTTTTTTTCTCCTTAAGAAATTAGTCGTTGAGGGAAGGATAAAAATCTGTGGTATTGTCTTGAGAAGCAACAGATTTGAAAAGCTGATTAATGTTGCTATTACACATTCTGTATAAGAAATATTTTCAGACTTCATCAAATGTCAAAACAGGGAGATTCTGGTCTTTAATCACCTACCATACGTACAGGCTGCTACAGCAGCAAGAAATGAACTGTCATCAGTTAGTGTGATAGACCAGCATTATCTCAAAATATATTTTAAAATGTGAATTATAAGTAGTATATGGCGTAGTTTCTAACTTTGTACTTTCAATCTTCACAGAGTGTGGTGTTTGGTGCAGTTTCTTGGTATGAGGTCAGTGTCGTAATTGCTGTTGCCCTGGGGAAAGCTCCCATTGGTGCCTGCGTTTTACTTCTGTCATTTGTCCAGTGACTTTGGAATGTGGTCATCCCTGGACGTTTATCACATGATCAAGCATGAATATCGCTGTGTTATGCTAACTTAAGCCTCTTACCTTCCTTACGTCTATTCCTCCCATCCTACTTTCTTCAGATTTTTTTTGTTTTGTTTTTATTGCCTATATTCCCCATGCCTATCCTTTTCATCTTGTGAATATTTTCTTTATAAGTGGAAGTATGTACCTCTTCCTCCTCTTCGTCGATCTGGCTCATCCCCACACCCGTCTCCGCTCTAGCAACCATCAGTTTGTTTTTTAAATTCTACATGTAAGTGAAATCATGTCTTCCTCTCCATGATTTGTTTCACTGAGCATAACACCCTCTAGTTCCATCCATGTTGTCATAAATGGCAAGATACCATTTTTTTTTATGGCTGAGTAGCATTTTATTGTGTGTGTGTATATATAGTGTGTGTGTGTATATATATATATTTTTTTATTCATCTATCAATGGACACATAAGTTGGTTTCATATCTTGGCTATTGTAAATAATGCTGCAATAAATATAGGGGTGCATATCTTTAGAATTGGTGTTTTTGTTTTCTTTGGGTAAATACCCAATAGTGGAATTACTAGATCATATGGTATTTCCATTTTTCTTTTTTTGAGGAAACTTCATACTGTTTTCCATAGGGGCTGCACCAATTTACGTCCCCACCAACAGTGCACGGGGGTTCCCTTTTTTCTGCATCCTTGCCAACCCTTGTTATTTCTTGTCTTCTTGATACTGGCTGTTCTGACTGGTGTGAGGTGATATCTCACTGTGGTTTTGATTTGCATTTCCCAGATGATTAGTGATGATGAGCAGCTTTTCATGTGTCTGTTGGCCATCTGTGTGTCTTCCTTGGAAAAGTGTTTATTCAGGTCCTCTGTCCATTTTTTAATTGGATTGCTTGTGTGTGTGTGTGTGTGTGTGTGTGTGTGTGCTGAGTTATGTAAGTTCTTTATATATTTTGGATATCAACCCATTCCTTGAGGTATCATTTGCAAATATCTTCTCACATTCACTAGGCCAGCTTTTCATTTTGTTGATTGTTCCCTTTGCTGTGCAGAAGCTTTTTATTTTGGTGCAGTCCCAAAGGTTTATTTTGGCTTTGGTTTTCTTTGCCTGAGAAGACATATCCAGAAATATGTGGCTAAGGCTGATGTCCAAGAGATTATTGCCTATGTTTTCTTCTAGGAGTTTATGGCTTCAGGTCCTACATTTAGGTCTTTAATCCATTTTGAGTTTATTTTTATGTGTGGTGTAAGAAAGTGATCCACTTTCATTCTTTTGCATGTAGTTGTCCAGTTTTCCCAAACACCATTGATTGGAAAGACTGTTGTTTCCCCATTGTATGTTCTTGCCTCTTTTGTCATATATTAATTGGACATATAGGCATGGGTTTATTTCTGGGCTCTCAATCCTATTCCATTCATCTGTGTGTCTATTTTTGTGCTATTACTAAAATGTCTTGATTATTATAGCTCTGTAGTATATTTTGACATCTGGATTGTGATACCTCCAGCTTTGATCTCAAATTCTTGAATTAATTCTTAGCCACAAAATTATAGGTTTGAGGTTTATGATACACAAAGCATGGCATTGGGTTCGAATGAAGAAATGCTCAGACTTCTTGGTTTTGAGAACTTGGTGTGTATAATATGCATTATATTTTTCTCTAATATATACACAGTCTTGAGGAATCATCCTTTTGTGCGTGGTTTGTTGGAGAATTGTCAAGCCTAAGGAGAAAGGAGTGCTATGTGCTGTTCCCGTGGTCCATCCTGAATTGTATTTCTTCACCTCATTCCATAATTGAAAGAATTTTCTTCAAGTTCCTTTAGGATTGAGGCATACTCAGTGAATTTCTGTAGTGATTCCACCCTGTCCTAAACCAGTTTGCTATGGTTCTCATGAAATCCCATTGAACCAATGAATGATATGGTGATTTGTTCATTCTGGATAGCTTGGTGGGTTTCAGGATGCTCATGGAGGCTTTTTGTCATATGAAGCTGGCAATCTTCTGAGAGGGTAAAGAAATTGTTTGTGGTATTTATGGTCATACTTACTCTTTCTCCATATAGCCTTTATAAGTTTTGAGTAATTTGACCTATAATTTAATAACAATGTCACACTTTTCTGTTATCCTTCATGATGTATAATAGCTTTTATGAAGTAGTTATATATTTCTACTTTATTATCATTCACTTAGAAAAATTAAAAACTCCTTATGTTAAAACAGTAAAAGAATAAACAAATGAACAGGAAAAAAACCTTATTCATTCTGCATTGGATAACATAAAAATGAGGAATGCCATGCTACATATAAAGATGGTAAAAGACATAGTCTCTGACCTTGCAGGTTATACTGTAAGAGATACATTAGGGAAATTTTTGTCTTTGATTTTTATTATTTTTTAATGATTTTTTAAATGATTTTAATGATTATTTTTAAATGATTTCACTTTCCTGACATAACGACATAGTCCATTATGAGGAATTCAGTGTATTTCAGAAGTAGTTGGTTAGTTTGGAAAACATTACAACGTCTGAAGGTATTTATTGGACTTAGGCATGCTCGTGAGTTTAAACCTAAGAATCTGAGAATACAAATATTTGAATTTGAATATTTTTGGTTGGGGATATACATTCCTGTTTTACACTTCACTACTTGCAGCTCTCTTCTGTACTTGCTGACTTTCTATTCCTGCCTTGCATCTATAGCATTTAGGGTTGCTTCTCCCCGTTTACACTGCAAACACTGACAAAGATTGCAGAACTGTAGAATTTCCTGCTTGCGAGTTATGACCTTTGAATTTTAAAGTAAATTAAAGATGAGGAGAATAAATCATATTCTTCAAAGCTAATATTCAGTCAGAATTTATCAATATGACTTTATCAGCAGGCTATGCTATTCTGATTTAGGTATTTCATTCATTCTGATAGTTAGGTTCATGCTGTACTAGTTGTTACATATTTTGAATATCAACTCTGGTTAACATAATCCTAGTGTGTGGCGTCACGTGTGTGTATGTGTGTGTGTGTGTGTGAGTAGGTGTATGTTTTTCATTTCTGTCCATTGCAAGCACCCTGCAATGCCATGTTTCCTATGAGACAAGAATCCTTCAACATCAGTAGACTCCTTGTTTAATTTTGCTTCCTGCACTAACAAATGACTTTTTGTTCAAGGATGACAAGAGATCAATTAAGGAGAAAGAAGAATGTTAATCCAAGATGGAATAGGCCCACCCTAATTGGAGAATGGTGAACACGAATCTAGTCAATGAATTATAACCTCATTTTAAAATTCATTCATCCATTTGATAATTAATTCTGATGGCATCTTACATAATCATCAGAGGCTTTCCCTACAAAGTACATGAAGGTAAATGAACCTCTACTTCAAGCTTGACATGTATCTTTGGCTCCCTGTTGAAGAATACATTATAATGAAGCAACGGACAGGATGCCTGATCATTCAAGTTTGGTTAGGAAGCAGGAAAGATTAATATCACTTCTGTGTAATGAAATAATTTTCAGGTATGAAACACTGTGTCCTCTACTCTTGAAAGAGCTCTTTAGTCCTGTGGATTTACAAATACTACACTTTCATTTTTATGATTATAAAAATACTAAATTCTCATTTGAGTATGATTTCTAAGCTTTACAAAAATAGAAGGAAGGGATTAATAAAAATTCCTGTTGCTGGGAAAAGCTTGTTGTCAGAGTTGCCCCTATACCTGTTTGGGTTTCACAAGTAAATTGTGAAAATGGCGGGCTGCCCTCTCAGAATGTGAAGGCCACCCATAAATAGGAATCAGGGGCTGATCCAAGAGTCCCCAGACAAGTTTCACCAAATAAAGGAATAGTTTTTACAATCTCTGAAGTTGGTTCCTGTTGCTTACAGAGACTCATGCAATAATAGAAGCCCCTTGGGGAGCACAGGGCTCTGTATATTAAGTACACTGCTTACCTCATTGGCATGTGGTAACAAAAATTAAATTAAATTAAGCCACAGTGCTGATGAGTTTCAAGGGTTCTTCAATGAATGTTCCAATCAGAAGCCTCCTTTGTTTCAATCTGTGTAAGCCAAGATACATAGGCAAATGCAAAACTCACTTTTCTCAGTTTTTGGATAAGACCCTTTCCTATTGGAGTATCGATGCTAATACACAGAATTCAAAGTGGGATCATCCAGTTTGCTATTTCCCCTGCAGGGACAAATCTATTTTCAGGCAGGGGCCAGTGGTGTGCATCTAGGTGCCATGGCCATGGCCGTGCTGGTCAGTAATTTCAGTGGACTGAACCTGTCTTCATGGGTCATGGCCCTAACATTCATCCAAAGGCAGGAGGAGTTATATTCAATCTGCAGCAAGCTCCAGAACAACAGGATGGGCTCGTCAGTGCAGCTCTGCTTCTTTTACAGGCTTTGGTCTTCCTTGAGTGTCTTTTTCTACTTCAGTCACCAGAAGTGGGAGATATATTTTTTATCAGCTCATTAACTTCTGACTTCTTAGTGAGGTGAAATACAGCCATACTAGAAATGAACACATTTTCATTGTTAGGAATTGCTGACAAATGCAATCATATGCCTGTTTATTTAAAGCAATATATTCAGCACTAAAATCAACTTGACAACTCAAAACTCCCATATCTTTTCTTAAGGCAAGATATGCACAAACAAAACATGTGTTGTATAAACATACTCGACAACTGGCTACTCCCATTTCCTATATTCTGAAGGCAAAGTAATCACAAACAAAAGTTTTAAAGAAAATCCCTATACGTTCACGTGAAGCTCCAGGATTGACTTGGATAGCACGTTGGATCAGTGGCGTGAGGGAAGAGAAAGTGCAAAAGGACCCGGATTTTTTCTGTTCTTAGAAATTTTAAAAAATTCTTGACAACTCAGAATTATCCTTAGATCATTTATTTTCCTGTCTATTTCTCTCCTTATAATATTAATTATCTATGCTGCTTCCTTTGTCTCTTACCTTTTTAATGTGATATCTTAATATTTAAGATATGCTTTTGGAGGGATGGGTGCAAGTTTCAGTTAGAAGGTCATCATTTGTAGTATAGGGAATCATGTAGTTGAACCCTAAGACATCAAATAGAAAATTAATTTATGATATATATCATATATATATATGAAACTTTTATAGATAAAGTGTGTATATATATATATATATACACACACACACACACACATACACATATATATATAATGCTTGGGCAATAACTTTTATGGAGAGCAAAGATGAAAGATTTATTTTTAAAATTCTCTACTTAGGGACGCCTGGGTGGCTCAGTCGGTTAAGCATCTACCTTCGGTTCAGGTCATGATCCCAGTGCCCTGGGATCGAGTCCTGCATCAGGCTCCTTGCTCAGCAGGGAGCCTGCTTGTCCCTCTTCCTGCAGCTCCCCCTTCTTGTACCCTTGCTCACTCTCTATCACCCACGCTCATTCTCTCTAACAAATAAATAAATAAAATCTTAAAAAAAATAAAATAAAATTCTCTACTTAAAAATGACCTAATAATTTAAAATAGATACAGAGAAGGGAAGTGAAAGTGAAGTGCTCATATAATCCAAATCTGGGACTTCTAAAACATGTTAAAATATTAGTTCATCTTTTGTAGACATATGCTTCTATCTCTAGAGCTAGTAATTGCACCTTGGTTTTGAATGTAATGGAAGGCATTAATCATTATCAAATTCATCACTTTCTTTTCTTTTTTTATTGAAGTATAATCGACATATAATATCCTACTAGTTTCAGGTGTACATGATCATGATTTAATATTTTTATACATTATAAAATGTTCCCCATGATAAATCTGGTTACCATCTGTCACCACACAAAGTTATTACAACATTATTGAGTATATTAAATCCCCATGACTTATTTATTTTTTAGCTGGAAGTTTGTACCCCTTAATCCCTTTTACCTGTTTCTCCGGCCCCTCCTCCCATTTCCCTTCCATAAACCAGCAGTTTATTTCTTGCATCTATGAGTCTGTTTCTGTTTTTTTTTTTTTTTTAAAGATTTTATTTATTTATTTGAGACAGAGAATGAGAGACAGAGAGCATGAGAGGGAGGAGGGTCAGAGGGAGAAGCAGATTCCCTGCCGAGCAGAGAGCCCGATGCGGGACTCGATCCCGGGACTCCAGGATCATGACCTGAGCCGAAGGCAGTCGCTCAACCAACTGAGCCACCCAGGCGCCCTGAGTCTGTTTCTGTTTTGTTGGTTTGTTTTGTTTTCTTAGATTCCACATATCAGTGAAATCATATATTATTTGTCTTTCTCTGTCTGACTTATTTCACTTATCATAATATCCTCTATGTCCATTTATCATCCTTTTATTTTTATAGCAAGTAATATTCATATCAGTTATTCCTATCCCACTAAGAAAGTCTCATTATTTCATATAAATGAAACACAAAAAATAAGACTTTAAATCATATGAAACAAAACTTCGACTTTTGAATATATGATCACTCAAGGCCAATGGATGATAATTTTTCCTTATGATTCTACAGGTAGCTAATTTATTATTTTCTCATATACTTGACTTATTATAGGACCCTGCAACCCATTCAGAGCAGCATCATTTAATATATTTGTCAGACCATTAATCTAAAGATGTAAAAGCTGTTTGATCTTCTGTATCATCTGCTTAAGCAATTACAGAGATATGAACCAATTTTTGTGTCACTTTGCATGGGACCATCTGCATTCATAGCCCTGATACATCATGGATGTAGAGGTCTTACTCTTTACCCAAACCCTTGCCGTTGTTCTTTCAAATGTCAGCATTCCTGTTAATGACTCATGGTCCTCTGATCCCACTGGTCTCTCAGGTCTTCCACTCTAATCATCTCAGTCTGTTCTTCATTCAGCATCCAGAGCTTGTCACTCAGATGTCACCCATGAAAGATCTGGAACACTGACGTTTCCTCCCTGACTACACTCCCTCTTCTTCGGGTGCATCATGATATCATTCTCCCTGCCTGAGTACTTCCAACGTATTTCCCTCTACCATTATTTGCTTCCCTTTGTAAATTCTGAACCCATGTAAATTCTGAACAATTTGTAGTTGTGCTCCTTAACTGTAAAGTCATGAATATATAGCTCCAGCTTAAACTTCTCTCCTGAGCCACAAACATATATATCCAAATTTTTCCTAGATTTCTGAAATAAACTTCCAAATCAAAGATCTCTCATAAATCTTCTCCATCTTGTTTTCTCTGTTTTGCTTAAAGTCACTCAGAATAGAAACCCTATCTTCGCCCTTTATCTTGTACTTTCTAATTATTTAACACTAAGATTTTTTAATTCCTCGTTCTCTGACTATATCAAGTTTATACCTCTTTAAAAAAAAACTCTTACAGTTAAGTACCACATAATCTCTCATACAGAAAATTGCAACAACTTTCCACAATACTCTCTTTGTTTCTCTTTTCTACATACTCCAGTATATAATCCCAGTTTAGTTTTATCTTTTCTGTTTTTAAAATCCTTTATCAGCTCCATACTGCATATAGAATATTGTCTGAACTTTGCTTGTTACTTTAAAATCCATTGGCTATAAAATCCTATTCTGTTTTTCCAGCAGTATGTCTCAAGTTTTCCTGCTCCCAGAGTCTACATTCTAGCCTACCCCAAATACTTTCCACCTCATATGTATATTCTGTGTTTTTTTCTTTTTGTTGTCCAATTTTTTATGAATCTTTTATCTTAATTCTGGAATGTTTTCTTCCCATCACCACCACTTACTAAAAAATTTTACCCACCTGTTAAACTCTGCCTCACTTTCTACCTCTTTATAAAGCTTCAGTCAATACTTCTGGGAGAAATCTCATTTGTCCTTGTCTCTGGAATATTCTATTTAGCCTTAAAAAAAATACATACCATGATAGTATAATTTTTTTAGGATCCCAGATTTAACTCAGTTGAACAGATATTTGTTGAGCATGTATGATATGCTAGGCATTGTGCAGAGAGTTTGGGGTATATCAGTGAAAAAAAACAGAAATCCTTGGGAGGGGAGACAGATAATAAGTAATATACATGATAAATAACTTAGTTACATGATACCTTAGAAGATGTATAGTGAGGAGAAGTAAAAAACGAGGCCAGGGCAAAGGGAATCAGAAGTCTGCTCTGGTATTGGGAAGCAGATTAAATTTGAAATAAGATTGTAAGATAGGCCTCATTGAGGAGATAATTTGAGAAAAATATGAAGGAAGTGGGGGATTAGCCTTGTGAACTTCTAAGGAAAGGGAACAGACCGCACAAGACCCTAGTTTGGAGTCTGTCTGTCTTGTAACAAGGGAGAAAAAATTAGGAGATGATGTCAGAGAGATATGGGGGCTATGCCATGTAAGTCTGTAGAGGCCATCAGGGACACTGCATTTTGCTCTGAGAAAAGTGGGGAACCATTGGAGGATTTTGAGCAGAGGAATAACAGGTATTACGTGACTTACGTTTTACAAGGATCATTCTGGCTCCTGGATTGAGAACAGACAGAGGAGCAAAGGGAAAAACAGAAAACCATGCTAGGAATGATACAGAATGGAACGGGGGCGGTAGCAATAAATTAAGGTAGAAGTGGTCAGTCTAGTTATATTTTGAAGGCAGAGCCAATAGAACGTGCTGGAGTTTTGGATATGGGCTGTGAAGGAAAGGAAGGAAGCAACCATGACTCCAGGAATGTTGAACTGAGTAACTGTAAGTATGGAGTTGCCTTCAACTGCAAAAGTTGTAGATAGAGTAAGTATGGAGGGTAAGATCCATAGTTTGATTCTGGGTATGGTAACTTTGAGATCCAATATCTATTAGACAACCAAGTAAAGCTGTTGAGAGGATTATTGAATATACAAGATTGGAATGCAGAGATCTGAGCTGAGATGGAGAGATATATCCATAATTTACAGCCACAAAACTCAGTGAAATCAAGAATATGAGTGTTGTAGAGAAGAGACCCTGGGACTTTTCTTTTCTTTCTTTCTTTATTTATTTTTTTAAGTTATATATATATATATTTTTTTATTCTTATGTTAATCCCCATACATTACATCATTAGTTTTAGATGAAGTGTTCCATGATTCATTGTTTGTGCATAACACCCAGTGCTCCATGCAGAACGTGCCCTCCTCAGTACCCACCACCAGGCTAACCCATCCTCCCACCCCCCTCCCCTCTAGAACCCTGTTTGTTTTTCAGAGTCCATCATCTCTCATGGTTCATCTACCCCTCTGATTTCCCCCGCTTCATTCTTCCCCTCCCGCTACCTTCTTCTTCTTCTTTTTTTTTTTTTCTTAACATATATTGCATTATTTGTTTCAGAGGTACAGATCTGAGATTCAACAGTCTTGCACAATTCACAGCGCTTACCAGAGCACATACCCTCCCCAGTGTCTATCACCCAGTCACCCCATCCTTCCCACCCCACCCCCCACTCCAGCAACCCTCAGTTTGTTTCCTGAGATTAAGAATTCCTCATATCAGTGAGATCATATGATACATGTCTTTCTCTGTTTGACTTATTTCACTCAACATAATACCCTCCAGTTCCATCCACGTCGTTGCAAATGGCAAGATCTCGTTCCTTTTGATGGCTGCATAATATTCCATTGTATATATATACCAGATCTTCTTTATCCATTCATCTGTTGATGGACATCTTGGCTCTTTCCACAGTTTGGCTATTGTGGACATTGCTGCTATAAACATCGGGGTGCACGTACCCCTTCGGATCCCTACTTTTGTATCTTTGGGGTAAATACCCAGTAGTGCAATTGCTGGATCATATGGTAGCTCTATTTTCAACTTTTTGAGGAACCTCCATACCGTTTTCCAGAGTGGCTGCACCAGCTTGCATCCCCACCAACAGTGTAGGAGGGTTCCCCTTTCTCCGCATCCCCGCCAACATCTGTCGTTTCCTGACTTGTTAATTTTAGCCATTCTGACTGGTGTGAGGTGGTATCTCATTGAGGTTTTGATTTGGATTTCCCTGATGCCGAGCGATATTGAGCACTTTTTCATGTGTCTGTTGGCCATTTGGATGTCTTCTTTGGAAAAATGTCTGTTCATGTCTTCTGCCCATTTCTTGATTGGATTCTTTGTTCTTTGGGTGTTGAGTTTGATGAGTTCTTTATAGATTTTGGATACTAGCCCTTTATCTGATATGTCATTTGCAAATATCTTCTCCCATTCTGTCGGTTGTCTTTTGGTTTTGTTGACTGTTTCCTTTGCTTTGCAAAAGCTTTTTCTCTTGATGAAGTCCCAATAGTTCATTTTAGCCCTTGCTTCCCTTGCCTTTGGCGATGTTTCTAGGAAGAAGTTGCTTCGGCTGAGGTTGAAGAGGTTGCTGCCCGTGTTCTCCTTTAGGATTTTGATGGACTCCTGTCTCACATTGAGGTCTTTCAACCATTTTGAGTCTATTTTTGTGTGTGGAGTAAGGAAATGGTCCAGTTTCATTCTTCTGCATGTGGCTGTCCAATTTTCCCAACACCATTTGTTGAAGAGACTGTCTTTATTCCATTGGACATTCTTTTCTGCTTTGTCAAAGATGAGTTGACCATAGAGTTGAGGGTCCATTTCTGGGCTCTCTATTCTGTTCCACTGATCTATGTGTCTGTTTTTGTGCCAGTACCATGCTGTCTTGATGATGACAGCTTTGTAATAGATCTGGAAGTCTGGAATTGTGATGCCGCCGGCTTTACTTTTCTTTTTCAACATTCCTCTGGCTATGTGGGGTCTTTTCTGGTTCCATACAAATTTTAGGATTATTTGTTCCATTTCTTTGAAAAAAGTGGATGGTATTTTGATGGGGATTGCATTGAATATGTAGATTGCTCTAGGTAGCATTGACATCTTCACAATATTTGTTCTTCCAATCCATGAGCATGGAACGTTTTTCCATTTCTTTGTGTCTTCCTCAATTTCTTTCATGAGTATTTTATAGTTTTCTGAGTACAGATCCTTTGTCTCTTTGGTTAGATTTATTCCTAGGTATCTTATGGTTTTGGGTGCAATTGTAAATGGGATCGACTCCTTAATTTCCCTTTCTTCTGTCTTGTTGTTGGTGTATAGGAATGCCACTGACTTCTGTGCATTGATTTTATATCCTGCCACTTGACTGAATTCCTGTATGAGTTCTAGCAGTTTTGGGGTGGAGTCTTTTGGGTTTTCCACATAAAGTATCATATCATCTGCAAAGAGTGAGAGTTTGACTTCTTCCTTGCCAATTTGGATGCCTTTGATTTCTTTTTGTTGTCTGATTGCTGTGGCTAGGACTTCCAATACTATGTTGAATAGCAGTGGTGATAGTGGACATCCCTGCCGCGTTCCTGACCTTAGGGGGAAAGCTCTCAGTTTTTCCCCATTGAGAATGATATTCGCTGTAGGTTTTTCATAGATGGCTTTTATGATATTGAGGTATGTACCCTCGATCCCTATACTCTGAAGAGTTTTGATCAAGAAAGGATGCTGTACTTTGTCAAATGCTTTTTCTGCATCTATTGAGAGGATCATATGATTCTTGTTCTTTCTTTTGTTAATGTATTGTATCACATTGATTGATTTGCGGATGTTGAACCAACCTTGCAGCCCAGGGATAAATCCCGCTTGGTCATGGTGAATAATCCTTTTAATGTACTGTTGGATCCTATTGGCTAGTATTTTGGTGAGAATTTTTGCATCCATGTTCATCAGGGATATTGGTCTGTAATTCTCCTTTTTGATGGGGTCTTTGTCTGGTTTTGGGATCAAGGTAATGCTGGCCTCATAAAATGAGTTGGGAAGTTTTCCTTCCATTTCTATTTTTTGGAACAGTTTCAGAAGAATAGGTATTAATTCTTCTTGAAATGTTTGGTAGAATTCCCCTGGGAAGCCATCTGGCCCTGGGCTTTTGTTTTTTGGGAGATTTTTGATGACTGCTTCAATTTCCTTAGTGGTTATAGGTCTGTTCAGGTTTTCTATTTCATCCTGGTTTTGGTAGTTGGTACATCTCTAGGAATGCATCCATTTCTTCCAGCTTATTTAATTTGCTGGCATAGAGTTGCTCATAATATGTTCTTATAATTGTTTGTATTTCTTTGGTGTTGGTTGTGATCTCTCCTCTTTCATTCATGATTTTGTTGATGTGGGTCATTTCTCTTCTCTTTTTGATAAGTCTGGCCAGGGGTTTATCAATCTTGTTAATTCTTTCAAAGAACCAGCTCCTAGTTTCGTTGATCTGTTCTACTGTTCTTTTAGTTTCTATTTCATTGATTTCTGCTCTGATCTTGATTATTTTTCTTCTCCTGCTGGGTTTAGGCTTTATTTGCTGTTCTTTCTCCAGCTCCTTTAGGTGTAGGGTTAGGTTGTATAATTGAGACCTTTCTTGCTTCTTGAGAAAGGCTTGTATTGCTATATACTTTCCTCTTAGGACTGCCTTTGCTGCATCCCAAAGATTTTGAATAGTTGTGTTTTCATTTTCATTGGTTTCCATGTATTTTTTTAATTCTTCTTTAATTTCCTGGTTGACCCATTCGTTCTTCAGTAGGATGCTCTTTAGCCTCCATGTATTTGAGTTCTTTCTGACTTTTGTCTTGTGATTGAGCTCTAGTTTCAAAGCATTGTGGTCTGAAAATAGGCAGGGAATGATTCCAATCTTTTGGTACCGGTTGAGACCTGATTTATGACCTAGAATGTGATCTATTCTGGAGAATGTTCCATGGGCACTAGAGAAGAATGTGTATTCCGTTGCTTTGGGGTGGAATGTTCTGAATATGTCTGTAAAGTCCATTTGGTCCAGTGTGTCATTTAAAGTCTTTATTTCCTTGTTGATCTTTTGCTTAGATGATCTGTCCATTTCAGTGAGGGGGGTGTTAAGGTCCCCCACTATTATTGTATTGTTGTCAATGTGTTTCTTTGCTTTTGTTATTAATTGGCTTATATAATTGGCTGCTCCCATGTTAGGGGCATAGATATTTACAATTGTTAGATCTTCTTGTTGGATAGATCCTTTAAGTATGATATAGTGTCCTTCCTCATCTCTTATTACAGTGTTTGGTTTAAAATCTAATTTGTCTGATATAAGGATTGCCACCCCAGCTTTCTTTTGGTGTCCATTAGCATGGTAAATGGTTTTCCACCCCCTCACTTTCAATCTGGGGCTGTCTTTGGGTCGAAAATGAGTCTCTTGCAGACAGCATATCGATGGGTCTTGTTTTTTAATCCAGTCTGATAGCCTGTGTCTTTTGATTGGGGCATTGAGCCCATTTACATTCAGGGTAACTATTGAAAGATAGGAATTTAGTGCCATTGTATTGCCTGTAAGGTGACTGTTACCGTATATTGTCTGTGTTCCTTTCTGGTCTATGTTGCTTTTGGGGTCTCTCTTTGCTTAGAGGACTCCTTTCAAGATTTCCTGTAGGGCTGGTTTTGTGTTTGCAAATTCCTTTAGTTTTTGTTTGTCCTGGAAGCTTTTTATCTCTCCTTCAATTTTCAATGACAGCCTAGCTGGATATAGTATTCTTGGCTGCATATTTTTCTCGTTTAGTGCTCTGAATATATCCTGCCAGTCCTTTCTGGCCTGCCAGGTCTCTGTGGATAGGTCTGTTGCCAATCTAATGTTTCTACCCTTGTAGGTTACATATCTCTTCTCCCGAGCTGTTTTCAGGATTTTCTCTTTGTCTATGAGACTCGTAAGTTTTACTATTAGATGTCGGGGTGTTGACCTATTTTTATTGATTTTGAGAGGGGTTCTCTGTGCTTCCTGGATTTTGATGCCTGTTTCCTTCCCCAAATTAGGGAAGTTCTCTGCTATAATTTGCTCCATTATACCTTCTGCCCCTCTCTCTCTTTCTTCTTCTTCTGGGATCCCAATTATTCTAATGTTGTTTCGTCTTATGGTATCGCTTATCTCTCAAATTCTGCCCTCGTGATCCAGTAGTTGTTTATCTCTCTTTTTCTCAGCTTCTTTATTTTCCATCATTTCATCTTCTATATTACTGATTCTCTCTTCTGCCTCATTTATTCTAGCAGTTAGCGCCCCCATTTTTGATTGCACCTCATTAATAGCCTTTTTGATTTCTACTTGGTTGGATTTTAGTTCTTTTACTTCTCCAGAAAGGGTTTCTCTAATAACTTCCATATTTTTTTCAAGCCCAGCTAGTATCTTTAAAGTGATGATTCTGAACTCTAGATCTGACATTGTACTAATGTCCGTATTGAGTAGGTCCCTGGCAGTCGGTACTACCTCTTGTTCTTTTTGTTGAGGTGATTTTTTCCGTCTTGTCATTTTGTGCAGAGGAGAATAGATTAATGAGAGAACAAAATGCTAGCAGAGTAACAACGTCCCCAGAAAATATACTCTGAACAAATCAGAAAAAACTTGGAGCAGTGGGAAAAGAAAGGGAAAGAGAGAAAAAAGAAAAAGAAAAAAAAGAAAAAGATAAAGATAAAAACAAAAACAAACAAAACAAAACAACAAGAACAAAAAAACCAGAATGTGATCAAATATGATCAGTGCCACACACTAGATTTGGGGTGTATTTTGGTCTTTTAGAAGAAAGTGCCTCCCAAAATTTTAAAGAAAGAAAAACTTATATATGTACAAAAATAAGGGTTGATATGATGAAGGGATAGAATATGACTGTAAAGATGGAAATTATAAAAAATTTTATAAAAGGAATTGATAAGAAGTTGTTTGAAAAAAGAAAGAAGAGGATTTAAAAAAAGAAAAAAAAAGGGAGGGGATGTGATCAGGCAGGGGAACAGAAAACACCATATACTAGAGATTTAGGGTATATTTTAATCTGTTAGAAGAAACTATCTCAAAATTTTAAAGAGAGAACAACTTATATATATAAGCCAAAAATATGGGTAACTACTATGAAGGGATAGAATATGACTCTAAAAATGAAAAATAAAAATGTTTTTTTTTTTTTTTAAAAAAAGGGATTGATAAGATGTTGGTTGAAAAAGGGAAAAAGAAAAATTCAAAAAGAAAAAAAAAAGAAAAAAAGACAGTTAAAAAAAAAATTAACTTTGAAAGACTACAGAATCATGGTAAAAAAGCCATGAATTCTATGTGCAGTAGTCCCCTAGCGCTGGAGTTCTGCCGTTCTCATTGATCGGTAAACTTGGTCTTGGCTGGCTGTTCTCGCTGATCTTCTGGGGAGGGGCCTGTTGCCGTAGTTTCCAAATGTCTTTGCCGGAGGCAGAATTGCCCCGCCCTTGCCCCCTCCTAGCTAAGTAATCTGTTCAGGTTTGCTCTCCGGGGCTTTTGTTCCCTGCGAGCTTTCCGTACAGCTTTGGAGGCGGAGAGTGAAAATGGCGGCCTCCCAATCTCCGCCGCGGAGGAGCCGAGAACTCGGGGCCCCGCTTCTCAGTGAGCCCCCAGAGAAAAGCCGTCAGTCACTCCCGTCTCCCCGGTCTCCAGCCGCACTCCGTGCTCACCCGGCCTGTGACCGCGCGTTTCTATCTCTGGCACCCGATCCCGGGTGGAGTCTCCAAACCCAGCAGATCCCTGCGGCGCACTCCCGCGTGGCTCCTCCCGGGGGAGGAAGGTGAGTCTCCCCGGATCTGCCGCTTGTTGGGTCCCTGCTGGAGGAGCAGGGGCCCGACTGTGCCGCGGATCACGGTTTATGGCCACCCCGAGCTGAGAGTCCGCGCCTGGGCTCCGCCTCTGCAGCTGGCTTCCCTGCTCCGATACCTGGGAGCTCTGCCACACTCAGGCACCCCCGGTCTTTCTGTGACCCGTGGGTCCTGAGACCACACTGTCCCGGAGGGTTCCACCCCCCGCTTAGCCACCAGAGTGACGTCCCTCAGTGGAGCAGACTTTTAAAAGTTCCGATTTTGTGCTCCGCGGCTCTATCACTTGTCAGAAGTGGCCGACGGAGGCCCCTCCCCCGCCGTCTAGCCTCCTGAATATGGCCTCGGATTCACTTCTCCGCACATCCTACCTTCCAGAAAGTGGTCGCTTTTCTGATGAGAGAGTTGTTGCTCTTCTTTTCTTCGACCTCCTGTTGAGTTTGTAGGTGTTCAGAATGGTTTGATCCTTCTCCAGCTGAATTCCTGAGACCAGACGAAATCCAGGTCTCCTACTCCTCCGCTATCTTGCTCCGCCCCGACCCTGGGACTTTTCTACAGTAAGCGGCTGATGAAAAGAAAAAAAAAAAATCAATGGAAATGGAGAAGAAATGATCAATGATGTTGGAGGAAAACCAGGGGAAGATGACATTTTGGATTCCAAGTGAAATAAGTACGTTGACAAAGAGCAAAAAACCGACGCCAAGTATGGCCGAGAGATGACAGAAGATGAAGACTAAGAATGAGCACTGGATTTACTAACATGAGGTCACAGGGAGAATGACATAGAAGTGGCAGTGAGAACCAGGAAAATCTCCACGTCCAATGCTATAAAGACTTTAGGAAAGCGGTGCCTGGGTGGTTCAGCTGGTTAAGCGTCTGACTCTTGATTTTAGTTCAGGTCATGATATCAGGGTCCTGAGATCCAGCACCATGTCAGGCTCTGCACTCAGCACATTCTCTCCCTCTGCCCCTCCCTCCCCGCCCACTTACGTACATTCTCTGTCTCTTTAAAAATAAATAAATAAAATCGTAAAAAAAAAGAAAAGAAAAAGACTGTAGGAAGAAAAAAATTCAAGCACTTTATGCTTGTGAGGGAAAGAGTATCCCGAGGGGATAATCAGTTCTTCATTAGAGCCAGAAAATGAAGTAAACATTCAGAAATACTAAGGCAGGGGGTTTGATGATGATGAATGGTGAACTTCAGAGGGCAGAGTGGAAGAGTTTTTGACGTTGAGGTGGAGGTGGGGGAAAGAATTAGGGGATGCTATTTCCACCTCCTAGTGGAGATCAGGTGCAGGTGATGGATGATACCCTGGGAATCTGGCTTCCACAATAACACTATAAAGGATAAAGGGATAATGCGATCAGTCAACACAGATAGTGGCAAGGGTGTGAGTCTTGGTAGAAGGGACTGTTTGGAATTTGGGGTTTCCTTGTGGACCCACTGGTAGAGGGTCAAGATGGTGCTTATAAGCCATCTTGAGATGTGGTCTTAGCCTCATTATATAGTCTTCCCCTTGACCTTTGCTAAAGGGCGTGGAAGATGTAGGTAGAAGAGGTATGATCTTATTTCCAGTCATTTAGTTGAGGAATGAGAGGCTCTACCTTAACCCTGTTCATGAGACTGATAATCCTGGAGACACTGAGCATCACTCTGTGTTGCAGCCCCCCCCCCCCCCCCCCCCCCCCCCCCCCCTCCGGCTCCCTTAACTCCTGATGACAGCTCTAACAGGCCTGGAGGTGCCCTGGTCAGAATAGAACAAAGACCAACCATGCTGGGTTCAGTCACGTGTAGCTAACTGATTAGATGACCTGACAGCCCACATCTGCTTGCCTGGGGCCTGAGGTACCTCTGTGGAGAGGGCTCCTGCTGAGGAGAGAAGGAGCCAGACACAATAAACGAGATCAGTAACAAACTCTGGTACTAGGAAGGGAGTAGGTTATACAAAAAAACTGAAGCAACCATGTTCCCTGTGTGAGATGGCAGCGCCTGCCAGAAACCGCAGAACCCCAGCGTCCCCTGGGAAGGACAGAATAGAGTGCCTGGCAGACACCCCTGCAGAATTATTGGTGGGAGCTCAGCATGGAGTTGAAGGCCGCGCTTCAGTAATCAGATAAGAAGTTGTGAAATTAGAGGTATTACCGTTAATATGAATGCCCTTTATTACCAATAGACTAATGAAGCCTGGATAAATTTGTGTTACATAATAATGAAAGCAAATTGCTCTGCTAGCCTGTGAGCTCAGAGGGACAAGGCTATACTTACATTTCCCACTGGGTACAGCTTAATGAATGTGTTGAAGTGGTCACATAAAATGATTAGAAATACCGTTGTATGCCTAGACCCGATGTTGCAGATGCTTTGTTTAGTGTTCGGAAGTCTCTCATAACAATTTTGAGCCAGAGAGGAAGAAGAAGAGAAACCAAGTTAGGTTCATGAAACAAAGTAGCCTCACTAACGGATTCAATTATTTTTTTCAATCAAAAACAATTCTGGTCAAATAAAATGTTATAGGATATGCTCTGACCCTTATTTCACATCTTAAATGGTATATAATATAAAAGTCTAGTATAATGTTTTGAAATAGGAGGTTGATAGTGAATAAGATTTGATTTAAATATATCCATATACCAGAGAGAAACGATGGATATCTTTAAGAATTTTTTGCTGAGAGGCCACATCAACAGGGACCAAGATCAGAGAGACTAAAAGTGTAGAATAAATTAATAAGGTGACCAAATAAATATAGATGAGAAAGAAAACAGAAGCAAAAGTGTACAACACTTGAGATTAGGAATTTAGTAAATGAAAGAGAGAGAGAGAGCATCTAAGGGTAGTAACAAAAAATAGAGCAAGTGTCTTGACTTACATTTCACCTTCTCCAAGGACGTCCTCAGACCACTCCATCTAAGTATGTACCCATTTTACTCTGTAGTGACTCAGACCATAGCCTTGCATCTGTAGGCTCGTTTACTTGTTTATTTACTTGTCTGTCTCCTTCACTAAGCAGAAAGTTTTATGAGGGCTGAAACCAGGCTGGGCTTTATTTATCGCATGTTTTTATAATGGAGCACAATGCCTAGTATATCATAGGCACAAACACTGGCTGAATAAATGAAGGAATGAACAAATGGATAAAAGGGTAGAAAGAATATGTGTTATAAATTTGTGATTTTCCATATTGCTAGTGGGTCAGTAGTAGCACAGATACTCTTCAAAAGCAATTTATTCAAATACAGTTATGCCTCTCTGTCCCGGGAATAAAAACCAATATTCTTGAGATAAACCAAGAATTTCTGATAGGTCATGAGTGAGGAAAGTGCATTTATTTTTAGAATTCTGGGAATGAGAGATGAGTTCTTGCTGGGTGTATCAGAGAGAGGACCTTGGATTACATGAATAATGTTGGAGACACGAAAGATTCTATAGTGTGGATACCCACGTAGAAGATAAAGTGTATTTAAGGATAAATAATTGGCAAATTATACTAGATTTCCCCCAAAGAAACCCCCTAAAGTCACAATTTCTAGATAAGTGAGTTGGCAAAACCCGTTCTTGCAGAGTCTGCCATTCCTCCCACATGGTATGGTTGTTCCTTTGTGGGGATTGCATGTTTCACGAGTTGATGCCATACTCACCCTGAACTCCCTACTTATTAACTGAGAGAGGCTGTGAGTGATCTGCCTGCATCTGGCGGAGGGGAACGGTGTGTGTCAGAGACTTGTCAGCTCGAGTCTCTTTCCTCAGTGGCTACCATCTCGTAGCAGCTTGAGCAGTTGAGGATACACATGGCTCAGCCATGAGCCTGTACACATTGAATGTATCTGCTCACATTGTGGCAGCAGTTTTTTTTTTTTTTTCCCCTCTCTTTTGGAGTTGCATTTTTGTTCTGTGCTTCAAGAGAAACAGCCTAGAGTCTGCATTTCAGGTAGTTTGAAAGCTCAGTTAGGGTGACCATAAGTTGATGCTTGGCCATTTCTAACTCTTGCTTTGGCATATTTATTAATAGCTCCTCCTTTTGGTCTCAGGAGTATCCTGGGCTGGATTATAAATTAGTCCTAATAGGGAGTCATTCCTCAAGAGGCTGCTCTGGTTTCCAAAATCTAGAAAGGAGTCACTAATGAGTACTAACTCATAGCGGGCCCTGGCAAGGTACATGCAAAATACCCAGAAATATCAATGCAGGTTACTAGCGCTCAGTTTTGGTAAGGCTTTTTAAAGTGGGTTTCTAAATATTCCTGACTTACACGTTTGCCTGACTGTTCTTAGGTACCTGCGTTGGTGGAAGTCAGAATTTACCGGCAATATGTTTGTGCAACTTCTAGGTCTCTTGACAATCTTAGTGCTAATTCTTCAGAATCTCCATGCCATATGTATCTCTCTAATAAAACAAAATGTAAATGAAATGTCCAAGGAACCCCATAAATAAAGGAATAAGGTAGTTTATGAAGTTTAAAATCAGATTGCTGCTAGCAACATAAATCTTTTCGTGTCTTACATTTCATCATTATTATAATATTAACCTTCAACCTCCTTGAATGTACAGAGTGAAAGTGCTGATGAATGAGTAGGGCTGTGGCTGGGTAGTAACCACGACGTGTGTGTGTGTGTGTGTGTGTGTGTGTGTGTGTGTGTGGTGTGTGTGAAGGTCTTTTCTGTATTTTCCCCCAACAGACACTGAGCACTCATTCTGAGCCCCAACCCTGCTTTCCGTGAGTTGTTCAGATTGGGAGAGAGCAATTCTACAGAAATGTGGTTACCTTATATATATATTTTTTATGTGTTTTTCCTGTTAACTTCATATTATACACAGCATAAAGTATTTCTTTACCTTTCTTTATCATCATGCTGCTAAAGGTTAGTTCTTTTAGGTTTGCCTCATAAAAAGAATGGGTACAGGCAGCTGGCTTTCTAAAGATCCACATCTTTGACTGAAGGCACACGTCTCCTGTGCCTATTTTCACACCATAAATTAGGCAGATTTTACCTTTCATCACAATTTTCTTTCTCCCTTGATGAGTAAGGAGGGCGTTGGCGGAAGTAATTTGATGAATCTTCTCTTCTTTGAGCTGGAGCAAATATAGACAGTAAGCTTCAAAGGAGCAGGAATCATGCCCATTTTATTCAGCATCTCTACTTAGCACCCATCACGATGGCTTGCACATGCTAGGTGTTCAACTGGTATGTCTTCAATGAATGAAGTAGCTGGTGGTTCTAAAAATCATAGATGTAAGCCACAGTCATGTTTTATACTCCAGCTTTTGATACTTTTACATTTTTTTTTAAATTTCTGTTTTTTACGTGAAGATGATCTTTTTCTTAAACTATTTCACAGGAGTTATTTTATGCGCCGCTATGGGCAAAGAGAATAAAAATCACAGATGGATAAGGATGTAGAATTTTCGCTAGCTCATTTGTTAGCTAATGTGATTCACATTCTTGACTCAGCAAATTGTTATGTCCCATGAACCTGCATAATCATTCAACAGTGAGATTTACCTTCAGGCTCATATAGGCTACAGTGCAGGTATTTACTAAGAAACTGGAGGAGGGTTTCATTCCTTGTTCTTTGGTGCAAGGGGGAGGGGTGGTAACAGAAACCTACTGACATTAATGTTACATGATAAAATTTAACTTTTGACTATCACTGAGATGCAGTGGATGCTGCACACAGAGGAAGGGTGTTCTATCAGAGCTGTTATCAGAGAGACTTGGTTAAGTAGAGAAGGAAAGATAACATATCTCCTTTGTTTCCCCCCTTTGCCATTTGCAAGTGGCGGACCTTCCGCTACAACCTGATAGCAGAGTTGACTCTCTGTAATCTTAATTAGAGAACTGAGACAGTTTTGGGAGGTGAAAGTGATTGGAGGATATTTTTTACTTTAAATGAGAACAAAAACTTAGGGGGCTTACTGGAGAGTTTCTTCCAAGGGCGAGAAAGGTTTTCCTTCACTGAGTAAATTTTAAAGGGATAATGGGAGTCAAGGTTGCATTTTGATTGTGTCCCACAAGTCATGCTAGATTAGTTTTTCTGTGATACTAGTTTAAATGGAAAAGGAAAATTTATGACATGGTTTCTCACTGGAACTCAGTGCCAGCAAACGTAGTTGAATCTCACACAGGGACGTTACCGAGAATGGGATGTTACTGTTTACTTTCTCTTAGGTCTTCTCTTGTTTCTCTTTGCATCTCATCTTCACCCTCTGTGCAGATCAACCTGCTCTGCTTTTCCACATGACAGGTGCAGGCAGCGCTACAGATCATTTCAGTTCAGGCACCAAAGACATTAAGTGGTGTCTCTAGGTCCCATTCTAAATTTCTGGTAGGTAGAGAATTTTCTGTGCTTATCTTGTATAACTCCCCCTTGTGGGTACATGGGTATGTCATTCCAACATGACTGCAGGGACCCACCAGTGTGAATGAGCAACACGTTCTCTGGAAATAGGACCGTTGGTTGGTCAGGAAGTCCATCTTCATATAGTGGCCATAGGAAGAATGCTGGGAGCTCGGGTATTAGCAGTTCATCTGGGGTAGAAGAGCATTAGGTTTTGTAGACTGAAATCTCATAATAAATTTCAATGGTTATAAGCAATATATAACACATATTGCTTATGTGTTTTATAGTATTTTCTGCTAATTAAACATCTTAATAAAACTCCCTGGGAAGTATACTTATTCTGTATTTCAGGTATGTCTGAGATTTCTGGGAAAGGGGAACACACCACCCTCCAGTTATCTGAGAAGGTTTATACAAGTTTGCATGAGTTGATGTGTAATCTTGGTCCATTTGATCATTTTGCTACATTTTCTTAATAGAGTCTTGCTCCCAGTTGTAAATATTTTGAGATTTTATTTATTTTAATTTAATTTAATTTTATATGAGAGAGAGAGAGCGCACACATAAGCAGAGGGAGTGGCAGACAGAGGGAGAAGCAGACTCCCTGCTGAGCAGGGAGCCCAACATGGGACTCCATCCCAGGACCCTGGTATCACGACCTGAGCTGAAGGCAGACACTTAACCGACTGAGCCACCCAGGTGCCCCCAGTTGTAAATATTTTGAACTGAGCAGACACAAGTTGGCAGTCTGGGAGGGCCAACATAGTCGGGGTTCTCAGGGAAGAGAACTGGCAAGCAGAGAGCTGCATAGAAGGAGAGCTCCAGATACCTGTGAGGGTCCTTGGGGTCTGGAGCTGACTGCTCAAGGCTGGGAAAAGAACTTCCAGAGGGAAGAGTCAGAGCAGTCCCCTGAGCACAGAGAAGGGCAGGCACTGTTGGTATTCCCACCAGTCCGATGAAGAGTGGGGTAGGATCCTCAAAGGATGCTTATTGCCTCATGAGAGAGGCAGAATTAGCTCTGAAGCTTTTGCTCTTGTCCCTCATAAGACATCCTTACAAAGTTCACACCATTTCAAAGTAATTTAATTGTGCCACAGAAAAGAGACTAGGAATACTTTTTGAATATATAAGAATATCTGACACCTGATATAGCAAAATGCACCCCACTCCACATTGTCACTCATTTTGATAACTGCATACCCCTTGCTTCTGAAGTATTGAATTCGGCCTTTATTATTTTAGGATTATAAAATTCCTATGACTATCCAGTAGGCCAATACTGTACAGCATCTCCTGCACATAGCCCTGTCTCAGAAAGAATAGCCACCATGAGGTTTCTCACCATTTCTGGTGTTTTTTTCCCATTGCTTCAGTAAACAGAATATTGACCTTCAAGCCTGTCCATAGAGTATAGTTGGCCAGTTGGCTTTTCTTTTCTTTTCTTTTTTCTTTTCTTTCTTTCCTTTCCTTTTTTCTTTTTTTTCCCCTTCTTTTCCTCTCCTGTCCTCTCCTGTCCTCTCCTGTCCTCTCCTCTCCTCTCCTCCCCTCCCCTCTCCTCTCCTCCCCTCTCCTCTCCTCCCCTCTTTTTTTTTTTGCAAATATGATCCCTGGCATATTTCTGTTCCTGATCATTTTGAGCCCTTCTCCACTGTCATAACTATTCTGACATTTCTTGTTTTCTTAGTGCAGGCCATTGCTTTTTCCAGGCTTCTAAGAGCTGTCCTAGCTAGTGTGTTAGCACCATCTCTTCAGGATTCTTGCCAGATTATTAACTCTTGTGTCAGAGGGGAGTGTCCCCATATTGATAAGCTCTCTCTTTCCCGACTTTCATGCTCCATACTCTTTGCTCCGGTGCCCTTGGCATCTAGCCCCATACATACCACCCTGGCTCCTGCTGAATCACGTTCACTAGCCTGTAGCTCCTTCTGCATCCCCCTTCTCCCCTAGCAGGATCAGGACTTGCTTGGCTGGGTTCTGTTTGATTTGAGCCTCATTAATAGTCTTGTAGCCATGAGTGGAGATGGCAGAGAACCTTAGGAGGGTATATGTTCTTTCTCAAGACTTTGCATCATCTGCAAGCGAGGGCAGAGTGCTAGGGTTTGAGAGGATAAGCCACTCAGCAGGGCGAGAGAGTTCAGTGGGATCTGAGGGGTCAAGATTCTCAAGTCTCTCAACCCCGATGTCCCCACCTTGAGTGGCATACCTGACGGGTTGAGAATTCAGCTTCCCTTCTCTTGACCTTGCCTTATAATACCCTGTTGGACCTGATCTTAAGCTTTTTCTGCCCTCTGGTTCCAGTAGGTGAAAACCTCTTTATACTTCCAAGGAGGCCCTCTGACTTTTATTAAGCGCCTGTTTCTTTTTTTGAGAGAATCCCCTCTGCGTGTCATTGAATTTCTACAGGGCATCAATAGCAGCTGGCAAATGTTGTTTGATTCTTTGGTTTTTATAATTTCATTTTCCCTCAGCCTCTCCAATATCCAAGGCCCTGCACTTGTCACTGCTTTCTGACACAACGATGACTCGTTCCAGTTTACCACAGGTAGAAGTTTTAATAATTGTGCCACCACAGATTCAGGAATGATAAGTATTCCAGCTACTACCACTGAAGGACCCTCATTATAAGCTCTCTAAAATTCCATCTTATAATTTGCTTCCTAGGACCATCTTTAGTACCAACTTTTTATCTGATGTTGGAATCCCTGGAACACAGACTTGAGGTGGAGATGTGTTGGCAGGAGGATATGGGGGAATCCTCTTAGGCACAGTACCTGCAAGGGAGTGAGGGAAGCAGGCCTGGGCTGGGGGTGGGGGGAGCTGCTCTGTATGGGAACGTCTGCTGGGACATGGGGCTGTAGCAGGAGCCAAATCCTTAGCTTGCTCTGGAGCCAGGATGATCTTTCAGAGTTGTCCCAAATAGGGAGACCCCTGAGCCCTTGTATCTCAGCATCGATCAGGAACTGGAGGCAAGCTTTCTTGGGAAGAAGTGTTTGTTACCTGTCAGCTCCCTGCACCGGAGGTAATTCACTGAATGGGACTCAGCTGGGAGCCCTCTGCATCCTGCACGCCCACCAGCTTTGAAAATAAAGCTGCCGAGATCTGAGGCTTGGTTTTCAGCATGAGTTGTGGGTCGTGCGGTTGTCCCTCCAAGCCTGTATAAACTTACACAGTTTATGGCCAGTTTTGTCCCATATTATTTTTACTACCCAAAAGAAGAAATCAGATGTGGAATTATTTAATAATATGCCTTGAAAGAACGTTAAAATCGCATCAACTTCAACATTCCCGGCTTTCAGGCAAAGAATTGGGGGTGCAGGTAAGTCAAGTGACTTGTGAGGGGATCAGAAGATACTGATGCTGAGTCTTGAGTTCAGGTTCCCTGCCTTGACCCCATGTTTGTTCCCTCGTAGAATGTGGCACGTCTCGAGAATGCTCTTATGGGTCATTTCCCAGAATTGAAGGTTTGAGAATCAGGTTTCTACTGCAACGTGCTGTTGACTCCAAAGACAGTTTGTTTCCCCTCATTTTCTGGAGGCATTGTTTCTTTTTGTAGGACTAGGTTATTACATAGGTGAAGGTTTTAAGCTCCGGAAGGCGATTGGTGGTCTTTGATAATATATTGTACTTTTATTGTTGAAAACTTGTTTTGGGTAAAGTTTCTTTTTTACTGAGTTCAACAAACAGTGAGAATTTTACCTGGGTAAAAGTGGAAATTCAACAGTAAGTCACCCAATTTCGCTTTGTTTTTTGAAATGGATTCTTTCCCTGACAGAGTGAAGGTTGAACCCTAAGGCATTCTTCTCCCACAGGGTTATCCTTGTTTCAACTAAAAGGCTATTGTGAATCTCCCTACTGCCAACAATGGGGAGTTTTCCCATGAACTGGGGAAAGCTGTACCTTTGCCTTTTCTCACTATTACTCCTCTTCTTAGTTTGGTCTTTCCCAGAAGAATTCCCTCTGAAATGTGATTTCTGTTTCTGGACTGCACAAGTAAATTGTCTTCAACTTGATTATGAAGTTCAGTAGCCTTTTCGTGAGCCTCTGTGATGAGCTAGGTATTGGGCTACATGTCAGGATACAAAAGTGTTCAAGATAGGCTATTTGCCCGAAAGGAACTTGGTCTAATTGGGAGGAGATAAAGACCTAGGGTAATAATTCCACTGTTAAGTATTGCATGTTCAAAGGCCTACACAGTGCTGTAGGTTCACAGAGGAAGTTAAATAACTTTATACCTGAGGCATTTGAGGAAAAAGTATTGTCTTCTCACATGGTATTGTCTTCTGAGGGCTTCAGGTCACACATGTGTGGGATGGTTGCCTAGTTCTCGTTAGCGTGCTAAACAGGAATGATTTCTAATGCTACTTAGCAAATACTGTGAACCATGAAGGAAATGGATACAGAAGGTGAAACTCGGTACAATGCTGTGGGAATTGGGGAGCAGAAGGTTACGTAGAGCAGGCAGGAGGCAGAGATAATCTTTCTGGGGGAGGCGAAACAAATTGAATGAAGAAGTAACACCTGCTTTAGATGGCAATCTAAAGGGGCTGTGGGAATCATCCAGAAGTGGGGAGAGACGCTGGGCATGAAGGATAAACCTTTCCATGTTACAGCTTCGCCTGAGGCCGGTCCTGCTTGGTTTAATTTTTTTTTTTTTTAAGATTTTATTTATTTGAGAGAGAGAAACAGCATGAGAGGGGAGAGGGTCAGAGGGAGAAGCAGGCTCCCCGCCGAGCCGGGAGCCCGATGTGGGACTCGATCCCAGGACTCCCGGACCATGACTTGAGCCGAAGGCAGTCGCTTAACCAACTGAGCCACCCAGGCGCCCTGCTTGGTTTAATTTGACACTTTCCTGGAACATATGTTACGTTACCAAACATGTAACATTACCTAAATGACCTTTGGATTTTGGAGTAAATGCTAATGTCTTGTTAAAGTTATTCCTATTGGGTGTTCAGTATGTATTTCTCTAGGAACTGCTTTTAATTAAGACAGTGTTTTAGTTTGCCCATCATATAGACAAGTGAAATACCCTGCGTTTATAGTATTTACATTTATGCTTCAATTAGTATCAAATGTCAACTGCATGACCCAGGAAATTCCAGAATGCAACATTTTGTGTTTTCAAAATAAAATACTTGTTTCAAACACATATTCGTAACGAACTGTATATGCAGTTACGCTTGGTTTTGTCAGAGCAGGTCATTTACTGTAATTTATTTTATTGGAGGGAATGTAGTGGTTTTATAAGGTGAGAGAGGTAGGATGTGTCTGTACATCTCACATCGTATCTGCTCCTTGCTTTTCAGACTTCCATTCGTTTCTTTTTTCCTTTTCCTGAAATTTTTTTTAATTTGAAAAATTCTAAAGAACATTTGAATACTTTCCCCTAGATTTTCAAATGAACATTTTATACATTGACTTTACACGTGCATACACACACACACACACACACACACACACACACAGAGCTTGTCCTTCTTCCCTACCTACCCACCTCCTTTTCTTGCAGTATTATTATAGACTTAGAGAGTTTTAGTAAACTCAGTATGTTACTGTTTGGGAGGAAAAATTTTAGCCATTTACCATGGCTGTTCTAAGAAATAAATTGACATGAGAGAGATTAACAGAAAATCAAATTTAATTATGTACATATGGGGAATCCACATAAACATGACAGATTGTAAAGACAGGCAAGATGAGGTATCTATGTCATTCTGGACTAAGGAGAAGGGGTAGGGGTCTGAGGCTTAATGGAAAGAGAAATGTTTGGTGAACAGATGAGTGCTGGGCCATTGAGAACCAATGGAACAGAGAGAGGACTTTGATCAGACAGGCCTTGCTGGGTTCTTCCCTGTCTACCCCTCCTAGTTTCTATTAGACTGTGGTTATCTGTGGGGGTAGCTCACTTCCTAGAGCTACCTAAGTTCATTGAGGTAGTTGGGGGAGAGGCAAGAAAAACATTGTGCATCCTCTGTTCCTCAAAAATAATCAGCTTAAAATGAGACACACACTCAAAAGTCCCATTTTGGGATGGCAGATTTCACTCCTCTGCATTTCTGTTATTGTCATTATTTTTGTGTAAACATCTGAGTAAATTAAGGAATTGCAATACTACATGTAGATGTAAATACTGTATTTCAGAAGACTTCTATTGTCTTTGGTATTAATACCTTAAAAGGTGAGGGAAAAATTGGTAAAGCAAGTCTGGTGTGTTCTAGAAAACCAAAAAGCATAGGGTACCATGGAGTACCAGGGAGTGAGTATTGGGGTTACAGAGGACATAAGAAATTACTTCATTCTATTGTCAAGTGTTTGTACCTACATACAGACCATTTTGAATGCAGAGAGCCAATATATATCTCTGTAAGTCTATAGCTTAATCTGAAGAGGCTCCTGTAAGTAGGAAATATCTTTGGAATCATGTTTATTTTCAAAAAATAAATCTAAGTTTCTTCCTTCACTACATACCAAATTTTGTTTCATATTTGTATTTAAATATGTTAAATAGAAAAATGAACTTAAGTCCAGGTTGTTAAAGGGTTGTTAAAGGGTGTCGATTATAGCAGGGTCCACAGCAGAAGAAGGCTGTCAACAATCTAGATACCCTTCCGTAGAGGGCAGGTTGAATAAACCATAGCCCTACCAGAGAATATTATGCAGCCATTCCATAGTGAGGGGAAAATGTGTGTGCAGCGACCTCCAGGAGGTACCATGTGAAAATGACAAGGTTTGGAATAGCTTTTATAGGGTGGCTCCCATTTGTATAAATAAAAATGTTATTCTGTCATGAAATTTATACAACAAATAAGTATAGGGTACCTACTGTGTGTGGGACTAATCTAGGTGCTTGGCTATAGTGGTAAGTGAAACGAAGTATTCTCATGGAATTTATACTTGAGTGGAAGCAGACAGATAGTGAAAAATGTATCATTACATTACCTAGTGACAGATAGTGTTAAATACAGTAATGCAAGTGAAGTGTGAGAGGGAGAATCAGGGACTTTGGTTGCTCTTCCCCGCAAGAGACAAGGATAAAGTGACTTTGGAACAGAAGCTGGAGGTTGGTGGGAACAGATTGGAGGGAATGAGGATAGGGGTGATATCTCTAGTTTTACTACTTTGATATTTTGAGGCCTGTAAATATTCTTCTTAAATAAATTACAAGAATGAAAAAAACCTAAGATTCAACATAAACATGCATAAATGAACCTAGTACATTATCAGAGTTGAAAACACAGCCACACAAAATAAAAATTTAAGTAACTTAACCCTTGATGGGATGTATCCTAAGTGCAGTGTGGCGATGACATCTTAAACTTGACTTAGCAGTTTCATTGTAAGTATTGTTAGTGGTATTGTAATTCTGAAACATTTTCTGTCTGTCAGAAGATAGAGCAAATGAATTAAGATACTGATCTTCTGCGAATCTGAGTCTCCGCTGTGGAAGAAGGCAGATGACAAAAAGGGTATTGTAGGATCTGAGGAAACCCTGTGTTAGGGCATGGGGGTATAGAGTTTTTGTGAGATTTGAAGAGTTAAAATTTTGGAGGATCTTTTTAAGGAGAAATAAAATAAAGAATTAGGTATAGAACCTGGAAAAGAGCTCATTAGCCTCATAGTAAATGTTTCTCAAATCTAGTGGTGTTGAATTTGACTTTATACAGTTTTATTTATACGGTTTTCTTGCTTTATATGGTGGAAAGGCCTAGAGACAAGCATAGCCTTCTAGCAATGAACACACCTCCTGCTCACAATGTGTTTCCTAATACATTCCCCAACAGAGATGAATGAAATGATCCTTGAGAATGGTTGTCTCCAGGTCTGAGCTGGAAAAGTACAAGGAGGGAGATCACCTAGCCTCTTGGTGCCAGACTCACTCGTGGGCTCAAAGACTAATGGGATCCTATCAAAAGGACATGTAAGGATAGGTCCTAAAGCTTTCTGTCCTACTTCGCTGTGTATATTCATATACTCGAGTGCTAATACAAAGCAGTGTTCACTTCATAACTCTGTGTCAGATCCTTCTGAAGGCCAAGTTGGCTTGGGAGTGGAGTTGAATCAAAATCAGGGGCACTGAGAAATTTTCATAAGAGGAATGCTGTAGAGCCAGCCTAACATGGATGTGCCTAAAAGAAGGCACAGACAGCCATACAGGGACAGCTGGTGGCATGCTTTTCCCTGCAGTCCTCGCCCTGCTTTTCAGAGAATCCATAAATTGGTGAAATTGTTTCTTTGGGAATATTCTGATGGGCTGTTAGCTAGTTGCTGCTTTCCCAAGGAAAAGCAATGGTCTGCTGTCCTCATATTGTGTCTTTTCCTTCTCTGTTTTTGTCTTTCATTAACGAAATTAATCTATTAATTGGTTTCTCTAGTATATAAAATAGTATACTGATAAATGTCTCAAAATGCTTTTTTGCCATTTCCTAAGTTTGCTCTACATTCATGAAATCCTATTATGTCTGAAAACCATTGTACCATGGAAAGTAGTTTCTTACCCCCCTTTTCCCCCTCAAATTAAAGATTCTACAAGAACAAAAATGCCTTCTTATAAGGATCTTTTTTGAGTTGATAACTAGCTGTGTTAATGACCTTAAAATTTTTAAGGCCACCGGTTTTCCCATGTACTCATTAATCCTTCCAAAGTGCCCAAGACTGAAATAATTAGCATTCAAATAAAAGCAGAAATAGTGGGATCCAACAGAATATTGGTGAGATGGCAGAGACCGTATTTAGAGCGAAAATTATGAGAAAATACCAAATACATGTGATGAATTGGTTGGCATATAAAAAGACCCCAAAGCAAGTAATTACTGGAGTAAAAGGAAAGGGGAACAGAAAACAGAAGTAATGAATGGGTAGGTCAGTGTCATGCAGAGTAGATTAAAAAAAAAAAAATGGCTCCATGAAAATAATAGTGGGGAAATAGTAGCATAAATACAATGCTGGTGGAAATTTCAGCCAGGTTTGATACTGCAAAGCTTTTGAATACCCTCTGTAAATATGAATGTGAGCCTTCAAAACACAATGTTACTCCTGATGAAGGGGGCCTATACATGAGAGAGTATTAAAGGCATGATTCCGAAGAATGCTGCTCCCGTGAAGCTTGATGGTTAGAGCCTCGCTTTGATGTGCATGGTGGTAAATTAACATGAACTTTTCGTGTGGGTGGGTGGGGTGGAAGACAGACCCGAAGGAAAAATATACATTCTATTGAAAATGCAGATAAATACAGAATAAATGATTCTCTTGTTCTGCAAATAGAACCCATTGGAACACATTGAAATGAAACCGTAAGTACGCTCCCTCTCAGGAAAGCCTACCTCATCATGTAGAATAACATTGCATTAGAATGGAGTCAACATCTTGGCAAAATTTGGAAGGAAAAAAAAAAAAAGAAAGGTCTTTAGCTGGTTTAACTTAGACTGGGCTTGTCATTATAAGAACATGGAAATAATCTAGTAGAGTCCGCAGAAACTGGTATTTTTAAGAAGACCGTTGGAAAGCTGATTAGACATCTATTTGATTTGGCGTGTAAGAAAATTGGGCCTAAAACGTAAAGGGAGCCAGAAGGGCCATTACGTGTATAGATTGAATATTGTTATACAAATGTACCGAGTCACTCTTAGCACTTAAACAAATGATTACCAGCAGAACGATGCATTTGACATTCAGCCCATGTTACTCTGGAACAAAGTTGTGAGGCAGACCATAAATCTTGTGCCAATGATGCACATGAGCATGGGTTCTTTGATTTTTATTTTTTGGCATTACCTTAGTCATTCTTAAGTTAGAAAATCACAGAATCAGAGTTGGAAGGACATCTAGAGACATCAGCTGAATTACTTCCCTGCATCAACTCACTACCTTGTGTGTAAACATTTCCAGGAACAAAACATTTTACAACTTCCCCAAGGAGACTGTTAAATCATTCTAATGTTTATAAGCCTTAACAGCTAGGAGTTCTGTTCCACATGGGCATTGTGTTTGCCCTCATTCCTCTGTTCCCACCATGTATTTCTTCTCCCATTTCGTGTGGCTTCCTCTCTTTTGAATCCTGTTTTCCTTTATTCAAGTACATCTGTTTTCCTTCTTCCTTGCATCCCTAGTCCAGGTTTTGTCGAATATTCTGCTGCCACGTTTGTTGTCCTTGTAGTTCTTGTCGGCATCTCCAGATCTTTCTGTTTTCTCCTGAATCCTCAGTAAGTGTATTTTGGATTGAGAGCAAATGAACCCAAATGTAACAAATCAAGCTGGGAGGAAAATGAGGGATTAGAAAGTGTGAATACCTAAAGGACTGTTTTCACCAAATGCAGGATATAAACGCATTCTTGCAGACTTAGGAGAACCTCAGTGGGGATGGCTGCCAACTTCTCTCTCTGGTTTACTTACCCAGGCAAGATTGTTGGGAATGCTTGTTGGCCAATGTTATTAGCATACATAAAGCTCTCTGTTGGAAAATTTACAGAATCAATTAGAGTTCAGAATATTTTTTTACAAGCATGGTTGAGGGACTCATTTAATGAATTGCATTTCAGGATGTTTCTATTCTTGTAGGGACTGCCTGTAAAATATTAGCAGGTGGCACTGAAGACCATGGGAGATTTTACACTTCAAGAGGCACTCCTGTAGGTATGCATTTTCCATCTAGTAGGTGGCACATCAGTTTGGAAGTTGTATTGTTCCTCAAATCCTAATTTTACAAATCCCACAGAATTTTCCAAAGAGTAACCTTTGCGTTTCACATAGAATCACTATCTAAATCAATTTATGAATAAATCCAGTGATTCTTCTTTTTGTGAGCTAAATTCTTGTTTCATTTGTGTTGATAATGCTGAGTCCTTTTGTTTTCACCATCAAGGCAGTCCCTTGATTTGCTTAGCATAAGTGGATATTTTTGTGCTAAGTGAGGAGCACAGTTTATTCCAAAAGTCTCAGCTCCTGATAACTATAGAAGTTCATTCTAAAAGAGGATCATACATATTCATCAAGTTTTTGGATAAAAATAAAAGCAGTACTTTAATTTACAATATTTTTTATTAATAGAACTTTTACAGCCTGCTTATGTTTATGGAGAGTTACTATTTGCAGGAGGTATTCAGCAAAGTATCAATGTCTGTCAGAAAAGAATTTTATTGTAGAATCATCGCAGAGGGACCGACTACTCTTTCGGATGACTCCGAAGTGAGAGTATTGAAAGTTTCAAGTCCTAGCTCAAGCATACTGGGCAAGGGTTTTGGGAAACATGTAAATGAATCAAGAGGTTAATTGATTATTGGAAGTTTTTTATAGCTGCAAAAATAAATGTATCATGTAATTACAGTGTGATAAGTTTAGCTATGAGAGATAATGCATAAAAGCCACCTTCTTTCTGAGTGTGTGTGCATGTTCTAGGAGATGATGAATTATGAATAATGAGTGCCGTGGTTACACATGTGTTTAAAGGGAATAGTCTTTTCCGTACCATCAAGTCATAAAATCTCCTCTGGACCTTGAAGCTCCAGTCTTTTGCTACTCTGGCGGCTGGCCTCTGGGAGCCTTTCTTTCAGGTAAGGAGACGGTAAACTTGGGCTGTAGAAGGCCAGATAGTAATTATTTTCGGCTTCGTGGCCCATGTGGTCTCCATTGTAACTACGCAGCTTTGCTTGAAAACAAACAGGAAGATACAGAAACAAATGGGTGTTACTGTGTTTCAGTAACACTTTATTTCCAAAAAGAAGCGGCAGGTGGGATTTTGCCCACGAACTCTAGTTGATTACCTTTGTTCTGGGTGTCTGAGTCTTGCTCGTTATTACACGTTTCTCTCAGAGAGGTTCTTGGGTCGTTTCACATTCTGCCTGAAGAATGTTTTTAAAGGTATTTTTCAGTCCCTTTCAAGGTAGTCAGAAGAGCTGTATTGCAGTAAGTGTTTTAAAGTGCCCTGATGTATCACATAGGGAGAGTGTGGTACTGGGTCCCCCCTGGAAGAGCTGATGTTCCCCCCCCAGAGAGCATCTACAGTGTGTGCTAGACAGAGCCCTGGCACAAGACTGGGGAAGCTGGAGGTCTACTGTGCATCTGGGACCACAGGCCTTGGTTTCCTCGGTAGCAAAGGAGGATACTGGGATGAGAATTGCATGAATTTTTACCAGCTCCAGGATTTTATGATGCTAAATTAAGGTTCTTGGCAAGGCTGATTCTGTAGGCAGCCTCAGATCTCCATGTTGCACTTGTAAGCCATGTTCCTCAGAACAAATAGCAGACACCAGTAACTTTTGAAGGAGAACACACTTCTTGTTTCACCCTTAGGAACTGATGAGAAGTAACGCCTTTGTGGGCAGTTTTAAAACCAGGTTTGGAACTCCGCATATATTCCCTGCTTACCTGCATGAGGCTGACCTTGCTCTTGAGGACATTTGTGGGTAAAAGCAGGAATATTTTTCTTTTAAAATTGGTAGCTATAATGAA
Organism: Neomonachus schauinslandi; assembly: GCF_002201575.2. Classification (NCBI taxonomy): domain Eukaryota; kingdom Metazoa; phylum Chordata; class Mammalia; order Carnivora; family Phocidae; genus Neomonachus; species Neomonachus schauinslandi. Next base: position 13,125,417 of record NC_058409.1, read on the forward strand.
TATTTTTTTTAAAAATGGCTCATATTTTTCGTGTGATGTATTTCGTTCTTTCTTAGAGTCCCCTTTCTTTTTACATTATAACATTTATGAAATCAAAATGTTTTTCACACAATTACTGTCATTTAGGTAGCAATCGTGAAGGAATTACTGTATTTGGGCATCAAAACTTGTAGCACTGTATAGACATATAGCTAAGTGTTGCTATTGATATTGTATAATCCGAAGCCCGCAAGGGAATCCTGAGAACAGTTAGTGAAGCACAGTTTAGAAATGCGTCTTCATTGTCAAATCACTGTTGCACACCAGAAACTAATGTAACGTTCTATGTCAACTATCCAAAAAAAAAAAAAAAATGCCGTTTCACCAGGGATCTTGATGGCACTGAGAACAGTTTTCTAGAAAATTATGGACCTTACTGACTCTGAATTGATCAGTAATTTTGAATCTGAATGTGAAGAATTCACATTCTTGTGAATGTGGGGGGAAATAACAACTTAGGTCCAATAAAGTTTTAGTGAGCTCTTTTTGCGACCCAAATGGCAAGTGATCAAAAGTATTGACATAATTTAATTGGCAGTGGTGTATTTTTGTTCTTAGTGGCACATAAAGTAACAGTGTGTTTTTGTAATTGATGACATCTTAGATTTATAAACACGCTCCTACTATGAAGGTAGGAAATGTTTGAGGATTTAGAAGAAAAAATTATGAATTATAAAAAGAATGAGGAGGTAAATTAGGGCAAAAGGAGGTTTTATTTTGCCTTTCAGCACTGAGTCAGGTAAAGGATGAGAAAAGTACATTGAGACCTTGATGCGTACTTCTGTCAGAGAGAAGTGAGCTAAGATCACCAGTGGAATGTAATAATATTAAGCCCCTGGAAGAACATTGAGCCTGTCTGTGTTTTTTTGTTTGCTTGTTTGTTTTTGTTTTTATTTTTTATTTTTTTTTAAAGTGGGCTCCATGCTGGGCTTGAACTCACAGCCCTGAGATCAAGACCTGAGCTGAGACCAAGAGTCAGATGCTTAACTGACTGAGTCACCCAGACACCCTGATCCTGTAAATCCTCCATGTTCCATGCCTGGAACAGAGCTGGCTGCCCATAATTTCTTTGTTGAGCATGAGGATAAGTGGTCTCCAGAGCAAGGTGGGTACATAGGAGAAGCTGTGGTCATGCGGCCTTTTATGTCGACTTGAAAAGCTTCAGAAACATCCCTTGTCACAAATGTAAGTCCTTCTTCGGCTCCGAGGGTTCGAAATATTTATAAAAGTTACTCTTAGGCTTCATCTCTGAGTTTGTGTTAGACAAAGAAGCTTGAGTCATCAGCGCTGATACTCAGGTTTGCAGGAGTTTGTACTGAAACTGGCCTTGACAAAACAATTCAACCAGCTGGAACTAAATGAAAACCAAGCCCAAGTTTTCCCTGAACTTTTTCTTTTTTTTAATAACTCAACAGTTAAGATCTTGGCAAAACCCTTTTTAAAAGTAGCCCATGATTAAACTACCCTTTTAACCATTAGCCTGAGAGAAGAAATAGAAAGGCAAGGTTATCAGTTTCTGTACCAATTTTGATAGAAGCAGATGCTAACTACACAGAATTCTTGCTGAACTTGTTTCCATATGGTCTCCAGTATGTTTTGTTCTTGCAATTTTTAGAGCCTGCAATACTTTGGGAAGCCTAGGTGTCATCACCACCCAAGCAAAACCAAATTCTTAAACTTAAAAAATCTTTTTGGTTAGAGAAATGAATTTATTTAAAAAAATAGATGTTGAGGTGTTAAAATGAAAGCTTTCCTGGGGTATTTAGAATTTTAGTGTATGCATAGGGTCCTTGCTTTCTTTATCAGTGTTCTTTGATGTTATATGCTATAGGAATAAATAAATATAAAAACATATAAAGTTTTGTTGAGGAAATGATAGCAATGTATATTAAGGAATTATAATATTGTTGTATATGCATAATGATTAGGATTGTGTGGAGAGATTTTAAATGATAGAGAAATGCTAAGGAGCAGAAGATCAGTGAGGGTCAGAGTGTTCACAGAAGTCTTTTGAGACTTCCCCTTCAGAATTCTGATAGAGCACGATGAAAGGGTAGAGTGTTTCTGTCCAGGGGGCTGTGTGAGCTCAGACACAAAGGGAAGGCAATTGGCCTGAACATGGGGGAGAGCAGGAATCTGGGAATAGAGACAAATAGTTAGCTGAGTAAAATAAAACCAATAATAGAATATTCCACAATTGATGATATCCACACCATGTGCTACGTTCTGTCTAGTACTGGAGATTCAGTGATGGACAAGACCAATGGAGTACCTACCATCAGGCGACTGACATTCTAGTTGGGTGCAGCAAATAAACAAGCAAATAAATAAAAGAAGCAGGTTTGTGGTAAGGAATAACATCAGTAATACTACTATTAATATGGCGAAGGGGATAAGAGCTAGATGCTAAGGCAGTGAGTACTGGAGATGGATGCTAATTTAGGTAGTGTAGTCAGGGAAAACATCTCTAAGGAGCTGACTTGCAAGCCAAGATCTAAAGGTTGAGGAGCCAGCTAGGTAAGGGGGGGGGGCGAGGAGAGAACAGGTAGCACAGAAAAAGATGGATAAGTTTAAAAAACTAACAGATTTTGAAGCCTGGAACAAAGTAAGGAAGAGAGGCAAGGGCTCAAGATGAACTAAGCAGGTAAATAGGACCCAGGTCATGTTGGACATCAAGGGGCAAAGTAGAGAATTTGGATTTTGTTCTAAGTGCAATGAGTAGAAATTCTTGGGAGAGTTTTAAGTAAGAATATGATCAAATATGACATATAATTTAAAGGCTATTCTGGTTCTTGTGTATATAGCAAATTGAGGGGGATAATCATCACCATCATCCTCATCAAGATCGTACCTACACAGCACTCAAGTATGTATCACACAGTATTATAAGTGCTTTATAATTACGGTCTCATTTAATCCTCATAACAACTCTGTGAGGTAGATAGTATTATTAATCCCCTCTTTTAGAGGTAAAGGTACTAAGATAGTACTCGGAGGTCAGTTACTTTGGCCATGCATTCATGTTAGTAGATGGCCAGACTGATCACTGTGCTGTCCTGTCAGTAGGAACCAGGAAGTGGTAGAGGCTTTTGCTGTAGTTGGTGAGAGAGAACCTACTACCTTGGACTGGAGAGTAGGACTGATGGAACTCGGTGGTCGGTTAGAGTTGAGCTGGTGGGGGTGGGGGGGTGGGGGGAGGGGTGGCAGTAGAGAGTAGTCAAGATTAGTGTCTAGATGTCTTCTCATGGCTGATAGAGAGCATCTCAAGTCAGAGAAGGTTTGTGTGGATGAACAGGAAAATCATGAAACAATAATTTGGGTAAGTGTAGTGATAGAGGATGCTTGTTTGAGAAAGATGTGTTTGATGGTACTGGGAGTAATGAATCAGAATTATAAAGTCCAAGAGCCAGGAAGTCTTTAAGGAGTCTGTTTGTAGGGACCTCTGTGTGAGAAGTTGGGGAGCTTGTATAAGGCAGATGGCTTTGGGATTAGAAAGGAAAACATGGCCACAGGGATATTTTTAAGGAAAATTTCTGTCTTTGAAGCGTACTGGAAATGAGAAATTAATTGAAAGGCATACCTAAGAAAGCTGCGCAATCATTTGTGTGACCCAGATGCAGTTTGTAATCATTGATGATTTCTATTCTGTTTCTAGAAGATAAATAAACTTTTAGGGCTGAACCCAGTGTCTTGGACCATCCATCTTCACATGAACACTCAGGCCTTTAAGAATGTATCATGCACAGAATTGAAATTGCACAATTAAAACTCATGTCCTGCTTATGACTTACAAATGAAAAGTGTGTTTTCTATTAAAGTTCAATTTAATAAATACTTATTGAGGGCTTATTCTAAGTCAGTGAGGTGCCAGGGATATAATAGTGGCAAAAGCAATGCTAAATTACTGCCCACCTGTGGCTCTACTTATGCTCTGGAAGATTCTTTGCACTTTGTATTTTGTGATGCACAGACCCACAGTGCAAACAGAAAGAACATATATGAACGGGGGCGCCTGGGTGGCTCAGTTGGTTAAGTGACTGCCTCGGCTCAGGTCATGATCCTGGAGTCCCGGGATCGAGCCCCGCATCGGGCTCCCTGCTCGGCGGGGAGTCTGCTTCTCCCTCTCCCACTCCCCCTGCTTGTGTTCTCTCTCTCGCTGTCTCTCTCTCTGTCAGATAAATAAATAAAATCTTTAAAAAATATATATTTATGAATGTTAAAAATGTTATCACTTTCATATTGTTCTTCATAAATCCCAGAGTAAAAGTAAATGCAGCTAATGTATCCCTATATAAAGTGTCCACAAATTTCCCTTAAATGTCAAGTCACTGAAGTAAAACACCCCGAGGCTTCATTTTCAGGGGGGTGTGGGAGCCTGTTTTTAGGGTAACTTTTATAAAGCCTCTTGAGATTGGTTCCAGTTTGTATTTTGAGCAGAATAATTTCAAAACATGACATATGAAAATATCAGATAGCAGCAAAAATGAAAATGTTTTCCTTTATAAATAAAGGAAACACACTGAGTGTTAATTTCCTGTGTTTTACAAAGCACAGATAATCTGGCTCTGTGTTGCCCTGCAGGACTTGGCCATCTGTGGCAGTTAACATTAACATGCAATTTTTTTTTACCCTCTTAACAAATTTTTTTAAAATTTTCTTGAAATGCAATTAACATGCAGTATTATATTAGTTGCAAGGTGTGCAATATAATGATTAAACAAATTGGTACATTCCTCAGTGCTCATCATGATAAGTATATTCTTAATCCCCTTCATCTATGTTACCCATCCCCCTATCACCTCCCTTCGGACACCCACCAGTTTGTTCTAAGAGTCTGTTTTTGTCCATTTCTCTGTTTTTCTTTGTTCGTTTGTTTTATTTCTTAAATTCCACACATGAGTGAAATCATACAGTATTTGTCTTTCTCTGACTTACTTCACTTGGCATTAATACCGTCTAGGTCCGTCCAAGTTGTTGCAAATGTCAAGATTACATTCTTCTTTATGGCATATTACTCATCCATAAAAAGGGATGGAAACTTTTTTAGGGGGTACATGAAATATTGTTGAAATGAGGACAGAGGCAGAGAAAGCTGCCGGCTGCTGCTGGGTGGAGTGAAATCCAGTACTTATGTTCGCACACCAGAGGGTGTTGGGAAACCTCAGGGCGATGGTAGCGCAGGACTTGCGGGGGTGGGGGCTGGGGGCTATGTAAATGAGCCAATGATAAACCAAGTAGGAACAGCCTAGGCCTGAGCAGGTGGTCCCGATTGCTGTGTGTCGGGAGTGGATTTTCAGCAGTGTTTCCTAGAATTGTTAGGTAGCTCTTGGACACGTACCATTGCAAAAAGAGTCCAGGTACCTTACTTTGGTTTGCTCAAAGAAATCTTGAACAATCCTGTGTAATGGATAGCTCTGGACTCTGGCCCCAAGTCGCCTATTTGTGAACATACTGGGGCCTATGTAGCAGAAGGAGGTTTTATTTCTATATACAACAGCAGAAAAAGAAGTTCTAGTTTACTGGCTAAAAAGCCTGGCTCATACATTTAGTCTTTAATAGGAGACTTGAGAAAATAGTCTAAATATCTCGGGTATGATCACAAGTGCAAAGAGAGCTATTATCATGCTTTAGAGTAGAGTGTGACGTGGTGGGAGAAAAGATTTGCTCCCTGAGATTATTGCTGTCAGGCGAATTGTAGTTGCCTAGGTGAGAAATGGTCCAGTCTTAGGCTAAGGCAGCGGTAGACAAATGAAGCAAAGGATGGTGTGTAATCATCAAACCATAGCCTTGTAGAGCTGGATGTGCCTTAAAGATATTCTTCCAAATGAGAAATTGCAACTATACCATCTACTGTTCCAGTGACATTGGACCAGGTTTTTTTTTTTTTTTAATTGCTGATGGTCGATTTTAATAATTTGTAAAATGGTGTCCCATTGTTTCTATAAGACTCCACTCAGATGTGCCGTAAAACAGCCAGTAGGTAGGAAAGGTATAATTACGGGAGAGGTTTTGAGGAAAGAAGTGACAGGTTTTGGCAGTAGACTCCATATGCACAGTAAAAAATGAGTCAGAGTTTAGTCATTAACACATTCTGTTCCTTTTTGGTCATATGCATTTATGAGATTCTATAAATGAGGATGATTAGCATTCATTTGAACATTAAGTGGCATATTGGTAAAACAATTTTCTCTGTTGGCCTTTTGTTAACTCCCAAACCTTCCAAAGCTGGAAAAGCAATCATTTGCACTGATTTTGTGTATTCTTTCATGTGCTTCGCAGAAAGATCAAGTTATTTGTTTCCCGTTTACTTTCTCATCTGTGCAGTGTCTGAATAAAAGATTTCGCTTGATGTGCAGGTCTTGGCCTTGCTCTTCTGCGTCATCCGTGGGTCCCCTTGCTACCTTCATCAGCTACGTTTTGCTTGTGATTGCTGTGTGTCGGGAGTGGATTTTCAGCAGTGTTTCCTAGAATTGTTAGGTAGCTCTTGGACACGTACCATTGCAAAAAGAGTCCAGGTACCTTACTTTGGTTTGCTCAAAGAAATCTTGAACAATCCTGTGTAATGGATAGCTCTGGACTCTGGCCCCAAGTCGCCTATTTGTGAACATACTGGGGCCTATGTAGCAGAAGGAGGTTTTATTTCTATATACAACAGCAGAAAAAGAAGTTCTAGTTTACTGGCTAAAAAGCCTGGCTTTGACAGCTTGCCCTCACTTCTGCTAAATATGTATCTAAGATCCATCAATTCTAAAATCTTGAGTATTTACCCTCACGAAACTCTGCCATCTACATAGCTTGTTTGTACAGCTTTACAGCATACATCTTGAATTGTCCAAAGGGAAATAGAAGAATCCTGTGACAGAAAACTACTGGTACCCAGACGAATATCCTGCCAAGGAGGTTCAATGTCGGTGAGTTACGAGATGAGGTAGCCAGAGAGAAGTTTTGTGAACTGAGTTTCATTCCAGAACATGAGGGTCTGTTATGCAACATGAAGCATACTCATGAATGGCCTACCCCTGTCCTTTCAGCCTTCCTGGGCTCACCTGCAGCTGAAGGATGATACCGTTTCTGGAGCACTGACACCTTTCTTCCACAGAACTATCTGCTTCTCTCTGGTGACTGAGATCTTTCTCTAGTACTAGGAAAGATGGCTTTCCTTCCCTCAGGGCAAATTGGGTGAGGTGTTCTTAGGCCTTGTGGCCCTCTCCACAAATGGGAGTGGTGGTCGGTGAATGCCCCAGCCAACCCCAACAGTCTTCCGGTGTATTCTCTGTCCTGTGATGGACGGAGACCCAACACCCACAGAGGTTACCCACTTCCCAACTCATGCTTTCTAGACTTTTCTCCCTTCCCCATCTCACTTTTTCCATTCCATCATTTGTGCTTCCTAGGACACCTCTGAAGAACCAACCCACGCTGAGATACTTGTTTCAAAGTAAGACCCAATCATGAAGTGTAGACTTGATTTTCAAGGCCACAGGGAGCCAATTATGAATTTTAAAGCAGGGGAAAATATGTGATCTGATTTACATTTCAGAAAGTTCACTGTCTGAAGTGCAGAGAATATACTACAGCAGGACAGGACTGGCGGCAAGAACAGTAGGAGGTTGCTGAGTTAATTTGGGCAGGAAATGAATATTTTGGAGGAAAAAAGCATATAGAAAAGGTAGTTCTTTAACCTTTAACACAATAGCACCATTCTCCAATTTGGGGGTCAGTCTTTGTAACAGTGTGAACAGCCCAGCCTTGTTCCACAGATAAGTCAAGTGTCAACTTTCTAACTCTTAAAGGTCATCACTTACCTTCATGCGATTGCTTAGTCATCCAGTCTCAAAATCATTGTAAGGTCTTTGTTGGTGCCCAGCCTTTACTCCGTGTTAAACAGAATGACCAGTCCTTCAGCAGAGTCTCCACATGCTTGAAATCTCACTCCAGAGCACAAAGGAGGGTTTGGCACCCTTTCCTAAGAAGCTGTAGCTGGCCGTTAGATCAAGGTTCTCTTCTTGGAGTTTATTCCCATGAGGCACTCAGTAAGTCGACAAATTATGCCAAACAACCCAAGATTACTTGTCATTGGCTGTCTTTTCTTACATTTGTATTTAACAAATTATGTTCCTGAGGCTGTTTGTTTACTTGGAGGACCATAGCCTGCAATTTGGGTAAACTGCTACCCTGAAATTTCGGTAAGTTGATGTTGTCCCAGCTGTGACTTCCTGGTTTAAGCAGCTGTACTTATCACTGGGTTGGAAGTGGACCACAGCTGTGATGGGACCTTGTTGTGTTGACTGCCTCAGGGTGGAGGCCACGCCAGGGTCCCAAATTACCTACAGGGTGGGCTCCGGTGCTGTGGGATGTCAGTGGTTAATGTGTTACCCCAAGCAGTTACACATATTCTTTTTCAGTGTGAACTCAATATAAATAGGCAAGAATAAAATATGCTTACTATTAAAATTATACTTTTTTTAAGTTTAAGGTATACAATGTGGTGATTTTATCCATATCTATCTTGCAAAATGATAATCACAATACAGTTATTTCGCACATACATCACCTAACATAATTAAAATTTTTTGTGATGAGAACTTTTAAAACCTATCTAAAGTTTTCAAATATATAATACAGTATTGTTAAATGTCGTAACCATGCTAAACGTTATATCCCCAGAACTTACTCATCTTTTAAGGAGAGGTTTTTACTGCCTTCATCCATTTTCCCCCTACTCTCTCCTTTCCCACTTCCCAGGAGCAACCACCAACTCTGTTTCTATGAGTTTTATTTTTTTTTTTTTTTTTTTTAGATTCCACCTGTCAGTGAGTTCCTACAGTATTGATCTTTTTCTGCCTGGCACCTTTCATTTAGCATAATGTCTACCAGGTTCATCCATGTTGTCACAAAATGGCAGGATTTCTTTATTTCTGATGGCTGAGTAATGTTCCATTAACATATGTCACATTTTACCTCTTCATCATTAGTGACCACTTACGTTGCTTCCATGTCTTGGCTATTGTGAATATGCTTTGAGATTTTCAGATACATACCCAGGAATGGAATTGCTGGATCTATTAGTAGAGGAATGTCCTTAATGTTTTGCATGGTGGGTGTGCCAATTAATGTGGGAGGTTATGTGTCTTAGAATATAATATGGATTCTTTACCTGGCTTAATTCCTAACAAACTCTCCCTCTATAGTGTCTTATTTTGCCTAGATTCTAAAGCTTTATTCTTTGTTTCATGGCTTCTTCCTCAATCTTCGAAGTTAGCAGCATAGCATCTTCAAATCTCTTGGCTTTTGTCACATTGCCTTCTCCTCTGTGATCAAATATCCTTCTCTCATAAGAACACTCGGGATTGCATTTACGGCTTGTCCAGGTAATACAGAATAATTTCCCTATATGAAGATCTTTAACTTCATATCTGCAAAGTTCCTTTTGCCATATAAGTTAGTAATCACAGGTTGCAGGGATGAGAACCTGGGTAGCCTTAGGAGTCCTTAGGCAGCCTGCCTGTAGCAGGTCCTTCTCTCAGGGCAATCCTCCATGCTGGTTTCCTTAATCTCAAATTTGGATGAACTAACTAAATTTTCTAGTGTGAAGGTTTTTAAAAAATTGACTGAACTATGCTTTATATGAAAGAACAATGTGAATAATTATTAGGAGATAAAATGATTTTTTTTTGTATTAATGTTTACAAATAGTGGCACAAAACCCATCCTGGGTTCATGTTCAGGTAATGCAGAAAATTCAGAATTTTGATTGTAAATTACACCTAAATTTAAATCCTGTTTCACTATTTACTAGCCATGTAAACTTGGACAAATGATTGGGCTAATTTGACCTCATTTCTCTTATCTGAGAAAGGTTAATAAGACCTCACAGGATTGTTGCAAAAAAATATGTAAAATGTAAAAGACTTTTTAAAAATATTAGTCAAATGTAATATGTATTATTTAGTGTAAAATTACAGTTAAAGGCATTTTCCCATTATGATAGTTTCTTTATACCTAGGCTTTCTGAGGAGAAGGATTATTCAAAGAAGAAATGGCCTTCAAAATCTGAATTCCCATTAGATGTGCCTATGAATGCTGCTTTTTAGGCATTGCCAACAAGTATAAGTTTGAGAGAACTTCTCTACTTTGCTGTTTTGATTAATAATATTTGTAGATGCTGGGAGAGCATTTTGTTTTTATACTTGGTTTATAAACTCAGGGTCTTAAAAACACTTGGATTGGTATGCAGTGTAGGTGGGTCTTAATTGCTTTTTTGCTTTTGTTCTCTAACATCAGGCTCTTCCCAAGCAGTAGTGCTGTGGTTCTCTTCTTGTGCTAATCTATGTATTTCATGGATCCTTGTCAGCAAAAATGTAGCCACCAACCATATACCAAAGCAGACATCAGAAAGACAGAAATGGGCCCTGTTCTCCCATCCTGCTCACTGGGTAACTGCAGTGTAGGGATCTCTGTATTTGTGATGATCAGAGGCGAGGACTTGGTGGGTAAAGACTGCATTCTTTCAGAATGGAGATAGTGCTCTGGAGTGATTGATCTGGATTAGAATAGCAGAGAAAGAGTCCTTAAAATGTACATACTTAGGTTTTTGCTTTATAATGTTAGGAAAATTCCCTACTAAATGTTAAATAAGTGGGAGAAGTCACCTTGATTCTGCAGTTCACTGCTTACCAAGGATCACCTTACTCAGTACCAACCTCATAAATAAATTGATGACCACATCTATAAATATTTTTTAAAGATTGTATTTATGTATGAGAGAAAGAGAGACAAGCAGGGGGAGTGGCAGGCAGAGGGAGAAGCAGTCTCCAAGCCATGCAAGGAGCCCAATGCGGGACTTGATCCCAGGACCCTGGGATCATGACCTGATCCGGAGGCAGATGCTTAACTGACTGAGCCACCCAGGTGTCCTTCACATGTATAAATATTTTTTGAATGAGTGAATGAATGTTGGGACTTAGTAGTCCTTGTTTATGGAAATGGAGGTTCCAGGGATGGATCACTATTCCTTTCAGAGGAGTTTATGGTATCTTCAGCACTCACCGTGTGGGCAGTTGGGACTTGTGGCTTCATGATGATTTTCTCAAAATCGTGGCTGGTACTGGGTGCTGCTAAGTTATATTTTTCTTTATTGACTATAGACCTAGGAATATTGACACTACAATGCTTTGAGGGTTCAATGGTTCATAGGTAATTTGAGCTGCTTTGGAATGCAACTTAGAATATTGAAAACAAAAAGTATACATTTGTACAGGTACACATTAATCACAACATAATGCACTTATCGGTTCATAATTGTACTCTGTATGTACGCATTTGTGTAATGTCATGGGGAGCATAAAAATGTCATTACATGTAGGCTGTTTGTTTAGTCTGCTCAGAACAAGAAAGAAAGAGTAATTTATCCAGGGTGGACGTCTTACGGTGAAGGTACTCCTGATCAGATGAAAGAAAATTCCCCAAAGGATAACTGTGATAGTGATGGATGTGAAGTAAACTAGAATGAAGTGAAATAAATCCCCAACTGCAAAATACACAGCCTCCTCTATTATAAAGCCCCATTTGCTATTTGGTCAAAGAATGACAGTCTTCTCACAGGGGGAAGCTTTGATGCTTTCTGTTCCTCTGAGCAACTTAAATCTACTCATGAATTTCTATTCCTTCCCAAAGTCCACAGTGTGGAATTTATCCTTCTTTATGAACACACACACACACCCTTACCCCTGTAGACATACCATGTTCAAACTGTTGAAAATCAAACCTAAAGAACACCTTGAAGGCAGGCAGAGGAAAAAAAAAAAAGACAAGTTATATACAGAGGAATATTATAAGATTAATAACTGGCTTGTAATAAAAAATTGAGACAAACCAGGAGAAAATGCAGTGATAACTTTAAAGATTGGAGGAAAAAAAGTCATTTGTATCCAGAAAAAAATACCTTTCAAAAACAGAAGAGAAATCCACAAGCCTACACAACTGACAAAATTCTCTAGAACTTAATACACACATAGAGTCCAACACACAGAGACATAGAGACAAACAAATGAGTGCAAGTAAAACTGAGGAAATTGTGAGTAAGGTCCAGTGCATTGTATTCAAGTCAATATCCTGGTTGCTATACTGTACTAGTTTCCAGAATGTTACCATTGTAGGAAACTGGGCAAAGTGTATAAGAGAGCTCGCTGTATTTATTATAAATGCATGCGAACCTACAATTACAGTCAATCAAAATTTGAGTTAAAAATAGCAAAATACCCCCCCCCCACAAAAAAAAACCCAACAAAAGCAGTTGTGTTAAAAAAAAATAAGGGTGAATAAAGGACTACGCTACAGGAAATACTAAAAGAAGTTCTTCAGGCAGAAGGAATACGATTCTGGACAGAGAATGGAATCTATATAGAGTATATATGGCAGGGCACCTGGGTGGCTCAGTCGTATGGCAAATAAGCAGTTCGAAAAAGAAAACATTTTATAAGCAAGTATGACAAAGGGGAAATTTGATGGTCTATGTTAAAATAAATTATAAGGCTACAGTAACCCTTTTTCCAATGATAATTAGATAAATAGAATTGATATTCCAGAAGCATTCTTTCTCATATGATCAAAGTAACATGTGAATTGTTAAAAGTATATTATTGACTAAATATGTTGGAAAGTTGGTCTCCTTTTTGGAATAAAGTTTAATCTACTGCACACTAAAATAAATTCTAGGGGTATTGATATTTAAATACCAATAATGAAATTATGAAATAACTAGATAAAAGATTGTTGAATAGTTTTTTGATTTCAGAGTATGGAATGTCTTTCAGTGTAGCATAGGAACAACTTATTTTCTTATCTTAGATGAGAATTTGTTTCTGAAGGAAACCCTCATTATTGAGGAAAATGTCCTTCTAGGCATGTGAAATTTACTACTGCACACCAATATTTGGGTCTCTTTTTCCTCACCACAAAGACCACATACTCCTGCCCCTTTGTCTCCTGATGCAACCATGTGACTTTTTCTGGCCAGTTGAGTACATGTATCAGTGAGATGTGTTAGTTTTTTTTTTTTTTTTTAAGATTATTTATTTATTTATTTGACAGCGAGAGAGGGAAATGAGCAGGGGTAGCGGGAGAGGGAGAAGCAGGCTTCCTGCAGGCTTCCTGCCAAGCAGGACCTAGGACTTAGGACCATGACCTGAGCTGAAGGCAGATGCTTAATGACTGAGCCACTCAAGCACCCGAGATGTGTTATTTTTAAGACCAAGGGAACTCAGGGCATTTTTGCCTTTCCTAAGCTCTCTTTCTTTGTTTGAACCTGTTTGCAAGCAAAGAAGGTGATGGAAACACGAGAAGATGGGATACTGGGCTCATGAACAACTGAACATACCTCTCTGTCTGCCTCTAGCAGAGCACTAGATAGTAGCTGAAGAAATGGTTGCACTGAGCCACTGAGTTTTGGGCAGTGTCCATTACAGTTGATAGTCTACTCGGGTCAAAACAAAGTTAAAGGACTTGGTTGGATCTGAGACTGCAAAAGAAATACTGAAGATGTTCTGTGTTAATATTAATTAGGTGTTTGTAGAAAAAGATACATGGATTAGAGGAGAGTGAAGTGGTAGCCCTGTGTAGGAGATGTTATCCCATCAAATAGAGACGAGAGAGTTTTAAGAAGATGGGCATCTTAACCTGGGATACCGCCACGTGATTTCCCCCGAAACTCTAAAAGTTCCTACACAAAATTGCCATGTGTGAATAGTTAGTAATAAAGAAAGAGGCTGGGTATTAGGTCTGGTTAAATGTAGTGCAGAATAACAATGGCCCAAGTGAGATGGTAACATAATCACTGAACTAATTCAGTAGAAACTGGAGTCTGAAGGGACTAAAAAATGAAAAAATGAATTTCCAGATGTGTGCTTTTATTTTTATTTTTAAGAAGTAAAATGATATCAGCTGGCATTTGATTTAAAGAGGATAAGAATAATGAGGAACTATTTAAAAATAGATTTAATTATTTCACATTTTCATGCAACCTACAGCAACAAAACGAAAAGATAAATGGTAAATTTGCTCTCTCTGGCAGAAAAATTGATTCTCATGAATGATTATTTACAATAATAAAGACATGAGCATTGCAATTGAACAAATGGGCAGGGAATATAAAGAGGCAATTCATAAAAGGAAAATGACAAATGGATGGTAAGTACTTGAAAAATGTTTAGTCTCACTAGGAATCAAGGTGAGAATTAAGAAAATGAGGTATCCATTGTCACCTATGGGACAAAGATTCATATGAGGCCAATTTGCACTGTTGGTAGACATTTGTTCATAATGCTGGAGGTTTGTGAATTAGTATTATGATTAAAGATGTCAATTTGGTAATACGTGTATCAGCCTCTACCTTGACTCCTCACTTGAATCACCTAGGGAACTTTTAAAAGCCAGAGAAACTTAGGTTTCATACTGGATCAAATTAGAATCTTCAGTGGTAGACCCCAGGTGCCAGTATTTTTCAAAGCTCTCCGAATAATTCTGACAGGTGTTCAGAATTGAAAAATATTAACAGATCAATAACTTTAACATACATATGGACTCATTGTGTCTGCTGTTATAGGAGTAAAACTAGGTTGTACACAAATGTTTGTAAGAATTTCATTAAGGTTATAGTGCAAATGGGGCATGATGTAAATATCTAGTATATTGTAGAATGCAATATATAAATTAAAATTAGGAGAATAGAAAAGATGATCATTACTCCCAGATAATAAAAGTTGTGTTTGGAATATAATTTCACATCTGTCAACCATTAAATACACATTCTGTACATAAATAAGGGATATAAATAGGAACACTATTGAGTGACCTATCAAATATGTAATAGGACTTACCTCTGGGTAAATTGGGGGTAATTTTTTTAATACAATATTGAAATATTATGTGGTAAACGTAAATGAAACAAATCTTGGATTGGGATTTACTGTATGAGTGTGTTCCCTCAAGATAAAGGGAGAGAGAGAAGGAACGAAGAAGTTCGTTTCTTCTGTGCATTGAAAAACTCTCTCACTGAAGTAGCAGTTTAAGTCCCTTAACTCTTTAAAACTCGTATCAGCTCTTTCCTCTCTTCATCTGTCTAGCCACAGTGTTTATTCTTCTCCCCTCTGGGCTCTGTCCAGCTAAATGACATTTTTACACCAAGAAATCAGAGCTGTGTTGCTTAGTGGGCCATTGTGATGTGCCTCGGATGTTGACTGGTGAGGGAAGTGGAGAAGGAAGAATGCCTTCTGGTAGCCAAGATTAAATTTTTAATACACTTTCCAAAGAGAAACATGTTTACATCAGCTACATAGATGGTAGAATGTTATTCCTAATAGACTTCTGTACATAGTGGCTCAAACAGGTTTGAATTGAACGTACTGGACTTAATTATCATTTATAATCCTATTTAATGGAAACCTGTCTTTGCAAATAACACACCGGTGGCTTACAGTCTCTTTGGAGAACGAGAACTGTTCTTAACCTACTTGAAGTTATTTTGACAAAGTATGGAGTATTAGAGGACATTGAATCACTGGAGTTTATAGGAACTTGATAAGTTATCTTTATGAATTTGGTTATTGATGATCATTAAACAGCTAGCTCCTTTGTCTTTTCAGTCTCCCTCACTCTCTCTTACTGTTTGGGACAGTTTGGGCATAATTACTTTCTACTGTCCTATGGAGAGAGGGCAAGATTGGTTCTAAACTTCTATATGAGTTAACTGCTGTCATGTTCTTAGCCATATGAAGATTAATCCGGAACTTTAATATCTTTACCCACATAGTCTCAGAATTCTGTTGTGTATGGTCAGGGCCAATGACATTGTAGTTTCAAGACCATTTAATGAGGGGTATTAGCACTTTCAACTCAGTTCAGAATCCTTGGCTAGAAAAGTGAGGAAGGCTTGAATTGTTAGATGTCTTAGAAGTAGCTCTGTAGTTCCAGAAATTACCTTCTTCAGAAACTTTTTTCCCAGGGTTGCCATTTTTCATTATAAGGCCTTGGTGATAAATGAGTTTTACTGGATGTTGTCTTTCCTAGAAATTTATCACTACAAGATGGACTAGGCAGGAATAGTTTTTCCAAATCAGACTCTCTATAAATGATGCCAAGGAATGCTTACTAATTTTGCTGAATTCATCCCTCAGAAACGACTGATGGAGTGATAGGGCAAATGGTATTTGAAAAGCAATTGTGTAAGTTTCACACATCTGAGGGAAATTTGTCAATATAACAATACATACATACATGCATTAGGTGATTCAAGATTGGTTTGATCAGGATATAGAATTAGATATATCATTGTTTCCATGGTACTCCCAGATTTATCCTTTAGTGATTATTATAACTCCAGTAGCTAGGCCAACCCTGAATGTACCCACTTATGTGGCCAGATAGCTATATTTAAAATGGACCTCAAGTAGTGAAAATGGGAGCATTCATGTTTAATTAATTTGGTTACCTACCCAAATGGATAACAAGGCAGGCAAGAATGTTAGAGATTAAGAGTATTTGTATTTGCTTCTCAGTCTGGCCTCTTGGAATTTAGCTATAAAATGTTGCAGTGAATGCCTTTAAGTAAAATGGGTACAGTTGTTACCATTTGAGATCTGGGGTTACAGGATTCCCTAACCTCAGATTACTGACACTAGATGGAGACAGAATGAGCAATTGAATTGTATGTGAGTGTGTGTGTGTGGGGGGGGGGGGGGATGTAGAAGCACTTGTCTTTCTAGAGTAATTAATCTGAGGAAAAACAAAGACAAATTAAACTAGATCCAACATATGTGTTAATTATATTGGAGGAAAATTAGGTTAAAGATAGGCTGATTTAATGGAAAAAACAAACAAACCATGAAATCCTGAGCCGTGAGAGCTAAATTACATAGGATCAGCCTGAGAGCAAGTAGCATCAGTGCGAAGAAAGGTGGGGGAGAATGACACAGAAGGTTGCTGATGACATCAGATTTAAAGCAAGTGTTGTGTTCAATGTCCTCAGGTAAATAACAAATCTTGGTAGGAGTGAATAATTAGGAATGAGCTGGACAAAGATGATTTCAGGTAGAAATCTCGAGGTTGTAAGGGTTATACCATTGTGTCCGGAGACCTAGTATTAAACACTAGGACCTGTAGATTGGTTATTTTTTTCATAGGATATGTTTATTTTATGAAACTTGAAAAATAGTGATATTAAGGAGGATAAAAATCACCTTACTAGATTGAAATAGCAACAACTGATATTTGGTATACATCTTTCCAGAAATTCTCTATATATGTATATGTGTGTACATATGTGTGTGTGTAAAGTATGTAAATAATATAACATTAGACATTAAAATTTGAATTTGATATAAGCCATCATAAAGCTAGAGAAAAAGGCAAGCACCAGAGAAAGAAAGAAATTGAACAACATATAAAACCGATAAAATAAGACCCATTATATGAAAAGAATCCCTAAAAGTAAGTAAGGAAAAAACATGAACCAATAGAAAAATGGGCACACATTATAAGCAATTTATAGGACAGGAAATGCAGATGGCAAATGTATGTGGAGAAACTCAATACCTCTAGTATTGGGGGAGGTGGGATTAAAAATAAGATAGCTATTAAAAATACATCAGATGGCCATATTTTTCAGTTTGCTTGGGGCAGTGAGGTTTTTGTCTGTTACTCTTGAGTCCACCCCAGCTCCTTCCTTTTTCTTTCAAATGTGTCCTGGTTTGGATGATAACTTATGGCATCATTCTGGATATAGGTAACATCTTGAAATGACTCTACATGTGAGGAAGGTATAAGATAATAGGGAGAATTGGCGTTTGTGGAAAATTTAAATATGTCCTGCCGACAGGAATTCATATTCTAATTAAAAAAAAAAATCCCTGTGGTTTAAAGTGAGTAAAGACATTGAGCTGCCGGTTTCGTACTTGTGTTGGGAAACACAAGTCTTTACTGTTGGCGGGAGTGAAAACCGGTACAGCCACTATGGAGAGCAATTTGTCGTCCTCTATTAAAATTTATAAAAATGTTCACAAATTAGAATCCAGTAATTCCAGTTTTCCATATAAAACCTAGAATGCAACATTTCCGTAAGTACACAAAACATATGAAGGTTTATTGTTGTGCTCTTGAAAATAACAGTAATTTGAAAGCTACAAAGATATTTACCGTAGTAGAATGGTGAAGTAAAGTATGGTTCCTCCATGTTCTGGAAGATAGCACATTAGGTTTAAAGATGAGATGGGTTTATGCATGAATATGGAATAATCTTCAAAAACAAATAGAGTGGAAAAAGCAATATGAAAAATAATATGTGAGGCTTATAACTAAATACAATTTTGAAATAGAAAATAGTACTCAGTATTCCTATAAGTATATAAGTAAATGCATAAAGCAATTAAAATAAGGATTATAAAAACACACAGTATGCTAATAGGTGGGCTTTCTTCTGGATAGGGAACTTACAGGGAACTTGAAGTTTATAAAAAAATGTTGCATTTTTAAATCAAATAAAATGGTGTGGTCAGTCTGTAACTAGAAAAATTTAGGAGGGAAAGAAAACATTTTCTGAAATGATAGTGCACATGTCTCTATTGACATAAACAATTTCTTTATTTATAATTGAAAAGATTTCCCCCATACTTCCCTTGAAGTAGTTAACAGGAGTTGCCAGGTAGGATGGAGGTTGCAGTTTTCTAAAGCCTTTTATGGCTGTAGACAGAGCTATCATAGAGAAAGTGAGGTGGGATCTTAATTTCAAATTCTGTCTATGATCTGTAATTTCTCTAGATTGACCATGGTTTGTGTTTTAGGAATCAGAAGGGGTGTGTGTGTAGGCATAAATACATACACACGTCTCCCCTGAAAAGAAAAGACCTAAGCAGAGATAGAAAAAGACTAAACGCAAAAACATAAAATGCCCAATTAGAGAAAGAAACATTGTGAAAAATATAAATTAGAGTGGTAACCCACAGATCATTTTTTTTAAACAGCATGCATGGTGCAGTAAACTGACCCAGTGCAAAGCTAAATTTATCACCTTTATTAAGTAAAAGCCACAGAGACACCACTGATGTAACACTGCTATTGTCCACTGGGGAAGGGGAACAGATTTTTATTGTTCACTGTAGCTGCTGCAACAAGACAACTCATATTATTTTAATAAGTGCAGAAACTGATTAACATAACATAATAAAAAAATAAGAAACTGAGAAGAGATTGTTGATATTTTAATTTCATGTTAAGGTTATGATATGAAGTTAAATAATAAAAACGAATGTCATGTATCTGGTACTTGTTTTGAAATTGAAATGAATTTTCAAATACTCTGATTTCAAAGTCATTGTTGAAATGTATGCTATAATATTAATAGAACTTTCAGTTGTCTTCAGAAGTTGTCATCTAAGCTATGTAAAAATCTTGATTTCCTATTTGGGAGAGCTTCAACTAATGCCAGTTGTTGTTTGTCAGTTGGTTAATGCAAATTCTTAGGCTCTCAAAGAAATAAAAGTATTTCATCAATCCCTTTCTTAGGACATCCCTTAAGGCAATAAATCTGTTAGTAGAAAACATTTTATGTTATTAAAAAATTTTCTTAAATTTTCTTAAATTTTTAAGAGATTTTATTTCAGAGAGAGAGAAGTGTGAGAGCATCAGGGTAGGTGGGGGTAGGTGATGGGCAGAGGGAGAGGGAGAAGCAGGCTCCCTGCTGAGCAGGGAGCCCAGTGTGGGGCTCCATCCCAGGACCCTGGGATCATGACCTGAGCCGAAGACAGATGTTTTACCGACAGAGCCACACAGGTGCCCCAAGTAGAATACATTTTAAAAGCATTATTTATTTGTAGCATTACATTTTAATCTGACCCAAGGGATGTGTTGATGTGGCCTATTATGTGTCATTTCCATCCTTTTCTGTGCCAGTTCATCCTTGCTACGTTCTCTCTTAAGTAGAAACTTCCGACGAGAAACCATCATTTTGATGTTGTAGACTTTAGAAATTGTCTAGAACTCCATTTAAGTTGTCAGTTTGTCGCAACTTTCTTTCTTTTATCTGTCATCTGCTTTTGAATCCATTTGAGAGGAAGGTTTTTCCTGGCTTTGAGAACTTGATGCTTTTTCAGAATCAGCATTTCACATCTCTTGTGACTGATACAGGGACAGGAACTTTTTCATGAGCCTGGAAGGGTCAATTCTGGGTAATTGCACCTTATTTTTCATAATGACACCTCGTAGATGGTGAGATGTACCCCTAGCACACAAATTAAAATTTTTCATCAGCACCCATTTCCAACATGGCAGAAATAAAAACATTTTCAGGGAGATACTGGTTGCTGCTTCCATGGAATTTGTGGTGGAATAAATGGAAGTCTGCAAGGAGGTGAGTGGCACACAATGACTATGGCACCTTTTGATAAAGCACAGGTGAGGTTTATAAGTCTTTTTACATAGAAATTAATAGAAATAGGAGTTGTAATCCCTTTAACCAATGTTGAATGTTCTTTCCTCCTGTGCCCTAAGAAAGTGTTTAAAATTTGAAATCACGTATAATTTATAATCCATCTTAGAAAATTGGTCAGCACAGAAGATGAGGCTCCCTCTCCTGGCATCCTGAGGTTATGTGAGCCCCTCCTAGGCTCCTCATAGAGAGAACAAGGGGGAGGGAAAGACCATCTAAACCATGAAGACTTTGTCCAAAAGAGCCTGGCGGAGAAGGTTGTAATGGGAAAGGGCTGCAATCATTAAGCACACGTCAGTCTTGCCCACCTTTCTCAGGAGGAGGACGATTGGGTCACTTACAGGAAATAAAAAGCCCCCCCTTGTTCCATTTCTGTGCACTTCTCAGTAACTATGTTCTTTTGTCCTGTTAACATACCACAGAGCATACAAGCCTTTCCGTTGCAGAGAAACATGGTTTCCCCACAAGATGTGGGAATACGGTTCAATGGGTTTCGTGCATATGTGTGCACAGCGTTGGATTTAGATGCACTGTCTTGGTCTCTGAAGTTGTGGAGAGCCAGGCCAACCTAAGATTATAGGGCACTTAGTGTTAAACTGCATCTGCAATGGCCAGGCCTTCTGTTGGTCAGGTTCCTTGGATGTCCCCCCTTCTGCCCGTCCTTCGAGACGCTTGTCATCCATTTCTATCCTTTCTAACTGTGTGGAGGGAACTAAATTATATTGTTCTTGATCCTCTTCCTTTATCTCCTCCCTTCCTTTCTCTTCTCAACTAGGTAAGTGTTGTCACCGCTCCTCTTTCCACTAAAGAGAACTATAAATATGCCTGGAATTTTCCAAGGGGAAAAATGGGGATTTACCTCTTCAATGCAGGGGAAGCTTGACTGAGCACATTTGAATCAAGATAGAAGCACAGAAATATGAGAAGGTTCAATTCTCTAAGAATATTCAAGGTTAGGAAAAACTGTAGGTTATATGAACGAAAACTTTTTGAAATTGGTCAGATACAAGATGTTTGAACAAATTGGTGAAATCTGGTGAAATTTCAAATCTTTAGGTCATTTTGAAGCAACATTACTCAAATTTAAACTATTGTACATTGTCTATTAGTACTGTTTTATTTATAGATTTCAGTGAGTGGGTCTTTGTATTGCAAAAATTAATCTCATGGTAATATGAGACAAACGAATGTGTCTTAAACCAGGCCCAAGAATAATAAAGGTATTTTAAGCAACCCAGAAGGCCCTTTGGAACAAATGGAATGTGAGCTTCTGTTCCTGGGTTTTGTCAAAAGAATTAGGCTGAGTCCGGCAATAACTAGTTTCTCTTATCTTGGCTTAAAATTGATACGTACAACCTTTTAGTGAATGATAATGCTAGTTTTTATTTTTCCAAATTTCCTTTGTCTTCCCAGAAATAATATTCTAGTAACTAGAACTAGTTTAAATTCTTAGGGACAACTAATCCTTGGGAAATAAAGTTAAAAGAATTTACAAAACTTACTAAAGTCAGTGATGGATTACATCTTAGAGGTATTAGAGTGCATTTAAGGGGGTATTATTAATTTGAAGTATACATTTGAGTATGTCCCGGCAATGGGTGTGACTGGTGTTGAGCATTTGTTCATTTCAGACACATCTATAAGGAGTTAGTTCTAGTTTTAGCTGTTTCAGCGTGAGCTGGATTTTTATGTAAACTGGAGCAGCATCTCCTTTTCTTTTATTCATCATAGCACTCAAAGCAGTTTCTTAGCCATACTTAGACACAGGTTTTAAAATACACTGATTCTCAGCCTGCATTTCTGACCACTTAAGTCAGAGTTTGATGAGTAGTACCCAAGCAGTGATACTTTTCCAAAGCTTCCAAAGCCTTCTATTGACTTCATCTAAATTTCAGAACTGTTGCATTGAATCTTACTTGTTATAATTAGAACATTCTGATGGGAAAAAAAAAATCCTTACCAGATAATTGTCTCACCACTGTTTCCTCCACCTGTATTGTTATACAGTCTTAAAAAGGTAGTAAAATAGACTCTGCGGGAAACTGCTGTATAAATAAGATTCTGTTAGGTGTTCATTTTCTTAGTTTCTAAAGTTGTGACACTACTTTTGGCCTGTCCTATTTCATGTATGAATTTCACAAGATGACGTGAAATGTCTGCATCCAGTGTTTGTGATGAAGTTAATTTTATTCACTAAACCGGTTTGCACCAAGAATATTTTGTTAAAAAATGAAAATATTTAATTTCCCCATAAACCTGTAAAGTTGATCACATGTAATAAAAAAGCTATTATGTGATGTAGCTTCATGCATATTCACTCTGATGTATTGAAAAATAAACTTTGTCTTAAATTGGAGTAACAGTCTCTTTGCAGATTAATATACATTTCTTGGCATAGGAAAATCTAAATCATTTGTAGGGGAGAGGAGAATATTCTCATTTTCCCTGTTTTTTTTTTTGTTTTTGTTTTTTTTGTTTTTTTAAGGACAACTGGTAACAGCATATTAACTCTCCTCCCAGCCATGTCAGCTCATGTGGGTAATAATCATTGAAAGCTTCAATGTTTATCAGTAATCCTTTTTCATATACACACAGTTATATACACACAAATACTTGCATTGTGCCCAGGCCTAGCTAAAAATTTGCAGGGCCAGTGCAAAATGAAAGTGTAGAGTCATTAGTGCAAAAATTATCAGGCCTCTCTTGATAGCTACAGCAGAGCATTAAACCAAGCACAGCGCCCATCTATACAGGGTCCTGTCAGAGTGTATGGGTCACAGGCTCGTGAAGCCACTCTAACTGTGCCCCCTACTGTATACGGGCCTGGGAGGGTATCACTAGAGAGCAGTGCATGGTAATACATATCCCAGTGATAAGCTTGACAGCACTATTTAAAATGTGGAGATTAGAGGAAGGACCCCAGAGAGTCTCACTAGCCTGGGAAATGTCATTGGTGATTTACAGGACGGTGATATGTATGATCTCGGACAAGAAATTTACCATCGCTGGCCTTACTCATTTGTGAAGTGGGAATAAGGACCTGCTGCAGGAATGTCAAGGCAATTAGGTGGGACAATTGAGTTAAGTTATTCATGAATGGTGAAGTTGGTCCTTTTTTGAGCAGTAGGAAAATATTTTTTAACCCGGGTATATTTTAAAATGCCTACCCTGTGCTTTCCCTTATTCTTTATAACTTCTCATCTCTTTTCCCTTTGATACCAATATGTACTTTCCACAAACGACCTAACCTTTCCACAGATTTGAAATTACTGTAGTTTATTATTTCATTAGCATTAACATGTAACAATTCATCTTATTGAATCTATTGTTTTTAGAATACCATTTGTATGTTTTGTTTTTTCAGTTGTGCTGGCCTAGTCTAGTATAAACTTGGAAGTGTTATTAAATTTTAAAAATTAATGGTATACATTTCCTTGCATTGTGCTTCTTAATTTTTTCATGGGATTTGGGAATGACTGAGTCTGGTGAAAGCTATGGGATTTCTGTACCAACCCTATTTTGGATAAAATTCAAAATGGTTTGTAATCTTCTTAAAGCACACGAAACTAAAATTTATGTAAAGAATTGCTATGTTACCTAAGTGTAGTAGTTAATGAAAATGTTATCTCCAAGATAGCAGAAATGTGACTTTATCCAGATTAATTGTCCAATTTAGTTACCTGTTTTGTGGGTTGTTGGCCACTTGGTCAGGCTGGTACCTTCCTTTAAGAAAAAAAAGAGAAGAGGAAAAAAAGTACTTTAAGAATTCAGAAGGGAAATATAGTAAACTGTGTCATTTGGTTTTTGAATTGTTGAAAATGATACAGGGGTAAGAAATTGAAGAAATGACAATACTTCATACAGTAGAATAGGCAAAGAGTAGCATCCTGAAGTCAACTTTTCTAAACGAAAAAAACTATCCTTGAAAAACATTGGAACCAACTAGAAAAAGTGATAGTCAAACCATCCTTCAGATTTTCAAAATATTCCTCACTTGCTCTGCAGTTTGATGGACGATATAGCATTATGAGAAAGGTATAAAATTTTGCTGTTGTAATTTTTAGAGAAGATGTACAAACCTGTTACTATAATAAAGCAAGCACTCATGAGTTGGCCATATGAAGGTAGGAGTGCTAAATTTACAGGTACTAGGGCTTATTTAGAGAAACTACATAACTAAATTTTTTTTTTTTTGAGAGAGAGTGAGCGAGTGAACATTGGAGGGCGGTGGAGAGGGAGAGGGAGAGAGAGAATCTTAAGCAACTCCATGCCCATCACAGAGCCCAATGTAGGGCTTGATCTCATAACCCTGAGATCGTGACTTGAGCTGAAATCAAGAGTCCGACGCTTAACCGACTGAGCCTCCCAGGTGCCCCTATATGTATTTCTAACTATTTCTAATGTACTTCAAAAGTTTAAAGCATTTTCTCTTTAACTAATTCTTGGAATAAAAAATGATCAGGTTACTTTAAAACTTTAGGGTTTACCTGATAGCATAATACCCTCATTTTATCCTATTGCATTTATGGGGTTAGATTTTTATTAAGTACGGTTCCTAGCACCTTTTGTTCTCTTTGACCTTCCTGGACTGGTTATCTTCCAGGCAAACTAATATTTCTTCCATGTGTAGTGTGTTTTAAATCACTTTAATTATATTCTGCCTCTCAGACTGAATTAGGGGACTATAGTCATCAGTTCTTGGTTGATTTCATTCCAATAACTCAGCATCACCAAAGTTAGATTTCTAACATAAAACGTTAGGTGTTGATTCCCATCTTGTCCCAGCCACTGACTTTGTAAGTGTGAAATTTCATACCCGGTGTGACTAAATGGCCTCCTCAATCCTCTTGCAACTTTCAAAACTCCATCCATTAATGAATTCAAGTATTTAATACACACTTGTTAAATGAAATAGCTGAATTTGTCCTATAATGAATATGATGGGCAAAGGTTATTAAAAACTGAATATAGAATACCCTGCTTAATAAATAATTCAACATTGGGAAAATATGCTTTTATTTGCTTTACACCAGGGAAGAATCTTTGCATATTTGAGCAGCAAGAATTACTGAAAAAAATATGAGTACTTGGGCAAAAAGGAAAGGAGACAAGGTGAAAATTAATTGGCAAGAAGGGCTCAAATTGGAATAAAGGTTAAATAGAAACAGACTAAGTCTAATTTAGTTTGTTGAATGGGGGGGAGAGGAGAAAACTTTGAGGCTTACCTAAATTAACAAGTACATACTGTTTTGTTTTTTTTTTAAAGGGATAGTATTGTTTTGTTTTTTTTTTTAAGATTTTATTTGTTTGACAGAGAGAGACACAGCGAGAGAGGGAACACAAGCAGGGGGAGGGAGAGAGGGAGAAGCAGGCTTCCCGCCGAACAGGGAGCCCGATGCGGGGCTCGATCCCAGGACTCTGGGATCATGACCTGAGCCGAAGGCAGACGCTTAACGACCCAGGCGCCCCAACAAGTACATACTGTTTTAAAGATGTAATTTTTTAGGAGAAGTTTTAGGTTTATAACAATGTTTAAGAAGAAGGAACAGATTTCCCATCCATATACCTTTGACCCAATACATAGTCTCCCGTATTACCAATATCACTTACCAGAATGGTACTTTCATTTATTTATTTTAAACCTAGGTTTAACCTACATTGACACATTATAATCATCCAAAGTCTACAAGTTTACTTTAGGGTTTACTCTTTTTAAAAAAAAATTTTTTTTATTAACATATAATGTATTTGTTTCAGGGATACAGGGTTTACTCTTGATGGTGTATATTCTGTGGGTTTGGGACAAATGTATAATACTTATATCCATTATTATGGTATTATACAGAGCAATTTCACTTCCCTAAATATACTCTCTGCTCTGCCAACTAGTTTCTTTGCCACCTTGCTCCCTGGCAACCACCAATCTTTATATTGTATCCATAGTTTTGCCTTTTTCAGGATGTCATGTAGTTGGAATTGCATGGTGTGTAGCCTTTTCACATTGGCTTATTTGACTTTAGTAATATGCATTTATGGGTCCTCCATGTGCTTTAATGGCTTGACAGCTCATATCTTTTTAGCATTCAATAATATTCCATTGTCTAGGTGGACCCTGGTTTGTGTATTGTTCACATACTGAAGGACAACTTGGTTGCTTCCAAGTTTTGGCAATTATGAATAAAGCTGCTATAAACATTCGTGTACAGGTTTTGTGTAGACATAAGATTTTAGCTCCTTTGGGTTAATGCCAAGGAGCATAATTGCTGGATCATACAGTAAAAGTATGCCTAGTTGTAAGGAACCACCAGATTGTCATCCAGAGTGGCTGGACCACTTTGCATTCCCACCAGCAGTGGATGAGAGTTCCTGCTTGTTGCTCCACATCCTCATCAACATTTGGTATTGTTGTCTGGGATTTTGGCATTCTAATAGGTTTTTAGAGGTGTCTCCTTGTTTTAATTTACATTTGCCTTATGGCATATGATGTGGAATAACTTTTCATGTGTCTATTTGCAGTCTGTTTATCTTCTTTGATGAGGTTAAGGTCTTTTGCACAATTTTTAAATTGGGCTATTTGCTTCCTGTTGAATTTTAAGAACTGTTGAGTTTGCCCCCGGTTTTGACATAAAATTGATATATAACACTGTGTAAATTTCAGGTGTAAGATGTGTTAATTTGATACTTATATATTGCAAAATGAGTACCACCATAATGTTAGCTGATATTTTCCTCACGTAATTACCACTTCTTTTTGTGGTGAGAACAATTGAGGTCATTTTTTTTAAACAACCTGTTTATAATACAGTATTACTAAGAGTAATCATCATGCTGTACTTTAGATCTCCAGAACTTGTGTTTTAACTAGAAGTTTGTACTTTAAAAAAAAATTTTATTGGAGAGAGAGAGAGCATGCAAGCATGTGAGGAGGGGGAGGGGCAGAGGGAGAGAATCTCATGTAGACTCCCTGCCGGGTGTGGAGCCTGCTGTGGGGCTTGATCCCATGACCCCGAGATCATTACCTGAGCTAAAACCAAGAGTCGGACACTTAACGGACTGAGCCACCCAGGTGGCCCAGGAGGTTTGTACTCTGAACAATATTTCTCCATTCCCCCCACCCTCAGCCCCTGGTAAACACCACTCTACTCTCTGTGTCTGTGCAAAACATTTTTGGATTGCCCATATAAGTGATACCATGCAATACCTGCCTTTTTCTGTTTGGCTTATTTCAATTAGTGTAATGTCCTCAAGGTTCATCTGTGTTGTTGGAAATGGCAAGATGTCCTTCTTTGTCATGACTGAATAATATTCCATTGTGTATATGTATGTGTGTTTGTATATATGTGTGTGTGTATGTATCTCACATATTCTTTATCCATTTGTCTGTTAATGGACACTTAACGTTGTTTCCATGTCTTGGCTATTGTGAATAATGCTCCTATGAACATGGAAATGCAGATGTTTTCTAGATCCTGTTTTCATTTCCTTTGGATATACACCCAGAAGTGGGATGGCTAGATCATACGGTGGTTCTACTTTTAATTTTTTGAGGACCCTCCATACAGTTTTCTTTGGTGGCTGTACCAATTTATGTTCCTAGCAACAAAGTTCCCTTTTCTCCACATCCTTGCCACTACTTGTATCTTCCCTTTTTTTTTTAAGATTTTATTTATTTATTTGAGAGAGAGAGAATGAGAGAGAGCACATGAGAGGGGGGAGGGTCAGAGGGAGAAGCAGACTCCCTGCCGAGCAGGGAGCCCGATGCAGGACTCGATCCAGGGACTCCAGGATCATGACCTGAGCCGAAGGCAGTCGCTTAACCAACTGAGCCACCCAGGCGCCCTGTATCTTCCCTTTTTTTGATAATAGCCATCTTGATAGGTATGAAGTGATACCTCATGGTGGTTTTTATTTGCATTTCCCTGATGATTAGTAATGTTGAGCTCTTTTTTATGTACCTGTTAGCTATTTGCATGTCTCCTTTTGAAAATGTCTGTTCAGGTCCTTTGCCCATTTTTTAATTGGATTGCAATTTTGTTATTGAGTTCTATGAGTTCTTAATGTATTTTGGGTATTAACCCCTTAACAGATATGATTTGCATATGTTCCCCCCCCCACCATGGGTTGTCTTTTGATTTAATTGATGGGATTTTTAAAAATTGGCTGTGCAGATGCTTTTTTAAATGTAGTTTCACTAATTAACTTTCTTTAATCCCTGTGCTTTGGGTGTCATATCCAAAAAATCATTGCCAAGGCTAGTGCCATAGGACTTTTTGTTTGTTTTATTATGGGAGCTTTATGGTTTTAGGACTTAAATTTTAGTCTTTTATCCATTTGAGTTAATTTTTTAAGTGGTATAAGATAAGGATCCAGTTTTATTCTTGTGCATGTGATTTATCCATTTTTTTCAATATTATTTGTTGAAGAGATTTTCCTTTCCCTATTGACTATTCTGAGCACCTTTGTCACATATCAATTGACTGTATATGTGAGGGTTTATTTTTGGGCTCTCGATTTAGTTTCATTCATCTCTGTGTTTGATTTTATGCCAGTACCATACTGTTCTGATTATTATAGCTTTGTTATATGGTACAAAATCAAGAAGTATCAATCCTCCAGGCTTGCTCTTCTCTCTTAGGATTATTTTGGCAATTCAGGTTATTTAATGGTTTCATACAAATTTTAGGATTTCCCTCCCTCCCTCCCTCCCTCTCTCCCTCCCTCCCTCCCTCCCTCTCTTCCTCCCTCCCTCCCTCCCTTCCTTTCTTCCTTCCTTCCTTCCTTCTTCTGACATTTTGAAAATGCTATTAGAATTTTGATAGAAGTTGGATTGCATCTGAAGATTGCTTTGGCTACTTTGGAAATTCTTTTTTTTTAAAGATTTTATTTATTTATTTGAGACAGAGAGAATGAGAGAGAGCATGAGAGGGGGGAGGGTCAGAGGGAGAAGCAGACCCCCCGCCGAGCAGGGAGCCCGATGCGGGACTCGATCCCGGGACTCCAGGATCATGACCTGAGCCGAAGGCAGTCGCTTAACCAACTGAGCCACCCAGGCGCCCTGGAAATTCTTAAAATAATAACTTTTCCAGTCCATGAACATGGGATAGCTTTCTATTTGTGTCTTCTTCATTATCTTTCATCAGGGTCTTTTAGTTTTCAGTGTACTAATCTCTAATGTACTTGGTTAAATTTATTCCTATTTTATTATTTTTTGGTACTATCATAAGGAGGCTTTATTTTTGTTTCAGATATTGCATTATTAGTGTATAGAATTTAACTGATTTCTGTATGAATTTCCTATCCTTCAACTTTACTGAATTTGTCAGTTTTAATAGTATTTTTGGTGGACAGTTTAGGGTTCTCTACATATGAGATCATATTGCTTGCAAACAAAGACAGTTGCACTTACTACTTTCTGGTTTGGATATCTTTTACTTTTTTTTTTTTTTCCCCCTCAATTCTCTGGCTAGGACTTACAGTACTGTATGGAATAGAAATGGGGGTGAGAGTAGGCACCTTTGTCTTATTCCTGATCTTAGAGGAAAGGATTTCAATCTTTCACTGTTGAGTATGGTGGTAGGTATGGGGTTCTCCTATGTAGGCTTCATTATGTTGAGGTATATTCCTCTGTTCCCAATTTGTTGTCTGTTTTTATTATGAAAGGCTGTTAGCATTTTGTCAGATGCTTTCCCTGCACCTAATTAGATGATCAGATCACTTCTAATCTTTCATTCTACTAATGCAGTGTATTATATTTATTGATTTGCATATATGGAACCATCCTGTATTTCAGGGATAAATCACTTGATCATGGTGTATGATTGTTTTAATGTGATGTTGAGTTCAGTTTGCTAACATTTTATTGAGAAGGTTTGCATGTATATTAGGGATATTGGTCTTTAGGTTTACTTAGTTGTAATATCCTTATCTTGCTTTGGTATCAGGGTATTACTGGTCTTGTAAAATGAATTTGGGAGGGTTCTCTCCTCTTCAGTTTTTTTTTTTTTAAGAGTTTGAGAAAGGATTGGCATTAATTCTTCTTTAAATGTTGGGTAGAATTTACAGCAAAACCATCTAATCCTGGGCTTTTCTTTGTTGGGAAACTTTTGGTTACTGTTTACATCTTACTTATGATTGGTCTGATCAGATTTTCTACTTCTTCATATTCCCTCATGATAGGTTGTATGTTTATAAGAATTTAATTACTTTTAGGCTGTACAATTGGTTGGTTTATCATTGTTCATAGTAGTCTCTCATAGTCCTTTGTATTTCTCTGGTAACAGTTGTAATGTCACCTGTCTTTTCAAAAAGCTCATATTTTTATTAATCTTTCTTATTGTTTCTCTGGCCTATTTTATTTCTGCTCTGATCATTGTTATTTCCTTCCACCTAGTAAATTTTGACTTGATTTGTTCTTCTTCTTCTACTCCTTTGAGGTATAAAATTAGACTGTTCACTTGAAATATTCCTTTTTTTCTTAATGTAGTATTTATCACTATAAACTTCCCTCCTAGAATTGCTTTTTCAGCATCCTCTTTGTTTTGGTATGTGTGTTGATGCTTTAATTTGTTCGTCATGTTCTTTTGTTTCCCTTGTCATTCTTTGAGCCATCGCTTGTACAGGATTGTGTTTAAATTGCATATAGTGGTTGATTTTCCAGCACTCCTTTTGTTACTGATTTCTAGTTTCATACCATTGTGGTCAGAAAAAAATATTTGGTATGACTTCAGTCTCCTTAAATTTGCTAAGATTTGTGTGACCTACCATGATGGAGATTTCATGTGCACTTGAGAATAATGTGTATTCTTTGGTTGTTGGATGGAATGTTCCGTACATATTTGTTAGGTCCATTTGGTCTAAAGTATGGTTCTAGTCCAGTGTTTCTTAATTCTTTTTATGATTGGGTGATCTTTCCATTGTTGAATGTGGGATATTAAAGTTTTCTATTATTATTGTGTTGTTATCTATCCCTTCAGATCTGTAGTATTTGCTTGATATATATAGGTGCTCTGATACTGGGTGCTTATAAATTTATGATATATTTTCTTGATTTGATGCCTTTATCATTATGCAATGATCTTCTTTGTCTCTAGTTATTGTTTTTGTCTTACTGACCATTTTCTGCATTCTTTATCATTTGTTCCTCTCTAAATGAATAACTTTGAGGTTTTCGTCTTCAATCTCCTTGATTCTTTCTTCTTGTTTAAGTCTGATGTTGATGTTCCTTACCACATTTTTTATTCCATTCATTGTGTTCTCGAGCTCCAGATTTTTGTATGGCTCTTTCATGATTTCTTTCTCTTGGTTAAACTTCTCATTTTGTTAGTGTATTTTTCTGAGTTTGTGAAATTGTCTTTCTCTGTGTTCTTGAAGCTGATTGGGTTCCTTAAAACAACTTTTTTGTATTCTTTATCTGGTAAATGATAGATCTCCATTTCTTTTGGATTAAGTTAATGGAAGATATTTTGGTACTTTGGTTGTGTCCTGTTACCTTAGTTTTTCATGTTTCTTGAGGTTTTGTTTTTCCCTCTTAGCATTTAAAGTAACAGTTACCTCCTCTAGTCTTTACTGCCTGCCTTTGGGAGAGAGACACCTTCTGTCAACCTTAATGGATGTTTTGAGGGTGTCTCAGAACTTTTATGGGCACATATACTCCATTCTTCTTGCTCTGTCTTGAGGAGAATTCTTAAGCTTGCCTGCCTTGTGTAGGACCTGAAATGCCCATGGCCAAGTGTTGACAGCCTCTCTTTTGTTTTCTCAAACATGGTGCTGGAGCTTAAGTTTGTTATCTCTCCCTGTCGCACAGATTCAACTGGATTTCAGCATACTCTCTAGCCATCTGCCAAAGCCTACTTTCACTGCTGCCATTGGGAGCATGCACTGTGTGAGGGCATGTGTGGTGAGGCATGCAGAGTGCTGAAGGTGCATATAGACAATTTGGGGATTTAATGGGTTGGGGCATTTCCAGTGGCTCATTCTTGGGCTTCTTTATGGAGTCTGCCATGTAGTTAATAGGATCTGTGTTCCTCTAATGTCTTCTAAGCATCTTATCTGTTGCTCTACTTACTCTATCATCATACAGCTCGTGATTCATTACTCTGGATGGAATAAGAGAGAAATGAGCCCCTTTGATGGCATCCTACAGAGCTGAGGAAGCCAGATGCTCACTCATACGGTTTCCCTTTTCCCCACAGGAGAAGTTACAGCCTGAGGAAGATCTCTCTTGGCTCGAAGCTGTGCCACCTTGGGCAAGGGGTGATGCAGGTAAAGTCAAACTGTTTCTTTTGCCTACTCCAATGTGTCTGAACTCATATATGTATTTTTTGTTCCATTGGTGTGCTGGAGCTTTCTGAAAACTTGGACTTCCACAAAGTCTCTCTCATTTGTGGGTGATTGTCTAAGTTGGGGTTTTCCAGGGCTCCTGCAAGCACAGTGAGGGGCTAAACCTGGTTTATGGCCCACATCCAGGATTGAGGTCTATTTGTTACCTGTCAAATGGATGGGTGACATTACTTCCATGTTCCTTTGCATGTTGTAATAGATCTCACCTCTCCCTTGAAGGCAGTTTTGTCCATGAATCATGCCAAATTTTTGTTGTCAAGTCGGGGATGGAATAAGGGATGTATACTACTACTATGATGTTGATGTCAACCACCGTAAGTTGTGTTTTCATTGTCACTTAGTTGAAGATACTCTTAAATTTCTCTTGAGGTTTTTTCTTTGACACATGTGGTTACTTAAAACTGTGTTCTTGAATCTTGATGTATTTGGGGATTATCCTGATTTCTAATTTAACTCCATTGTTGTCTGACAACAGTTACTGCTTATGATTTCTGTATTTTAAATTTGTTCATTGTTAAATTTGTTACTGGTGTGCGTTATGGCCCAAATGTAATTTATCTTGGTGAATGTTTGATGGAGGCTAGTGAAAAGTGTGTATTCTGTTGTTTTTTGGATGAAGTAATCTATAGATGTCACTTATACACAAGTTATTCATGATGTTGTTCAGTTCAACTGTATCCTTACTGATGGTCTGCCTGCTGACTCTGTCCGTTTTTGACAGAGAATTGTTGAAGTCTCCAACTATAGTAGTAGATTTATTTATTTCTCCTTGCATTTCTATGGGTTTTGCCTCATGGAGTTTGAGGCTCTTTTATTAGTGCATTCACATTAAGAATTACTATGTCTTCTTGTAGAATTGACCCATTTAATACAATGAATACCCTTCTTTATCTCTGACAACTTTCCTACTTTGATGTCTGCTGTATGGTACATACAGTTTTTACACAGTCCTCAAGTTTGTTGTAAAGAACAGTTTGGGAAGCATTGCATTTCTTCTTGACCCTTCTTTGTTAATTTCACTCATTATCCAAGGAGACCTAAGGTCTGGAAGCTGACGGCCCTGAGAAGTATTTTTGAACTAGTCTTCTGTTGGCTATGGCAGAATTATTAAGTGTTATTAAAATGATGAACAGATGCCATGTCACTGTAATTACTCAGGATTTCTTATTCATCCCTCCCTCCTTGGTTTTTTTTTTTTTCCTTTCTTATCTATTTCCCTCTTTTTCTCAATAATTATTACCTAATAACTACAGCACACAATGGGAACAAAAAACTACTATCAAAATTATAAATGATGAATCTGAATTACCCCAAAATGGGAATGTACAGTAAATGTACTAAATGTAAAACATAAGATTCTTTAGAGCTTCTATTGGAAGGGAGCAGAGAAACAGGAAAGAATATTCTGTGAATGCTGTATCATGTTGGAAAATAACAGCTTTTTTGGGGAAGTCATCAATTTAGAACTTTTTACATACATGCACCAATTTCAACTTCAGATAGGTAAAGTTGATTTGATATGTAATTCTTTCTAACACTCATTGTTTTCCTGATGGTCTATTTGTATTTAGATTTCTGTTTTCTTTCTTAAATATTTACCTAGGACACCGATGTAACATAGTTTATCCTAAACCATATGTAATTTGGCAATCCTACATTCATTCTGGTGTATAGTTCTGTTTTTTGAAATGTAATAAGGTTTTCACCATTCTGTGTGTATTTTTTTGGATACAGAAGTTGATGTCCAAGCACCATTTTATTCCTTGCTTTAGTAACCATGCAGTTTGGGAGCTGATACCTACCTCTACTGGTGGGTCTTAAGGACTATAAGCCAGTGGTTCTAATTCTAGTGGTTAAGTTAGAATCACTTGGGGAGTTTGCTGAAATTACAGATACTTTAGCACCACTCAAACAGATAAGGCCTGATTATGGAGATAGGTTTTTATTTTTTGTTTTGTTTTATTTTTTTAATTTCACAGGTGAGTTTTAAGTGCAGCCAGAGTTGAGACCAATGAACCTTAGGCATCTGTTAGTTTTAGGCTCCTTGGCTCAAGCTCTTAAGCCTAAGTCTTTAATGGCAGCATTGTCCTGGCCACAAGGACAGGCCAGGAATGCACAGATGATTTGTTTAGGACATGGAACCAAAGAGGAAATTGCTATGCACTTTTTGGTAAAAACTTTCTCACTTTAGAGAGAAAGCTGTTGAAATGTCTGGTCTCTAATATCGGAATATTATCATTTCTTTGGGTTAAGGCCCATTATTTCTGCATCCACATTGTTATCAACGCCTATAGAAATACAGAGTGGGATGGACAGTTCACTGCATGTATCAAGACTGTAACTAGAATTACTGCTAGTGTTTATGTACATGAAATTAACCATTTGATGTCCTCCCATAAGACTTTGGGGACTCCTAGTTTTTATATCTTTAGCTTAGTAGCTTAATCTGATGCAGTAATGAATTTTGTCTATAAGCACTTTTCTTTAAACTTGGACTTCTCTTTATTTAATATATGTATGTCAGAGTAGTTATTCCATCATTGACTGTATTTATAATGACTTTCATAAAGCATTGTTTATTTTTTCTTAAAAAATATATTTTTTGTATTTGTTGTTGAGCATGTGTCTTCTCTACCATCCTTATGAAGTTCTCAAAGTACAGTGGAGATAGAACTTGGCAAATAATAGAAGCTGAGGAGTTAGAAAGGACAGTGTTTTTTCTCCAACTGCACATCAGTTTTTCCATAGAGCATACAACCTGTTTGAGTACTGATACTTTTACATCTTTGGCAATGTCTTTACATGTCTTTTGATAACACAGATTGAAAAAGCAATGCATTTTTGCTTGTTACCTTCCTGTTTTCTATGTGTTTCAGCCAAATAAAATGTAGTAGGGAACAGTAGGTACCATTTTTCCTTTTTCCTGTTAGGAAACCCTAAAGTAAGTTTCTAATCATAATATCAACATGCAGTTTTATAAAGTACTGCTTCAAAGCATTCGATTTTCATCAGAGTTCTCTCATTTTATGGTGAAGCCAGTTTTTTTATGGGAACTTCTGATGTCTAAGTGTCAGTTAAGGCAGCTAAACAACACACCCGTTCTGTGTGAACCAAACAAAACATATCTGGTTTGCTGGCTAATAATATGTACCCTTTGGGATAGGAAAACAATTACAGCCATGAGCCTGAGCTAGGATTGAGGGTCTCCTCTTTGCCCCGCCCCCAGCTCTTGCCTAGCGTGGATTTCCCATCCTACGATATAGTGGTCAACTACCAGCAACTAAGGCCCACCTTCCTTTTGTTTGCTGTGAGTTATTAGGTATGAGGAATTAGTAAACAAAGGTTTTTTCCTACCTTCTTAAGTATGTGCGTTGTACATTTTGTTTCCTACGTCTCAGCTTTAAGGCCACCTAAAGTAGAGCAATGGATTAATTTTCAGATTTAGTATTTGGTGTTATTTTTAAGCCTTTATTCTAAATCTTTGTAATTATTATTTTTATTATTTCTTAAAGACTATTTTTGTATTTATCTATTTATTTATTTATTTAGAGCCTGAGCAAGGGGAAGGGCAGAGGGAGAGGAAGAGAGAGAATCTCAAGTGGACTCTGCACCAATCGCTGAGTCTGATGCAAGGCTTGATCCCACGACCCTGAGGTCACAAACCGAGTCGAAATCAAGAGTTGGACAGTTAATCGACTGAGTCACCCAGGTGCCCAAAAAGGACAAGGATTTTTTTCTTCTTTTTTAAGTAGGCTCCACACCCAACATGGAGCCCAATGTGGGGCTTGAACTCATGACTCTGAGATCAAAACCTGAGCTGAGATCGAGAGTTGGCCGCTTAACTGACTGAGCCACCCAGGCACCATAAATCCTTGTAATTATTTTTGTGACTTCCTAGGACCTGCTGCCTATTAGTTATATTCTCTTGAGAAGTGAAAGTTCCACCATGGAGCTCTTTTGCTATTATAGATTACAAATTAAATTATGTTGCATGTGTGTATATGAACGTGTGTGCATGTACATTTCTGCACAGACTTTAGGCTAATTTCCAATAGTACAGTAATGTCAAAGAAACTAAGAAATAATTGAATCTTCTAGTAGAGTCAATGACAAAATTGTACTTCATTACAAAAATGTCAGTATGCTCCAAATTTTAGAGTACAAGCTATTTTTAGCTGAAAAACTCAGTCAAATGTGTTGTTCCAAATGGATGACACCTGAAGCTGTGAGGTCTTTGATGACACGAGATAAGGAGATTGTCAGTGCCACTTCCTCTATTGTTCCTTGGCCTGGCACCTTGGTAGAAGGGAATAAAACAATAAACAGTTACCTTTATAAAGTGTGTACCCTGCTTTGGCAGGAGTGGAGAATGTAGTTGTCAGATTTTCTGGAGGACAGACTCCCAAGGGGCCTCTTCAGATGTTTTCCACAATATTATGGGACAGCTCTGGTCACATAGTCACTACCAGTTTCATATTCAGTTTGGAGAAAACAACAAACAAACCTACCATTAGATAAAAACTTGGATACAGCAGTGATTTTCTAAGTGCTTAATTTCTTTCGATAACATGAAATGACTAAGGATATTTCTTATAACTCAGTAAAAAGGAGTTCCAGTTTAATCCCAATCTCCTTTATCTAAAAAAACCCCCCTGACTTTTTAAATTAAAAATACTACCACTTCATTAAACAGGGTAAAAGAATTTATGATGAAAAATGCATATCTTTCACACCCTAGATGCTGATGTTCACACACACATGCACGTGCGTGTGCGCACACACACACACACACTTGGAGTTTGAATTGTTTTTCTTGAGGTTTTTGAGTTTTTAATAAAGCCTCCAAACTGAAAATAAATGTAAGTGTTTAGTTTCTGAAGAGAGATGCCTGTAATTCTTACGTTGGATTACTAAAATAGAGAAGAACTAGCCCAGCAACCTCAAGTGCACCCACCTCCCCCTTCAGGGTATATCAGAGGAGACTAGACTTCAGTAGGAGGTAGTCTGTGTGATAGAGAGTGGAGAGATTGGGGTCTTGTGTAGGACAATGTCTTTTATCTATTCTTTACCTTGGAAGAGGGTAAAGGGACCCTCTTCTCCTCAGGCCAATCATCAGTGTGTATTTCTAGAAGACCTCTCTTTGTTTTATGAGGAGTCTGCAAAAAGAGGAGATCATTAGCTCACTCCTCAGCTCAGTATTCCCTAGACAGGACCTGGTTCAGCCATGGCACCAAGATTTCTTCGGCGAGAATATTAATGAATTACCTGGAGATGTGGGGCTCACAAACACAGACACAGAAGCCTGTCTCTTGCTGGAGCATCCTGAAGGCAGAATAAGGAGATAAAGGAGCTGTAGAGCAAATCTGCATTACTACCAACTGGGGTTGAGAAGATAGGCGAGTTTATCACAAGCCAAATGGGCAAAGGAGGTAACTTGGCTGGAAGTGTCTTGAGGAACTTCTTCCCAAACATCACTTAGGGGGTGGTGATGAGAGGACTCTAGTAGTAGGAGGCTTTTGGGTATAGTGGCAGGAGCAGCAAATGAGGTGTCAGGCAAATTTCTAAGGGTAGTTGCCACACTCTGCTTTACGGGAGCTCTGCTGGATCCAAGGTAAAGCTGTGAAAGAAAGAGCGTTCACGGTTGTGATTTCTTGTCCCAGCCCTCTGCTTTGTGCTTCTTCCACTGTGGGGCTCAGAAATGTGAAGAAACTCTAGGGCCTAAAATGGAAGAGCTGTGATATTAATATAAGGCATATCTGGTGATTCCAAATACAGTTCTCTTTTGCAACATTGTTGCATCAAATTCATTAGACTACAAGCTATATTAGAGTAGGGTCCTTATCTTGGTGTTCACCTCTTTCTCCTGACTGATTTCAGGGCAAATGGTGGGTACTTCATATTTTTAAATGAGTGTGTGGACAAATAAATAAGGGAATAAGGCAAGGAGAAAATCACACATTTTAATCCCTAGACATGAATTGCTATCAATCTCTTAATACATTTAAAATGGTAAAACATTTTCATGTGAAACTGAAATGTAAATACTGAGCTTAAAATAGACTTGAAATTATATTTAATTATCATCTCTAAAAGTCAACATGAAGAATAGTGCTTCATGACTTAAAGGCTTTAATCACTAAAGGTGTATTTTGCAGTTGGTTTTATGTGTGTTTAAGTGTTTCCCCATAGAGTATGTTAAAAGCTAATGAGTTCAGTGGCCTTTTGGAATGCCCGACAGTAGCCTTTCATTATTTTGCATGCGCAGCCAAAGTGAGTATCTTGGAGGTCAGCCTGTAGCATCTTTCTGGCCACAAGACAGACGTGAGCACAGTGTAGCTTGAAGGAACAAATTTTCTATAAAACAGACCAATTAGAAAATCACCTTATCTCATGAGAACAACATTCCTGGATGGTTTTTCGGTGGTTGGGAATTAGTTGTTGGTTAAATGAACCAAAACTGTCACCTTGTCACTGAAAAACAAATTGCCAATTGGGAAGTATGGGCAAGTCTTCATTATGTGACTCACAGAAGGGAGACCGGTAACACCACATGTTAGCTATTTTCTTAGAAAAAGTAAGGCAAGATTTAGGGTGGCCTGAAAGAATGAAATTAAATTTTATTAGTTCTAGCTCTCCTTGTCCCATGTACAGAAATCATCAGTGGTGTCCTCAGGCTGGGGTCATACTCTCTAGTCCATCTCTCTTGCTGTATACCCTCAGCAGGATTGCTGGAGAGGTATGAGGGGCAGTACTGATCAGGACCAAATAGTTTTAGATCTGCCTTCAAAATACATCTTGAATGAGACTACTCTAGTCGCTTCAAACACCCTAGATCAAGTCAACATTATCTCTCATCGGGATGGTTGTGATAGACTCTTACTTATCTTGTTTCCATTCTTGTCCCTCTTGATTTAAAAAAAAAAAAGAAAGAAAGAAAAGAAAATCCCTTACTATGGCCAGAATGCTGTATTTAAATAAAATCAGAAGCTATGACTCTCTGGCTTTTCAAGACCTGCATGATCTGGCTCCTTGGCCATCTCATTGACCTCATTTCTTATCCTCTTACCCACATCCCATTCTAGTTTCTTAAAATTCTACAAGAATATACTTTTTGATCATTTGTGTGCTTTCCTTATTTTGTTTCCTTTACCTAAAATTTTTTAAATTTTATTTTATTATGTTAGTCACCATACAATACATCATTAGTTTTTGATGTAGTGATCCCTGATTCATTGTTTGCGTATAACACCCAGTGCTCCATGCAGTACGTGCCCTCCTTAATATCCATCACCGGGCTAACCCATCCCCCCCACCAGCTCCCCTCTAAAACCCTCAGTTTGTTTCTCGGAGTCCGTAGTCTCTCATGGTTTGTCTCTCCCTCCGATTTCTCCCCCTTCATTTTTCCCTTCCTTCTCCTAATGCCCTCCATGCTATTCCTTATGTTCCACAAATAAGTGAAACCATATGATAATTGACTTTCTCTGCTTGACTTATTTCACTTAGCATAATCTCCTCCAGTCCCATCCATGTTGATGCAAAAGTTGGGTATTCATCCTTTCTGATGGCTGAGTAATATCCCATTGTATTTATGGACCACATCTTCTTTATCCATTCATCTGTTGAAATTTTCTTCTGTGTCTTAGGCTTCCTCACAGGGATAATCTAAGCACAATCCACGTGTCTGTTGAAGCTTGTGATTGTGTTCTGCTTGCCAAGGCATTGTAACCTGGTGATTTCTATGGCAAAATTCACTGAGTTAAATATACTGGAACCAAGAGTCTCCACCTCCAACAGATTTGAACCTTGCATTTCTGGTATAGCAAGTGGAGAAAAGTGGATGATGTTAGACCAGAGAGTCTTGGGCTCCCAGACTCTAAATCACATCCATTTGGCTGAAAGAGGAGAGACCCTATTGGCTATTCCTGTGCATATGTTATGATCTTTGCTGATTATCACTTGGGACAGGATATGTGCTCTGCCACTTAGCCCTCCCAATAAAGGAAGAACCAATCATTTTCACTAGTATAAAGTAATTAAATATTTAGTATTAATCATCCACATGAAATACTTGGATTTTAGTTTTTAGGCTATTTCGAAAGTAATCACCTTTTCCAGCTAATCACCAGGGAAAGTATCACTGAATTTCTTGCCAGGGGAAAAATGGTTCTTGAGAAGAGATTTCCTCATTTTAACTCAGAAATGTCCTTTTCTTATCTGTGTGGCAAATACTTAATCTTCCTTCAGTGACAGTTCATGTGTGTCTCCCTCTCTGAGAGGCTTCTGCATTTTCCTCAGGCAGAGATTGTACCTTTACTGTGCTCACACAAAGTATCGTTCATGCCTCTTTATGTCTCTTATCGTTTTGAGCTGTAATTTGTAATTCTGTATTTCCTTCCATTAGTGGATTTGAACTCCCTGAAGGCAGATTGGTAGTATTGAGGCAATTCCTTAGAATGTAGTAGGTGGTCACAATATATTTGCTAAATGAACAGGTCAACATAGCAGGATTAAAATGGGATAGGAGGGTTAGGATCACAACATCAAACAGAAGATCAGGGGACTATGGGGTTTGATGAATCTGGCAATTTAGTTTTTATGTTAATGGTATTAAGTTAGTATTTTCTTTAGTAATAACTTTGTATTTCATGTACTGTATATAATGTTCTTTAATCACCGCACTGAGGTAAGCTGGTATTATAGATATTTTACAGGCAAAGGAAACACCATCGTAGATGATTTGCAGAAGTTCACACAGAGCCAGCACTTGATTCCAAGCTGGAAGGGAGCGTGACAGAGCAGAAAGATAGTGAGTTTTAGAGTTGGACTGTTAGCAGCTGTGTGAACTTGTAAAGTTAAGTAAATTTTCTGAGATAGAAGACATTTTTATTTGTAAAATGTAGATAACATGTACCTTAGATGATTATGGAGGTAATTAATTAATGCATTCATGTATTTTAATATAAGAAAAATTCCTAGGACCATGGGTGGCTTGTATTAGGAACTTTGTAAATGTTGTTTTACTTCTACTTATGATTGTAAGATCAATACAGTAGATGTTATAGCCTTTGATATCTCTCCAATATACTTTCTGAGGTATTTTACTCCCCTTTTCCTCACTATTACCCACTTTGCTCCAACTACCATTTGCCAAGGGATCTTACACTACCCCAAATCCATTTCGGATGCTAGATGTAATAGTGAGAGCTTCAGTTTCCTGGGTACTGTGTCTGCCTCACACTTACGCATACTGCCTACATTTACACTAATCTCGCAACTGAGGGATTATAATCTTCAGTTTTTGAAAAACAAATCTGGGCTCAAAAGTTTAGTAACTTTTCCAAAGTTGCTCAGCTGGGAGGCAAAACAGCTGGTATTCAAACTCAACCAGAACTAGCTTCAACATCAGGCTTTCTCCATTACACAGAGTTTCCTCTTCCTCAAGACAAACTGGTCAGCTGGCCTCGTGGATTAGATGGGGATATTCTTGGCTAGGGAAAATTTTGTAGAATGTTCTTAAATCTTACTGTGTAGGCAATTGATGGAGTCTGTGGCCCTCCATGAACCTTAGACCTTGTTATATAAGATAGGGACCCCATTTTTTCTTAGGTTTTGTCCTCAGAATTGCTTGAGATAGTAAGCTGCTATGGAGATCTGTCAGGCTGTCTTGAATAAGGTTGAGTGGGATTTTTCTGAAGTTGGGTAGGGGGGTATTTTGGGGGTTGGGCAGAAGGAAGAAAAAGGAGGTCATAAGGAGGAATCTGAATTGTGGACAATGGGAAGACAGAACAGATTCAAGACAAGTAAACAAGTATCTCAGTGTTTAGTTTAAAGTATTATGTAGTGGGATGAGAAAGGGCTTCATGAGGATTGGACTAGGCTCTGGTGAGGGAGGACTAGGTCCAGAGTCGATGGTTCTGAGGTCATATGGTGAATTGAAGAGAATAGAGAAGAGGAGAGCTGGACCAACATGAATATCTCCCTACGTCTGTATTTCTGGCTTTGCTACTAGGAAATAATGGATATGCCATAGGATAATATTTAATATGAAAATTCTAATGAGCTTTCTTAATGAGTCATACGCAAGACAGTATTGACAGTAAAAATTCTAAGTAGCTTAGTTCTGGACATACTCTATTAGTTTTGATTCTGGAGTCCATAAGGCGGTCTTAGTAATGGAGAGGGGCCACCATAGGAGATCTAGTAGCAACAAAATGGCCTGTTTGAAAAAGTAGTTATACATCCAACATTGTTTTCCCTCTACTTGAGTCATGAAAATTTCTACACATTTAGAAAATACATGTTGGCTAAAAAAAATACACACTTTGTATTTATAGAACTGTGCAGAATGTTGCAAGAAGAGTTAACAACTGAAGAAAATCAGTCATGATGACCTGTTTTCTCATGATGAATAAAAATGGTATCTTTAAGGACTTTTGCTAAAGATATGCTTTGTTGTTGCCGTTGCTTTCATTTGAGGAGCTCCTCTAGGATTCTTAAACTAAAGAATGTTTTGAATGCCAAGTAGCCTGGTTTTAGTAAATGTCTTTGCTTTATTATGCCAGTTAGGCCTCTGATTTGTTCATGATTTTCTTTTCCTTTACAGGAAAGAGGATATTTTAAATCTTATCACTTCGGCATTAAGTGATACCATTAGTTAGGTTGTAGTTACACACCTTTCTCCCACATCAAATTAAACCTAAAAAAAGTTGGAGACAAGGACAGGATCATTTTTAGTGGAAAATACTGTTTTATTTCGGTTTCCTTAGAGCACAAGTATGTTTCAGTCACCTTCATATTAGGCTCTTCAGTGTCTGTATCCTGCTGGGCAGCTGTTGAGGACCCTTGGAAGGACAGAATGGGGTCAGAGAAACATACGCTGTAAGGATACAGGGTGATCAGGCCCAGCAAGTGTTACTAGACTTTCTGCCGGAAAGGGAGAGCTGACAAATGGTCATTGAAATAATTGCCTTAAATTAAGGAGATGGCACTTTTAGAAACTGAGAAAACAAGTTTGAAATAAGTGTTTTGA
Organism: Neomonachus schauinslandi; assembly: GCF_002201575.2. Lineage (NCBI taxonomy): Eukaryota > Metazoa > Chordata > Mammalia > Carnivora > Phocidae > Neomonachus > Neomonachus schauinslandi. Next base: position 13,169,300 of record NC_058409.1, read on the forward strand.
AAAGTATTCTGCTTTCCTTTGGAAGTGAGACACCTGTCAGGAGAATTGATAACTTTTTATACTAATTTGCCACCCTACAGTCAAAATAAGGCCAACATCTATTTTATGCTAGGTAATAGGGGATGATTTAATATTTGAACAAAGAAACATGAGTTGAATAATGTATGATGACCATAAATGTGTCCGTGGCTGTAGGTTGACAAAAGAACTCAGTTCTGTTTGCACATTGAGAAGATGAACTGGAATTATCTGCTATAAGAAATACTTCAAATCTCTCTTAAATCAAACTAATGCAATGAGAAAAGAATACCATTAATTTAATTTATGTTCTGGCGTGAAGCTTAGATTGCATATTGAACCTGGAGAACTTTTTTGAGGTTCATTGATAGTGATGGAATTTAACTCAATTGCTATTGGAATTTTCATCTAATAAATTAAACTGAACTGATTAAATTTAGACTTTTTTTTCTTGTTCCAGTTTCATTTCTTTGTTTAAACTATTGATCACTGCCCTGTGTCTTTCCAGCATGTTTCTCTGACCCCGTTCTGTCCTGACAAGGGTCTTCAAAGGCTGCCCAGTAGGTACAGCCATTGAAGGAGATGAGTATAAAGTTGATGGAAACTATACAATGAACTAAACGATGGAAAACAATGGCTTAGAATTCTGCCATAAACTAGGAAGCAAATCTAACTTTTGCACTAGAGAGGAATTTAGTTAGATTACAAGTATTCTTAGATGCAGGCAGATAATTCTCCTTTTTCCTTTGTTCTAATCCACATGTAGAGAGTCTTTGCTTTTGGTTGATTCCTGAGCCTGCCATGCCCTCAGGAGCACTCCCAGTCATGTTAGGAAACAATTTGAACCTTCAATAAAATACAATATTTTTGGAAATGAGAAAAGCAGTCAATATCCAGAATCCAGAAGTGAATTTCTGAATCCAGAAATGTGAAACTATTCTTTGTTAAGGCACACTTTCAATTTAAAAATTTCACTTGGGTATTTTGATTTGGAACTTACAAACCTGCATTCCCCAAAGAAAAAAGGTCAGTGTACCTGAACACAGTATAGTTTTAGAAAATCTGAAACATTTTCTCTCCTGGTTTTCTTACTTGGGTCCCGGTCACTTTCCATCCAATGAAATGTTTTCTGCTACTTCAAATGATGTAAATATAAAGTACTGCATTCCACTGTATTTTTAGCTAGGCAACATTAGCTTGAAATTTTATCTCTGATTTATAGATGAAAGAATCACTTAGAAAAAGAAAGACATGCATGTGAAAGCCAGCATCTAAAAATAGTTTCTAAATATGAAGAAAGAAAGAACAGTAGTCTTCCTTATAATTAGAGATGTGCCAGAATGTTGATGTGGGGGCATAAGGCTCCATTATGAAAAGAAGAGAAATATGGGGAAAAACTACTGAGAAAGAGGAGTTTAAAATTATAATTTTAAGGATATTAAAACGATTAAATACTCTCAAGTGGATTTTTATTTCTACCTTATTCAAAATATTGCTATTTGAAAACACACACACACATAAGCACACATTTACATAGTCTGAGAGACTAAGGCAAAATTTTATTTACAAATACGAAATATGTATTTCCCAGCAGATTATGAAAAGCTAAATATGAAGATAGCATGGTATGTAATTGTAAACCAAAGCAAACAAAAAGAATCCTCATCAAATCATATGAGCGATATTTGTAGTTTCATTTAGTTAAACATGTGTTAGAGATTAAGTTTATAAAATGGCTGCAGTAATTTTTATATGGTACAGAGTGACAGTTACATATTTATACACAAATCCTCTTCTCTTCCAGAGAGTTATAAATGATATAAGTGATAGACTTTGAGCATTCTGAGATACGCAGTTTTGTGAAATATAGAAGTTCACTATAAAACATGTACAATATGTAATTTTAAAAAGTCAAGTACTTAAAATGCATGTACTTCTGAAACAAATAATACAATTATATGTTAAAAAAAGAGAAGATAGTAGGAAGGGAAAAATGAAGGGGGGGAAATCGGAGGGGGAGACGAACCATGAGAGACTATGGACTCTGAGAAACAAACTGAGGGTTCTAGAGGGGAGGGGGTGGGGGGATGGGTTAGCCTGGTGATGGGTATTAAAGAGGGCACGTTCTGCATGGAGCACTGGGTGTTATACGCAAACAATGAATCATGGAACACTACATCAAAAACTAATGATATAATGTATGATGATTAACATAATAAAAAAATGCAATACACAACAAAACATTTACTGACAAATTCTAACTTTGGGACAAAAAAAATTTAGGAGCTATGCCAAAACCTATTTTTTAAATGCAAATAAAAACTAAATTTGTCATTAGAAATAGGTCTTCTAATTCTGTAAAACCATAGATATTTAAGAGTATATATGCGTCTCCCAACTTTTGTGGTGTTACATTTAAAATAGAGGTGGGAAAATGGGGGATTGGGACAGGAACCTAGGCTGCAGATTTTTTTTTCTCTTTGGAAAGCAGAAGGCTAAAACAATAATTTTAACATATTTAGATGGGACCTGCATCTCCAAATAATTGTTGTGTCTTAGATCCTTACACAATTCTTCACACTTCTAAGTCATGTGCTGGTCTCAAATGGCAATTTAGTTGTGAACCTCTATAAACCTTAGAAATGTCAGAAATAGTGGTTAGCAGCTCTCCAGAAAGAGTTTTATGGGGGTATAGTGCTTGGTGAATTGAGTCTTTGTTTCCCAAATCTACTCAGCTTTATCACTGAATCCCACCTCGATCACACTTTTGGGATGAACATGAACTTGGTGGAAGTTCTTATACCAGAAAATAGTCTGTTAACCTTGCATTGGGACATGTATTTATCTATTATTCAGGCAATTGGTGTTGGTAATTCAAGATACCCTGATACCCTGTCTATGCTATTAAGATATCAGGAAATGAAATCATTATGCATAAATTCCTTGAGTAAACAATGATTTATCCCAAGAGAATTTGATAGTCATGAAATCTATTAGGCAAACTGTGAAAAGGGCATTTTTCCCACAAGGGTCACCCCTATGTTGACTAACGGACCAATAGCTGTTGAATATAGAGTCTGTTTCTCTAACAGTGTTCAGTAAGCTCACACAAAATCTTATTATCTATGTACTTTTCTAGACCCATGCCAAAGACCACTCTTAGGTTAATATGTTGGAACTAAGATTGATAGCTTTATAAATGATTAAGTTTACACATTTCTTTGGTGGTAACCAAGTCTAACTTAGGTAGAATTACTTCTGTATATGGCTAAGGTTATCTGTCCTGTTGTGATCATTAATAATTTTGCCTTTAATAGCTCTAACATAGACATAACATTAGCACTAATGAAAAGATGATAATAATGAAAGATAAATAAATTTAACCACTTTACAATGAAAACTTCTTAAATTTAAGCTCACCATAAAAAAGATAAACCATATTAGGTGAAGATGACCAACAAAAGATTTATATCAAGACTATGTATTTAAAACAAATTTCTACAGATGAAGGAGAGCCCAATGAGCAACCCAGTGCAAAGTAGGGGAAAACATGGATTTGGCGTTTGAAAGAAGAAACACAAATTGCCAATGAAAATAGGAAAACACAATTAACCTCTACCATAACTACAAATTGATGATATTTTACAGTAAATAAACTGGATAAGTTTTGGTGTATATTTGGAGCAATAACAGGTATCAATGATGGGAGAGTAAATTGCTACAAGCCTTTGGAAAACAATTTGGCCTTATCTTAGGAAGCCAAGGATGTACATATGTTTACCTCCCAGCAGTTCCTTTTCTAGGTTTATGCCCTTAGAGCAGTGATTTTTCAAAGCCTAGGTTGCCGATTTTTAGGGCATTTTAAAGTTAATTCAACTGAATACCAACCTGTTGAAATGAAATATAATATAATGCAATAGAATAGAATGTAATAAGTGAAAGAATATTGGTATGTATCAATAGGGTAAATATTGTTTCAGGAAACATTTGCTTAGGGTGTGTGTGTGTGTGTGCATGCATGCACGCACATGCATGTGTCTGTGTGTACATATATGTGTACTGGGCTGTCATGTAATGGGTCTCCATTTAGAAAAGAGCCACCATCCTAGAGCAAACTTGATTTGTTCCCTAAGACACATGTGCAAGAATATTAAAAATAGTGTTCTTTGAAAAAATTAAAAAAAAGTATTGTTTATGATGAGGAAAAATTGAAAACAACTCATGTCTACTGGCGGGAAAATGGTTAAATAGTGGTCTCCTCTTACAGGAGACCACTCAACAAAAAGAAAATGAACTGAAGCATTGCACCTAAAAAATAATCGTCTCAAACACATGTGGGAAAAGAGCAGGCTGCAGAAGACATTAAGACTGTAGTTTTTTTTTTTTTTAAGATTTTATTTATTTATTTGACAGAGAGATAGAGAGAAAGCACAAGTAGACAGAGTGGCAGGCAGAGGGAGAGGGAGAAGAAGGCTCCCCGCTGAGGGACGCGGGGCTCGATCCCAGGATCCTGGGATCATGACCTGAGCTGAAGGCAGCCACTTAACCGACTGAGCCACCCAGGTGCCCCAAGACCATAGTTTTGTAAAACAAATAAAACTAAAGAGCATTATATAGGATACCTCCACTGTACTTAAGCCATGGAGGAGAGAAAATGATAAACATGAGTTTTAGAAGAATGATGACCTTTTGGGTAGTAGGAAAGTGAAAGAATGTGGTTGGGGAAGAGCACAGTCCTCAAGTGTATTGGTAATAAGTGGAGTGGTGGATCTGTGTGGATCTCTGTTTCATTGTTTTTATACAGTCAAGACATACTCTTTGCATTAAATATTTCTTAATAAAATCAGTTTTAAAAATAGTTTCCACTCAGTCACTTCACATTGCAGTCCAATGTCTCTTACAGGCTATAATGGATTCAAGAATTTTTAACTAATCATCTGTTCTCTTGGTATATTTTTAGTTTTAGTTGTCTATGATGGGGTAAAGTGAGAGATTTCTTCTTCCTCATTGACTGACACCTAATCACGACATGTATTACATGAACCTGTTGTGGGTCTTACTGAATACAAGTTGATGACTTGGTGGTGTAATATTTTCCACCTTTGTCATCCGTACCACCTGAACTCTAGTGTAGGCCCTTATCCTCTTCCCACCTGTGCTAATGGAAAGGAATATTAATTATATTAATTAATATTAATTAATTAATATTAATAGAAAACCTCTGAGGTTTTTTTCCATTTTATGTGTATTTTATTTTGTGTTGACAGTAGTTATGTTAAAATGCAGGCATGTTTGTGTCACTCCCTATTACCTATGCTGTAGGTAGACTTCTTTTTAACCTGGGGATTGACTTCTGACTTTGTGTAACCTAGAATGTAATCTTTACCTCTCTCTAGCCTGATTTTTCTACTTTGTCCTTTCACACACCTTCCTCATCTAGCACTTGATGCTCTAATACAATAGTTCTTGAACTTCAGTGTGTGTTAGAATCACCTAAGGATTTGATAAAATACCTCTTCTACTTAGATAGCCTTTGGTCTTCTGCATTCTTTTTTAGTACTCCAGATGATTCTGGTATATCAAAGACTGAGCATTTTTGTTCTAATACTAATGATAACTTTTTGCCTTATTTAATTTTAATTTTTAAAAAATTTTCTTTAATTCTTTTTTAGAGAGAGTGAGTCAGCAGTGGGTAGGGAAGGGTTGGGGGAGAGGGGAGCAGTCTTAAGCAGGCTCCATGCTCAGCACAGAGCCTGACCTAGGGCTCCATCTCGTGACCCTGAGATCATGACCTGAGCTGAAATCAAGACTCAAGGCTTAACTGACTGAGCCACCCAGGCGCCTCATGTTTTGCCTTTCTAAGCTATCCCACCTTGCACCATAAAATGATTTTTCATGCTTCTTTGCTTTTTTGTATGTGTACCTTTTCTTTCCCTGGAATGCTCTCCTTCATTATCCCTACCTTTATATCCTAGCTACCTAGTTCTGTTTGCTCACATTGAGGTCAGATATAATTATTGCTTTTGTCATGACCTCTGAGCCCCACATGGTCTTCCTCAGTACTTCCTGTGCACCCCTCTGTAATGATATTATAAATAAGATCATATATGTCTCCCCCATAAACCTCATAAACTCAATAGCTAATAGGGTGCCCAAAGTGAGGTAGGCACTGTTTAAATATTTTATTAAGCAAAATCAGACAGAAAAAATATGACGTGATTCTTTAAATATTATTTTATTTGTAGTAGAATGATAAACAAAAATTTACAAACCAGTGTGATAGGTACCTAGTAGGTGCATGTGCCAGTACCAAGGAACAACTCTGTGAAAGAGATCACAGGAAAGGCTGTATACATGTTGTGACAAATCCATTTTACTCCTTTCAATGATGAGTGAAATGGAGCAGTCACATTGACTGAGTCATCTGATTACTTAATTTAATTTGATAAAAATCAATGAATGAGTTACCACTGTACTCTCCTGGTGTTCTCTGACTCATGAAAGAGAAAGAGAACATATTGATCTTGTTGTTCAGCTACAAAGAAGATAGCATATTAATTTTGAACTGTATTAAATACGAAAATCTAGGAGCCTCCAAAACTGAATCTCCAAGTTGTTAAAAATAGCTATCTACCACTGTTAGTAAACAGACCCACTTTAAAATTTGAAAAAAAAAAAAAGGTACATAACCCAGGGGTGCTTTATACTTAGAGTTGCATGGGATCATTCTGGGGGGGACAGAAGATTTGTCCTGCAAGTAATTTGGGGCAGGGATGAGTTGAGAATTTTACAGTGGGAAAGATATTAATCCTCAATATAGGGAGTTGCGGTCTACCCTGGACTTGACTTCTGGTCACTTACGGAACTTGGGCAAGTGTTTTTTTTTTTTTTCCTCTTCTGTAAATTGAGATAGTCTGCATATTTTAAGATCCCTTATAGCAAAAATATTCTCTGAGTCTGGAAATTTCAAGACAAATAGCATCACTCTATACTAGCTATGTATTAGAATCTTATTCCTTTAGGAATTCTCTTTTCTCTTCCACTCTGCAGTGTTTTTTTTTAATACACTAAATGTTTTTCTTAGGAAACTCTAACTTTAGCGATGCTGGCTAACCTTTGGAAACGGAAGCCCATTAACCTCTTTTAAAAGTTTTCATGATAACCCAGTGAAAATGGAATAGGACTATAAAATGTGGTTAATGGTATATGAATATACAATATAGATAATGGAATGCCATCAATATCCAATCCTTTCATTTCTAAACTCAAGGACCATACTGATTTATTAAGACTCTTCTCATATAAAAGGACTTTCATGATACTGAAATCTAAAATAAACTTCTTACATTTATCTTTGAATACTCAGCACCTAGTAGCGTGATAGATTGTAAAAGAATCTCTTTTTGTGAGGGCACTTTTGTAAATAACCATGAGACAAACCAAGAGCGTACCATTCAGGTACATCATAGTGATTCTGTCAGGAGACAAAACAAAGGTAGACTTCTGATTGTCTAAGGTAATTTATTCGTAGACAGCAGAACAACTACCTAGAGCCAGGATTTACCCTTTGTTTTGATAATGGAAACACAGTCACTTAGCCTTCCATTTCTCTCCCATCTGGAAGAATAACAGAGCGGTTTATAGTATTAGTATTCTCTCTGTCCTTGGTCCTTATTTTTAGAAATGTTATTATACTTATGTCTGTGCTCTTTGTAGGTACATTTTCTAAAAGCCACTTTTGAATTAGGCAGGACATCAATAAAATATGGTGGTAAGGATTGTCTTGCAATAAAATGGGAAAAAAAATGTCCCATTCCTTTGAGAATTTAGGTTAACTGTAAAAGGAAAGACGGGGGTATGGGACTTTGAAGAGGTTTCCCGAGAAAGGGATTTATCGGGGTTCGAGGAGTTCATAGTTATCCAGGAGGAGAACATAGAAGCACAGAGTAGAGGCCTCTGGAACCAAATGCTATGCTTTCTTGCAAGAGATAAATGGCTGCATACCTATGGCCTTGTTACTTGCAGATGTCTGGAGCCAGAGTTTTAGAAATCGCTCATGACCTGTATGGACTGTTCCCCCCAAATAATAAAAATGATGCAGAAGTGAGATGAAATTGGAATATAATGTTTTCTTTATTTTAAAAAATTCTGTGATGTTTATAGAATTAAGAAAACTTACTAAAGAAACTTACAGTTGGCCTGCTTTAAGAACTAACATTGCCTTGCCCTCTGGGGAACTCCGAATCCAAATCAGAAGTTCAACCTCTGAGCTCCTGGGCCATGTGGAATTGAGAAGGGAGGCCAACAGTTCTCTCTGGCTTAACAACACTTGAAGCCACCCTACTTTAAGATGACTGCTGCCTTTTTTTTTTTCTTCAAAAAGTAAAATTCTGTGCCTTATTAAAATATCAAATTGCATGATGAGCTGACTGACATGAGAGAGATGGGCATCTTTAGATGGTCTTTAGAAGGGTATATACCTGCCTTTATCTTTTCTGAGCAAGGATCCTCAGTTCTAAGCAGCGCCAAGGGGAATCCACCCTGTGAATCCCATGCGCTTTGTGTCTGAAATTACACTTTGATACTGATTGAAACTGGTGTCAAGTGAGATCATGCGAGGCTGGCCTCAGATTGTGGCAGGAAGCCAGAAAGGACTGCTTCTGCCTTGGTTGCTTGTGAACTTATTGGTCACTCTGTTAGCTTTTTATTCCTTGGTGAGATATTTCTATGAAAAAAGCAGAGAGCGGATGTTTTTTGCAAGCTAGTACTCAGCTCATGATGCATAATCAGAAAATTACGTTTTGAATGTGGCTTTCCTCTTTTCAGGGTTTAACCAATGAAACTTCAGTTCAGCCTTAGAAAACCCCTTTTAACTACACGCCTAAGTCATTTTCTCCAACCTAGTCTTGAACAGCAACAAATCTGCTATTTTAACCTTCATTATACACCTTTTTCTACTGATTTTGAATTGGTTTAGAATTGGTTCAGTTCTGTAAATGTTTATTCTTTCACGTTTTAAAAGGATGCACTTAACTTTAATAACTGTTTCAAGGGGAATGCATCCAACTAATGCAACAAGATAAACGAAAGGTACAGTTTGAGGAAATGGTTCATGTGAAAGCCGCTAACAGTTGATCATGGGCTCTGTTAGGTTCACAGAGCTGCACACACATACCTCACCCTGGACCTCTGGCATGTTTCACCGGCCGTGTGCTCTTTTCCTCTGGACATTGATTTTATCAGACTACACTCTCACGTTCTTCATGTAGCTGGTTTGTGTAGTGCTGTGTTTGGGGCCACGTCCAGCTCCCTTTAGCTACTGAGGCTGTGACACCATGTTATGCCCTTGGAATGTTGTTAAAGTTTTTTTTTTTTTTTAAGATTTATTTACTTATTTTAGAGAGAGGGAGTGCATGAGTGGGAGAGGGAGAGAGAATCTCAAGCACATTCTCTGCTGAGTGCGGAGCCTGATGCAGGACTCGATCTCACGACACTGAGATTACAATCTGAGCCAAAACGAAGAGTCAGAGGCTTAACCAACTGCGCCAGCCAGGCACCCCGAAATGTTGTTACAATTTTTAAAAGACTGTCTAATAGCCAGGTATCAAAACGCTAATCCAGATCCTAGTATTAGCAATTTGTGAAAAAATGTCCAGCTTTAACTGCTGAGATTACATTTTCCACAGATGATTCTATTTGGAATCTTGTGCCATTTTGTAAACTGGCTTAATACCTGCAATAATTAGCTTTCTTTTTTGTGGATTGGTAGTGCTTACCATAGCAACAAGATACATTTATAAGAACGAGTAGTTTTTGGACATCCACAAGTGCTTAACTGACCAACAGCATTAGTTGGTGTATCCTTCTTAAGGTTAGTGTCATTATAGTTAACTGTGAAAATAGATTTTGAAAATTTTATGGGTTCATCATTGATTTGTACAGATTGGTAGTCATTCTTTTAGTCAATATATGGTGATTAGGTGAGGAGGAAATGAGATTCTGCAGACTGCTGAGTAGAAGTATACTGAAGTTCTGTTAAATTGCAAATCATGTAAGTTTATAAACGTTAGCTGAGTTAGACTCAAATATCAGAAATGTTTGCTTCTGAGCTATTCACATATTTTGTAATCTTGGGAAAGTGACTTAAACTTTCTCAGTCTCAGCCTACTTACATGTAAAAACAGGAGTAAAAAATGTCTGTTCTGTTCTTGTCTATGGTAGTTTTACGTGGTGAAGTATAGTTTTATTGTTTGGTGTTTTGATTGAGAAAAGCCGATACCTACTTCTTCCCCCTCCCTAAAAGTGAAGAACAGAAGGCAAGAAGAGTGTGTCTTTAAGACTTCTTAGAGGTTAGGTGAGATGAGAAATGAGCTTTATGGATTATAACAGGCTCTATTTTTGATGGCAGCATGGTGGCCATTGGTGACCTTTGTAAGAGAGGGCAGTAGCTACTCCAGTGGTAGGGTTATAAGGCAGACTGAAAGAGAGTCACAAAATTGGAGAAACTGACAAGACAGCTCTTTTGAGAAGTTTGACACTGTAGAGGAGTAAGTATAGAGGTGCATGGATGGGAAACATCATTCCAGGGAGAGAGGTTTTCATTGTGATCTTAAATTACTGTTCTGGTTCTGGTTGTATTGATGACAAGGAGCCAGAATATTCTTAAATCCTCGTAAGAATGACCAAATCTGGAAATAAAGTTTCAGGGTGCACAAGAGGTGGACTAATCACTAGCATGTGCTTTCTGACATGGCATAAACTGTAAGAGAACATTTTGGAGAAACTGGACACTATGGAGAAGAAAAGGGTAGTTGAGGAAGTTACAGATATGGTGGCCTCTTAAGTAATTTCATATAATAACTTTTGCTTTTCTTTCTGAAGTAGAGGACAGGTCACATGCTAAGAGTCTCAGGTTGCGAGGAAGCAGAAGAGGTGAGGTTGGAGGTGTGAGGACATTGAAGAAGACTGAAGAACAGCTAATAAAAACTGTGACTATCTGAAACTCAAGAAATAGCGATCATAAGTTTAGTGATTTTTTTAAGGTAGTAATCCCTGATATGTGTATTGCACTTTATTTTTCATTAAATGTTTTCATACACATCATTTCACAAAAAATTACTACTTTTTCTCCCCCTTGCTTTTCTAAGGTATAGATGAGACACAAAATTGTATTTAGGATGTGCAGCATGATGATTGGATATACGTTTGCATTGTGAGATGATTATTGCAATCAAGTTAACACATCTATCACCTCGCAGTTATACCCCCCGCTTTTTTTTGGTGGTGAGAACACTAAAGATCTACTTTTTTTTTTTTTTAAAGATTTTATTTACTTATTTGACAGAGAGAAACACAGCAAGAGAGGGAACACAAGCAGGGGGAGTGGGAGAGGGAGAAGCAGGCTTCCCATGGAGCAGGGAGCCCCATGTGGGGCTCAGTCCCAGGACCCTGAGATCATGACCTGAGCCGAAGGCAGACTCTTAGCTTAATGACTGAGCCACCCAGGCGCCCCTAAAGACTGCTTCTTAGCACATTTTAAGTATACAATAAAGTATTATTAACCATAGTCACCATGCCATACATTAGATCCCCAGGACTTAGGCCTCTCATCTCCCCATTTTCCCCACCCCTAAGGCCCTGGCAACCATCAATCGACTTTCCTTTGCCATGAATTCAACTTTTTTAGATTCCGCATATAAGTGATACCATACAGTATTTGTCCCTTTCTATGTTATTTCATTTAGCATGATGCCCTCTGGGTTCATTCATTTTACAAATGACAGGATTTCCTTATTATTTATAGTTGAATAAGAATCCATTATGTTTGTGTATCCATGTATATATGTGTGTGTGTGTGTATGTAAAATGGTTTTCTATATATGATGTCATGTTACCTGCAAACAGGGACAATTTTAATTCTTTGCTGATTTGGATACCCTTTACAACTTGCTTAATTATCTCTGGGTAGAACTTCAAGTAATATGTTGAATAGGAGTAGGAGGCGTGGCCACCATTGCATTCCTAATCTTTGAAGAGAAGCCTTCAGCTTTTTACTATTGAATGTAATCTTAGCTGTGAGTTTGTATATATGGACTTTGAAAATATTGATATAAATTCCATCTGTACTCAATTTGTTGAAAGTTTTTATCAAGTAAGCATGGTGAATATTGTCAAATGCTTTTTTCTGCATCTATTGAGATGATCATAAGATTTTTATCCTTCATTCTGGTTAATGTGGTATAGCACATTCATTGATTGGCATATTTTGAACCATCCTGTATCCTATGAATAAATCTCATTTTTTAATGGTGTATCATCCTCTTAATGTGTGAATTCTATTTGCTAGCATTTTGTTGAGAATTTTCACATATATATTTTGCATATATACTCATTAGGAATATTGACCTATCATTTTATTTTCTTGTAGTATCCTTATCTGGCTTTGGTATGAGGGTAATACTTGTTTGGTAGAATTCACCACTGAAACCATCTGGTCCTGTGTGTGTGTGTGTGTGTGTGTGCGCGTGTGTTGGGAGATTTCTGATTACTGATTCAATCTTTTTTTTTTTTTCCAGTCCTCTTACTTGATATTTGTCAAAATTTTCTATTTCTTCATGTTTCCTTCTTGATAGGTTGTATGTTGCCAGAAATTTATCCATTTCTTCCAGATTACCCAGTTTGTCAGCATATAATTTTTCATACTAGTTTCTTATGGTCCTTAGTATTTCAGTTGTAATGTCTCCTCTTGCATTTATAATTTTACTTGAGTCTTCCTTCTTTTTTTTTCTTGGTTAGTCTGGTTGAAGGTTTGTAAATTTTGTTTAGCTTTTCAAGAAATCAGTGTTTTTGTTCTTTACTATTTTTCTTTCTGTTGTCTACACTGTTTATTTCTACTTTGATATTTATTACTTCTTTACTTCTGCTACCGTTGTGCCTCATTTGTTCTTTTTCTACTTCCTTGAATTGTAAACTGAGGTTATTTTTTGATATCCTTTTTCTTTTTTTTAAGATTTTATTTATTTGATTGAGATAGCGAGAGAGGGAACACAAGCATGGGGGAGCTGGAGAGGGAGAAGCAGGCTGGAGAGGAAGAAGCAGGCTCCCTGTGGGGCTCGATCCCAGGACCCTGGGATCATGACCTGAGCCGAAGGCAGACGCTTAATGACTGAGCCACCCAGGTGCCCCTCTTTTTTCTTAATGTAAGTGTTTATTACTATAAACTTTACTCTTAGAACTCCTTTTGTTGCATTGCATAAATTTTGGTATGTTGAGTTTCCATCTTCATTTGTCTCAAGATATTTTTTTTTAAATTTCCTTATTTATTTATTTTTTACTTTTTTATTGTTATGTTAATCCCCATACATTACATCATTAGTTTTAGATGTAGTGTTCCATGATTCATTGTTTGTGCATAACACCCTGTGCTCCATGCAGAATGTGCCCTCCTCAATACCCACCACCAGGCTAACCCATCCTCCCACCCCCCTCCCCTCTAGAACCCTCAGTTTGTTTTTCAGAGTCCATCGTCTCTCATGGTTCGTCTACCCCTCCAATTTCCCCCCCTTCATTCTTCCCCTCCTGCTACCTTCAGACTGTTGAATCTCAGATCTGTACCTTTAATTTCCTTTTTGATTTCCTTCTTTGACCTGTTGGTTGTTCTGAAATGTGTTGTTTAATTTCCATATATTTGTGGATTTTCTGATACTCCTCTTGTTAATGATTTCTACTTTCCTATCACTGTGATTAGAAAAGATCCTTGATATTATTGCAGTCTCCTTGTGTTTGTCAGGACTTGTTTGTGTTCTAACATAAGATCGCTCCTGGAGAATGTTCCCTTTGCACTTGAGAAGAGTATGTATTCTGCTGCTGTTGAATGGAATGTTCTCTATACTAGTGTTAATAAAAAGATTTATTGAATTTATACAATATTTTGAGTATCATTCTAAGCTCTTTATATCTACATTGCCTTTTTATCTTCGCTATACCCTCTGAGGCTCAGACAGTTATTATATACATTTTTCAGATGAGAATCAACAGAGAGGTTAAGTTACATGTTCAAGTTCACATAGCACAGTTAACAAAGTGAATTCCTTGCCATCTTTTAGAAGTAAAATTGCAGTTTATCATTTGATCCAATAGCATGTCACAATACTATGGTGACTCTTTATTTTTGTATACTCTCTCTTTTTATTTATTTATTTATTTTTTATTTTATTTTATTTTTTTAAAGATTTTATTTATTTATTCATGAGAGACAGAGAGAGAGACAGAGGCAGAGGGAGAAGCAGGCTCCCTGCGGAGCAGGGAGCCCAATGCAGGACTCGATCCCAGGACCCTGGGATCACGACCTGAGCCGAAGGCAGACACTTAACCGACTGAGCCACCCAGGCGTCCATTATACTCTCTCTTTTTAAAAAGATTTTCTCTCCTTGGAACATTGGTGATTTTAATTATCCTTTCTTTAGACCCTCTCCCAACTGCACAGTCCTCCAACTCTCTAGTTCTCTAAATTAAAGTGATCAGGTAGTCATTTCTTAAATATTTGTTGGGCTTTTATTATATTCTAGGTACTATGCCAAGCTCTGGAAATAATAAAATGAAAAATACAAAACAGAGAGCCAAAAAACCCTGAGCAATATACCTGATGTCAAGGCACATTCCACGGCAGCAGATGACACACACGTGTGAATACCTGGAGACAGCAATTAGTGGGAGCCCTCTTAGAAGCTGCCTGCCACAGTGACTTTAGTTGTAAGGTGCTTTTTTTTTTTAAAAAAAGAAAGATTTTATTTATTTATTTGACAGAAAGAGACACAGCGAGAGAGGGAACACAAGCAGGGGGAGCGGGAGAGGGAGAAGCAGGCTTCCCGCAGAGCAGGGAGCCCGATGCAGGGCTCAATCCAAGGACCCTGGGATCATGACCTGAGCCGAAGGCAGACACTTAACAACTGAGCCACCCAGGCACACCAGTTGTAAGGTGCTTGACTGATACGGCCTCTGTATCAGTTTTCTGTCACAAGCTGGATGACTTCAAAAAATGGAAGTTTATTCACCTGGAGTTCTGCGGATGTCCAGAATCACAGTGGGACCACTGTTGGTTTCTTCTGTGGGTTCTGAGAAAAAAATCTTTTCATGCCCTGCTCCTAGCTTCTGGTAACTTCTGGAAATCCTTGGCATTCTTGGCTCGTAGATCTTCTCATTCCACCTCTACCTCCATTTTCAGATCACCTTCTTTTTGTGTCTCTTTTTTCTCCTTTACTGTCTCTAAGAAGGTTGTGTGTCATTGGATTCAGGGCCCATGCAGTTAATCAAGGATGATCTCATCTTGAAGATATTTTGCATAATTAAATATGCAGAGACCCGTTTTACAAACAAGATCACAATCACAGGTTCCAGATACACATAGCTTTTACCACCCAACCCACTGCATCCTCTTATGGTATCATTATTCTTCTCTCTTGCTGTGCTTCCTGGCCTTCTCTCTACTCCTTGTTCGGGACAAATTTCTTTTTATTTCAGAGCCTTCCATGTAGCCTTCCCTTCTTTTCATTCATATCTGGTGTCATGCTAACTTTAATTCACCTTTGCCATTTTATTTTCAAGGTCAATTTCTCAAGGCAGCTTTCTCTGCTATCCTTGAATAGTAGCCTCCAGGTTAGGTTAGAGCTTCATTCACGTAACACATCCTCACAACATCATACAGTTATTCTGGCAGCACTTAATACGATTATAATTTAGTAGTTATTGCAAAAAGAGCTTCTTTGAGGTTGTGCATCAGTCTACGAGTTTGAGGACCACAGAGAACTCTGATCACTAGTGCCTACCACAGTGCCTGATAAAAAGAGCACAATAATTACTTGTTAAATCTGATTTTAAAGTAGGTGGTGTAAAAGTGAGGGTGGGCATACCAGCGTGAAGCTTTGAAACTGAGACTGGTTTTTGTGTATTCCTACGGGGCTTATTTCAGCAGAATACAGCTTGCTTTCTTCACCTAACATTTTTCACAAATGAATTTGTGCATAAGCAAATGCAAAATGTGTGCTGGGCTCAAATAGTTCTCTAATATATCAGTCGTTTAGAACAAATTTGCATTTTCAAAATAAACATATGGCAAAGCTAACCATCCAATTTTATCACATGGTTGCTGATACTTGGCTTCAGTGGATGATATTGGAGAGCTACCAGGTCTACATGACAGCCAATAAATATCTTAGTTATCAATAACACCGCATATCCAGGTCCGGACAGTAATAACTTTCAGATGTATTATTTGAAAAAAGCTTAAAATTGAAGGGTGGTTGGTTGTTGTTGGACAGGAAGGAAAGGATAAAGGCTCAAAGGAGAGCTAATGGAAGTGTAGATGGTGGTAGATTATTAGCAAAAGCTTTCATATGACTCTAAACTTGGAGAAACCGAAGGAAAGGAAGTCCAGAATAAATAATTTAAATGCAATAGATGGGCAAAATTAAAAGTGCTTATGATATTAGATGTTGCCAAGAAGATAACACAACTGGAACTCTTCCATACCACTGAATGGAATATAAACAGGTGTAAGCATTTTGGAAAATAATTTAGCATTATCTCACTCAACCAAAGATGTACACATCCCAAGGTCCAAAAACTTCTCTCCTAGGCATACTTACTAGAGAAAATTAGGGCCATAGTGAACATGTAGCATTTTTTTTTTTAATAGAAAGAATTTCCTAGCCTGTGGACGAATTTATAAGTGATTAAAATTGAATGATATAGTATTATTTGATAGTTCATTGGATATATATTATTTGATGTAATATTTTTGTGGAAATATTTCAATTATCAGATCTCTTTAATAGTTGTAGATCTAGTCAAGATTTTTATTTCTTCTCGAATCATATTTGGTAAAAATAAGTATATTTTTCTAGGAATGTTTTCACTTACATTTTCAATTTAGCCCCCCTTAGATAATTCTGGCTTAATATGATGAACTAAAACTCAGCTCCCTGGTTTTGCAGAAGCTCAAGGCTTTTATTCATTTCCCTGTCCTGATAAGGCATATGCCCCAAGGCTACCTGTTTGCTTACCTTTTAAGTTTTAGTTGACTTTTCCATTGTGGGTATTTAATTGGTTTTTTTGTTTTGCTTTTGTTTGGTTTGGGGTTTTGTTTTTGTTTTGCATTCTCATTTGTCCAATATTGTATTAAAAAGCATCTTTGGTGAAAATTATCTAGGATATAGTAACGGGACTTTAAAAAACTCAGACCAAAGCAAATGATATTGATCTCACTTATTGCTTCTCCCCCCCCCCCCCCCCCCAAATATTTGAGTTCCAAATACCATATGTATCAGGCAGCTAGCACTTCTTGAATGATGTTTCATGCTGCAAGATGGAACTCTTTGGTACCTCCATAGCTCAGTCAAAATGGTGACCATCTTGGGTCTTGAGACACTAGTCTCATGGTCTGTCTACAGAGGGCGCTAATATACACTCTGAATCACTGAGCAGCTTTGAGAAAATACTAGGCTTGATTTCATAGTAGGTTCTTCACCATGCAGACCTCTCAATAGTCAAATTCAAAAATAGTCAAGACAGCACAATTGAAACCTTTATTTGCTGTATTTTGTCTGCATATTTTTCTTTACTGTATGATTGCTGACTTCACTCTGTGGTTTGCATCACAATTCTTTAAGGTATTTTCAAAATCTTAGAGTTTTTACTATATTACAATAATAACGAATAGAATTAAAAAATAGTAAAGCTGGAAGGAATCTTGGTGATAATTATGCCTCACTTTTATTTTATAGCTTATTAGGAAACTGAGGTCCTCAGAAATGAAATGATTCATCAATAATCAGAGCTTTGATTTAAACCAGACACTCTCCAGTTCTATCCTGTTTATTTTGCCACATACCACAAGACCATATTTCTGACCATCACTTTCCATTTTATAATGGTAGAAGTAAAATTAAAAAGTTTAAAAAGTAAGCTGACTGGTTGTCTATGGCTAATCCTGGGATATAATCTGAAAAATCTTAGTGAATCAGTCAATAGACTGACCTTACTTATATCATTTCTCATGTTTTCATATATTGAGTACTTCTAATTAATTGAGCCTTGGCTACAGAAATCACATAAGGCATCACTTGAACTTCATCTTGAAAACTCTCAGAATTAAAAATGATACTGAATTTTATTATCTTATTTTGTGGATATTAATAAATACTATGCTTTTTTCAAAATTTTTATTTTAAAATTTTATATATTTGAGAGAGAGCACAAGAGGGGAGGAGAGGGAGAAGCGGCCTCCCCGCTGAGCAGGGAGCCTGACACAGGGCTCAGTCCCAGGACCCTGGGATCATGACCTGAGCCAAAGGCAGATGCTTAACCACTGAGCCACCCAGGCACCCAATACTATACTTTTAAAGATTTACCTCACTTCATTTACTTCACTTTTAGTCTTTATGTATTTAATAATTTACATTATGTCCCTATCATTCAAATATTAGGAAGGAAAAAATGCATAGTCCATTTCCCACCATATACAACTTGAACAGTGTATTTTGGGGTATTTTTAAATCAACACAAAACCAGCTTTCTTGTCTTTTTTTAGATTTTATTTTAAACTGCTGTAGGGTATTCCATCCTGTGGATGTATTGTTACATGATTAACCAGTACCTTGTTGATGAACATTACATTCTTTATAATCTGCTATAAAATAGCAGTGCTGCTATGAATACGTTGTACACACATCATTTTGCAAATATGTGTATATGATAAATTTCTAGAAGTTGAAATTCTGGGTCAAGATATGTATTATAGTTTTGATAAAATCTCTTACACAAAAGTTGTTCTCTAATTTGGTAACTGTGTAAGTGTATACCTCTACCAACAATGGACAAACTGTGTGTGTGTTGAGCACAAAAGGGCCGTTGGCTTGATGACAAGACCAAGTCATCTGCAACATTTGCTGGGTCTCCAGGTACTCAGTTGTCTACAAAAGCTGGGACAAGGATCTAGCAAGGCTGGTCATCAGATTCTGATACAGAAATCCTGGCCTTTGTGCTCTGGAGTTTTTATGCAACATCATTGAAGAAGTACCAGTCCTTGTTGAGCCACATTCAAGGCCTTGGGTCCAAGCCCCATGTTATAGCAGCAGTATGATGTGCCAGAGCTTGTCCTCTATCCCTCTTCTCCTCTCTCAGCTTTTATTGATTGAGGCCCTTCTGTTTGCTTGATTAGAAGGATGGGATTTGAGACTTGCGCATGTAGCTGGGCTGAACCTGTGGGCTGAGCTGCCATCTCAGCTTTTACTAGGACTGATTGCCTCAAGAGTTTGGCAGGGGCTGGCTTCTGGGGAATTCTGCAGAAGGCCAACCTGTGCAAAATTGGTTGGGACATGTTAACCCTTACATCTTTTTCTCTTGGCTCAGAACCTTACCAGCATTCAGGGTTGACCTGTGGTACTTACTGAAGCCAAAGCTTTTACATCTTTATTTTTACTTGATCTTCTGATTACCTAATGTAGGATATCAATGCCTAAATGGAGCCCAAAAGACTGACCCTCTGTAATGAGTAATTTGGATAACAGCTTGAAAATTTCAAGAGCAAAAGTAATTGTAGAATGTAGAGGCTTGCTTCTCCAAGATTAGGTTTTCCATAATGCTCGGAATCCCAGGGTGTTTTTTTTCTCTTGACATCACCCTGTATCAAGTAGGCTAATAGAAGGATTACCATTTATCATATGTTCAGTTGTTATGTGAACAATTATATGGGAACAACAGAAAGGGTGATTTGTCTACACCTGGTAGGGAATAGTACAGAGATAGCTCCTAAAGGAAAAGAAAGCAAATCCAAATGAGTGTGATTCATAGTTTGAGACCCTCTTCATTGCATCAAGTTTTGAAGGAGGCCTAGCCTATTTGTGGGTTTTTTTTTACCTTCAGTAAGAGGGACAAAAATAACCAATGAGATAAATAATTGAATTTTATGGAGAAAAGGTAAAAAAAAAAAAAGTACATATTAAAAGACATCTCTGTTATCCCCCCTTTTCCAAGTCATGTTGGGAGATTTCTGCAAAATGCAGAGACTGGAATCTTATTTTTTCACAGGGTACTTTTTGAGGTCCAGAATCTCTGGACCCATCCTTGTGCCACTGGAGAAAGAAATGTCAGGAGATTGCTGAATGGCGTAACAACCTTTTCCTTCTCTCCCGTATTTCTTATGGGGCAAGTGTTGGGGAGATAAGAGACCAGGTTTCCCATGATTCTAAAGCAGGCAAAAGATGGAGCTACAGCATTAACTGTTGGGATATCTCAAGAAGTTGACCTGCTGTGTGAAGGACTGACTTGATGGGACTCTTAGGGGACATTTGTAGGTAGAGGGAAGGAATCAGCTCTGTTCCAGAAGAATCTTTTAATTAAATGAGGAAGTGCCAAAGGCACTGTACATCATGAAAGAGTGTAGCAGGGGTGCTCTGGGTCAAGGGAGCCAGGAGATAACACAAGACTCATGTGCACATGGCTGAGATGATCTTGATAATGGCTTTTATTTACAGCTGTCACAGCTTTAACCATGTATTGCTTATCACAGACCACAGAATAGAGTCTAATAAATTTTTAAGCCAGTAAACTACACTTGTATAAACATTATGATTAAAGTTATTCTGCACAGATGACACTATTTCAAAGTTACGTAATTATTCCTCACCTCCCCCTCCCCCCGGATTTAACTTTAGAGTCTTAACTTGGATGACTGAAAGTTATTTCCATATAGTTGAAGGGTGAAATTACATTGCTTTTAGTTCACAACACAGTGATGGGTTAAAAAAATTAATATATTTAGTTAAGGAAAAAACACAGGAGATCAAACATTTATTTATTATTCAGTCTGTATGTGGGTTTCTGATTTATACCTTTATGGCTTATAGGTTTCAGAAGGCTGAGTTCCTATTTCAATATAGAAATAAAAATGTACTGAGATCTGTGAATGTAAGATCTTTAGATTTGTAAACAAGTGTTTGGCAGTAGCTATGAGGGCTTAAGGCAAGAAAGAAGTCTAGTTAGAACCAGATTTCTCTGCCCGATCCTTATAAATGTTATCTTAGCTTTGGTTCCCATGAGTATTTCATAATACTGTCTGTATGGAATTGTATACTTTTGATAATAGGGTTTATATCTATCAACATCATAAAACTGGCTTCCTTCTCTCCAGTGTAGAATATTCTGGAGCCTATTTAATTGATGTAGAGGGTGGATATATATTTTCATGGAAGTATTTCTGGCTATTTTGTGGCAAGTTGTGGAACATTTCATGATCATTTAAGTCTTTCCCTTTCTTGCAACCCCATTTCATAAGCAGTATCTCACCATAACATGAGGATTTAACATTTTTAAAGACCTTTAAAGTGTTCAGTTTGTTTTAATTTTCACATCTTGGTGAGCTAGGCTTTGTTCTCTACATTTAACATCTGAGGAAATTGAAGCTCAGATTGCTTAAGAGACTTTTTGTAAAACATCAAGGTAAATAAGGGGAGAGAGGTGAGCTAGGACTCCCTGAAAATGCATTTGCAACAGTTCTTACATAGTACTGGCATTTAGTCTCTCAGACACACTGTTTTGGACCTTATATCTAAGAAGTTTGAGGAGTTTTCTGTCCCTGAACTGGTTCAATGTTTGGAGGACTTCAATTTCAAATTTTAGTGCTTTTAGTTGGACCAGACTAGAAAATCCCTTATGCAGTGTCCTGGGAGACTGTGGGGCTTTCCTAGAGGTGACCTTGCCTGAGAGTCATTATCAGGTGTGATTAACCTCATCATTTTTTGAAGAGGTGGTTAAAATTGTGTTGGAAGGAACTGATTCTCGTTGATTACTCCGAGAAGGTTTTTCATGTCAGATAATGCAACAACTGCCAGTGTTGAATTTTAGTTGTAAAGTATGAATCCAGAGGAAATGGTCATTTAAATGTTTACTTGAATTGGCTTTGTTGTGAGAGAGTACATGTGAACTACTCTAAAGCAATTGCCATACTTCGTAGCCTGAGGTACAGCATTTGTCTCTAAATAATTAGATTTCCATCACAAACCTCTCAAGTAAGACAGCCTTGCTTAGGGAAGCTGAGTATAGAGCCTCAAAAAGTCCTGAGTTCTGGCCACTCTTGTATGTCTCTGAAGACTTGCACTTATAAAAAGCCCTCTTCCTAAGCAGGTAGGAGACCAGAAAGCTGGAAATACCCATTTTTGTCAAGACTTTTTTTTCCTTGTTCTTTATCTGCTCTGCTGAGTCCTGGAAGCTAAAAGTGGTGTGTATGTGTGTGTGTGTGTGTACTCCATTCAAAATCCCCTTTAAAGATGTGAAACTATTTTAAGTGTTTATAAATTGAAATACTCATTTTTGAGTGTGTGAATTACCTTGTGGAGCAGAAAAACATCAGGTCATGAGTAAGACTGATGTCATTGTCCTTCGAGAATAAAACCTCATTTGACCTTGGTAAAGGTCCATGCTGACCAGGCACCACGACCAGCACCAGAGCAGGCCCTTCAATGCTGACTCAGAAGCATAAGCTGGTTGCATGGCCACAGCGGGCTCACTGGCAATAGGGCGTTTTGTGTGTGGACTTCAGCCATTTGACATAGAACATTATCCTTCTATATAATTTTTTAGAATAGAGCAACATGGGCTCTCCTCTTCCGTGTGAGAATTAGAATCAAAGAAGTTGTTTTTTTTTCATTTAAATTCAATTAGCCAACATATAGCACATCATTAGTTTCAGATGTAGAGTTCAGTAATTCATCAGTTGTGCATAACACCCAGTGCTCATCACATCTCCTGCCCTCCTTAATGCCCAACACCCAGTTACCCCATCCCCCTCACCTACCTCCTCTCTAGCAACCCTCAGTTTGTTTCCTGTAGTTAAGAATCTCTCATGGTTTTTCTCCCTCTTGATGACTTCCCATTTAGTTTTCCCTTCCTTCCCCTATGATCCTCTGTGCTGTATTTTATATTCCACATATGAGTGAAACCATATGATAATTGTCCTTCTCTGATTGACTTATTTTGCTCAGCATAATATCCTCCAGTTCCATCCACATTGATATAAATGGCAGGATTTCATTTTTTTGATGGCCGAGTGGTATTCCATTGTGTATGTATACCACATCTTCTTTATCCATTCATCTGTCGATGGACATCTCGGCTCCTTCCACAGTTTGGCTACTGTGGACATTGCTGCTATAAACGTCAGGGTGCATGTACCCTTTCAGATCCCTACTTTTGTATCTTTGGGGTAAATACCCAGTAGTGCAATTGCTGGGTCATAGGGTAGTTCTATTTTTACCTTCTTGAGGAACCTCCATACTGTTTTCCGGAGTGGCCATACCAGCTTGCATTCCTCGCAACAGCGTAAGAGTGTTCCCCTTTCTCCGCATCCGCACCAACATTTGTTGTTTCCTGACTTGTCAATTTTAGCCATTCTGACTGGTGTAAGGTGGTATCTCATTGTGGTTTTGATTTGTATTTCCTTGATGTTAAGTGATGTGGAGCATTTTTTCCTGTGTCTGTTGGCCATTTGGATATCTTCTTTGGAGAAATGTCTGTTCATGTCTTCTGCCCATTTCTTGACTGGATTCTTTGTTTTTTTGGGTGTTGAGTTTGATAAATTCTTTATAGATCTTGGATACTAGCCCTTTATCTGATATGTCAGTTGCAAATATCTTCTTGCATTCTGTAGGTTGCTTTTTTTAAACTTTGTTTGATAACCTGTAGGAAGATACCAAGAAGAAAAGCATGAAAAAATGAGTTAGATCTACTCATCTGCAAAGATTATTACAATATGATAAGCAAAAATCATGGATCACTTGTTTAAAAAAATAAGATTTCTGTTCTCATGTGTTGTATGAGATACAAGCAAACCAACCCTAACTAAGCTAAATATTTTACTCAAAAATGAACTCACACATTTTCGTGGCCTTGTGTGGGAAGGTCTGATTCACAACAAGCTAACTTTTTCATAAAAGGTTCATAACTAAAGCAGCATGACTAAATCTTGGGAATATGTTCAAGTCTTAGCTGTGGTAGTGAAGCTCCATGGGGTTGGTGTAGAAGGGAGGGAACAGTTTATCTCTAAGATTATATATCTGTATCAAAGAGAAATAGAGAAATATTGTAGAAGTTCCTGTGATTTTCTTTTCCTTGAGGGTAAATATGGTTAAGTTAAGTCCAGTGCATGAAAACATTCTGTGTTTGCTACCACTCGCTACTCTTTCAGGATTTGGAATAACAGAAGCCATCACCTAAAGGTGACTAGAAAATTCTGCTTATGTGGGATGGCAGAGGAAGGAGGGAACTGGAATCTTGACACCATGGTGAAGAACTAGCCTGATATGCTTAGCTTTTGCTTTCCCTCAGTATAAAAATCAGCCTATGTCAAGGAGTAAGGAAACACTAGATAGAAAATAATTCTTTCACAGCTTCTTAGCTACAGCTAAAAATTGTTCTTGATTTGATTGTCAGAAGTTTGGTTCAATTCAAATAAGCCTGAAACATTTTCTGCAAATGGACAACTCAATTTTCTGTCATCTGGCAGGACCCACAGTGTTTTTGTTTTTATTTGATGTATGTATGTGCATACATATTTATTATTGAAGTATATTTGACATATCTGTTAGTTTCAGGTGTACACTGCAGTGATTCAGTAGTTCTGTACATTACCTAGTGTTCACCATGGTAAGTGCAGTCACCATCTGTCACCATACAGTGTTATTACAGTATTATTGACTATACTCCCTATGCTGGACTTTTCATCTCCATGATTTACTTATGTTACTACTGGAACTTTATATCTCTTTCACTCTCTTTAACCTATTTCACCAATCCCCCCACCACCTCCCTTCTGTGAACCACCAGTTTGTTCTCTGTATTTAAGAGTCTGTAGATTTTTTTGTTGGCTTGTTTGTTCATTTGGGTTTTTTTTAGATGCTATGTATGTAAATTGGTGCAACCACTGTGGACAATGAGGTGGAGATTTTCTCAAAAAAATTAAAAATAGAAAAACCCTATGATCCAATAATTGCACTACTGGGTATTTACGCAAAGGAAAAAGATACTAATTTGAAAAGATACATGCACCCCAGTGTCTATTGCAGCATTATTTACAATAGCCAATGTATGAAATCAACCCAAGTGTCCACCGACAGATGAATAATATATATACATATATATATATATATATGTAATATTATTCAGCCATAAAAAATGAGGTCTTGCTATTTGCAACAACATGGGTAAACCTAGAGGGTATTATGCTGGATGAAATAAGTCAGAGAAAGGTAAATGCCATATGATCCCACAACATTTTTTTAATTTCCATCTAGTGGAAATGATTTAACTCTAGTCAGTTAAAACAAAAGATTATTTTAGCACTGTTGTGTGTGCTATCACAGTTGAAACTGAACCATCTTGGGAGTGAACTTTCTGGCATTGATTTGATTCAAATTATGACACTAAAATGATTTATAAAATGAATCCCACAAACTTATTTTTTTGGCCTCAAAGTGATTATTGATGAAAAAACTGTGATTCTACTAATATGTATTAACTTTATCTCTATCTTAGTTTACAATATTATTTATAGGTAGAGGGAATGAAAACATAATCATTCTTATCCCAGACTGTTGATGCTCTGTAGGACAACAAAGAGCCTGTACAGTGTAGGAATTTATTTTCTCTAGTGTGTACTCGGAGGTGTCCAACCAGAAGTTTTGACGAGGTTGACAACAATTTTCTGTATGACTGTATGATTGTGTGTCATTATGTGTGTGTGAGCATATGAATATTCACACACATGCCTGTGATTTCAGGGACTCAATATATTGTTGTGTATTAGAGAGGTAAGGTGGTTCTTGATATTTTTTCATCTGAGGATAGAGTATTATTCCCCTTCAATAAACTGGCTAAAGTCAGTGTAATTGTAGAATATTGGAAAAAATAAATCAAAAGTGATTGCATCTGGGATCTTAAAATAAAATCTAAACTGAATTTACTTGTACCAAATGTAAAACAAAACAAAACAAAAAGACCATAATGTCCTTGTGAACTTAAGATAGTTCTTGTTCTGTTTCCAAGATCCACACTGTTTGAAATGAGAGGTGGCTCTATTTGTGCCATTTGTCATATGATATACAACAAAATGGAAACGGGGTGTTATTGGAGGGATCACTCACCATTTCCCATTGTCATGTTAATTTTGGAAAAATCTGAAGACAACCAGGGAGTTTTAGTGTAATAGAAGAGTTGGTCTTTCTATAAACTGAGTGTCCAGGAAAGAGTGTATATTTAATTTTTTGGTTCAACACATGTAGAAGCATTTAAGGAACCCATTGATTTTTGCTGCTTTTCAAGAAAGGGTGACCTAGTATCTAAGTGGTGGCATCAGACATGTGACAGGTTAGAGAAGATAGTTAGGCTTTGGATTTCCTAACATATATGTAAAGACTGATCTAGTTTGATATTTCATTGAAGGATATAATCATTTCATCTCTCTTAAACCAACTTCCTCACATGCACACCAAAGAGAAGGATCAAGTTACCCTCATAGTACCTTCTTCCCACTAAGCAAATATTCTATGTCAGATTCCTTCTTCAGAATTTCGTCATTCAGGTCCTGAATGGTGAACACTTCTGAAGAAATCCAGATTTGCTGTTTTAGTGTTACATTACTTATTTGCGCCCAAATCCAGTGTCTGCATTATGGAATCTTAACTTTCATTTCACCTGTTGACATTTAAAGTGGTGTATTTTTATCCTTTGTATCAGGAATTCACTTTTGATATGATTCCACAAATGCCAAATTCTGCTTCTTGAAGTAGAAACAGCCTCAGAAGCTCTAAATGTTTTGAGTATACTTAGTCTAAACTATATAGTGGTTAAGTGTTGTTAATTTGAATTCTAAATACGTATTTTATTTTAAATTAGGTACTTCATAGGGCACTTGTATGGACATTTCGCAAGACAAGCGAATGCACATGAGTAGTGAGGTCTCCGCATCTGTGTTCTGATATTTCAAAACAATGTTGGGGATAAAAGTGCAGATAACGTCTATCATAGCACATGATTGTGTGTTCTTTCCATGGTTTAGTTCATACTAACAGAAAGCCAGAAAGAGTTTGCCATTTCCTAGGCTAGCATTACCGGCCATGGTATGGAAGAGCCAGTGTGGGATGAGTGACAAGAGGCTAAAAAATGCAGACCTTCCGGGCGCCTGGGTGGCTCAGTCGTTGGGTGTCTGCCTTCGGCTCAGGTCATGATCCTGGGGTCCTGGGATCGAGTCCCGCATCGGGCTCCCTGCTTGGCGGGAAGCCTGCCTCTCCCTCTCCCACTCCCTCTGCTTGTGTTCCTGCTCTAGCTGTCTCTCTCTCTGTCAAATAAATAAATAAAATCTTTAAAAAAAAAATGCGGACCTTCCTTCAAGGCAAGTTACTTAGCTTATTAGAGTTTCAGTTTCCTCACCTGTAAAATGGGGATCAGACTGTACCTATCTGGAGAGCTGTAGTCAGGGTTAAATAAGATATTGAAACTAAAATACTTGCGCAAAGCTTGAAACCTAGGATATTATCACAGAAATGGTGTTTATGATGAAAATGTTAAGGAGGAAGAGGAGAGGAGGAGTTAGTAGCTGTCGTGGTGTGGCCTCAAGTGGGTAGGATCTGGGTTGCTAAGGCTCTCAAAACAGTTCAGGTGATACTAGCTTTAGGACACTTTTGTCCCTTTGGTGTTTGACCGTTGCTAATTTAAAAAAATGTATTCATGCATTCAACCGGTATTTAAGGGTCTTTTATGTGATAGGCACTGAGGCTGGCCCTCGTGAGTCCGGTTTCTACCTTCATGGAGCCATTTCAGAGACAGCCATTACACACACACACACACACACACACACGAGTGTACCTTGACATATCGACAAAGGCTAGAATGGAGAAATGCTTCATGGGAAGGGAGTCTGTAGTGGAGGATTTAACCTAGTTCAGGGAGGCTCATCTGAGGAAGTGGTCTTCACGTTGAGTGCTGGGGACAAGGCGGAATCACACAGCAGTCAGGGGGAGAAAGCAGAGATACCAGCCGTGTAAGGACTAGTGGGAAGGGGCCCCGGGAGGGGACACATGGGAGGACTGCGGAATAGAATAGAATGGTTGAATTCAATTTATTGTTGCTGTTTCTTTATTAAAGATTTTATTAATTTGAGAGAGAGAGAGAGAGACAGAGCACAAGTGAGGGGGAGGGGCAAAGGGAGAGGGAGAAGCAGGCTCCCAAGGAGCAGGGAGCCCGATGTGGGGCTCGATCCCAAGACCTTGAGATCATGACCTGAGCCAAAGGCAGATGCTTAGCCAACTGAGCCACCCAGGCATCCCCTATTCAGTTACTATTTTAAAATTGTCTGTTTTGAAAGGAGTATATAGCAACTACTGTGGATATCCTCAACACTGAATAAAAGGTAAAAACCATTGAATTTTCAGCCTGTTACCCAAATAACATCATTTTATATTCCTTTTACTTTAAGATTTTCCAGCTACTGGAATACCAGCTATCCAGAATATGCATATATTCAGCTTGTTTAATACCCAGAAAAAGCAACAAATCCAGGAAAAATTGTGTCCTCAAAAAGGCCTGCGTTAAATCAGTAAACATTAGTTTCAATTTATATATGTGTATTTTCATAGTTCTACATATTCATATCTTGTTATACACTTGTTTCAAAGGCAGAGCTATCAAGAGAAAGTTATATTGACCTTTTAATGCATTTTAGCTTAATATCTATAATCACTGGAAAAGAAATTATTTGAAAGTTTTGATAATGTATCAATCATTAATGATTAATAGTACTGCTAATAAAGAATGACCATGCCTATCACCAAGTATTTTATTTTATTTATTTATTTTTTTACAGATTTTATTTATTTATTTGAGAGAGAGAGAATGAGAGAGAGCACATGAGAGGGGGGAGGGTCAGAGGGAGAAGCAGACTCCCTGCCGAGCAGGGAGCCCGATGCGGGACTTGATCCAGGGACTCCAGGACCATGACCTGAGCCGAAGGCAGTCCCCCAACCAACTGAGCCACCCAGGCTCCCTATCACCAAGTATTTTAAATCTACCAAAGCTCAATGTCTTTCAACAATATTGTGTTAAGTGCAAGTTGCTAAAAAAGAGTGAATGTACAGATTGTGAATTCCTAGATTATGCATCTGTTGTTATAATGAGCCAGGGCTTGTGGAACCTATTCTTGTATTAGATCATCTTTAAGAAGGGAGAGATTGGGGCACCTGGGTGGCTCAGTTGGTTAAGCGACTGCCTTCGGCTCAGGTCATGATCCTGGAGTCCCTAGATCGAGTCCCGCATCGGGCTCCCTGCTTGGCGGGGAGTCTGCTTCTCCCTCTGACCCTCCCAACCCTCCTCCCTCTCATGTGCTCTCTCTCTCACTCTCTCTCTCAAATAAATAAATAAAATCTTTAAAAAAAAAAAAAGAAGGGAGAGATTGAATTCTGTGTGATGCAGTAACTCTATTAAATAAAGTACTTCAGACTCGTCTCTGCTCAGATCTTGGTCTAAGTCTGGAGTCTGCGCATTGTTTCTGGTTTGAGAAAGAACACTTTTGGCCACAAGAAGTATTTCATATATTGCTGCTTTCTAGTAGCCAAGCATTCATCTTTCTGATTAGATGTGACATCACTGACCCACCATCCGTATATACCTCAGAAAACAAGAAGACTTGTGCAAGTAAATATTTCCACTGGTACTGAGAAGTTTTGAAATAAGTATGAATTTACATCTATGCATCAGGCACTAATTGTTAACAGCATTTGAAAATAAATCCTCTGTAATCTGTTCTTGGGACAGATGCATTGCTGTGAAGTCTGGTGTAGCATGATTATGATGGTGATCATGATTGAACATGTATTGTTACTACATGTTCAGTGCATGTTAAGCAATGTTCATAGTGTTTCACGATCCTCTCAACTGCCCCATTATGTGTCCCATTTCAGAGGTAAGTCCACTGAGGCACAGAGCATTGAAGTGACTTGTACAAGATTGCATAGTACATTTGGAGCACCTGGCTCCAGAGCCAAACCATTTAATACCATTTCCCCAAGATTACCACTTAAAAAATAGTGTTGATTACTTCACTCCCTTAGTTAAACCTTTCATTGGCAACTCACTTGTTCCAGGACACAATTTATGATGATCAGAAAGAAGCAGAACACATTTCCTAATTCCATCATGTCCATTCAAACATATCAGAATGATGGAGGGCCTATAAATGCAGATTCCTGGGCCCACCCTGAACAACAGAACTGTGTCTCAGACAGGCCCAGTATCTAGCAGCATTTCAATACCCTCTCCTGGTTTTACCCTTTATAAACACAGAGTCACTACCATCCACGTGCAAGGCGTAGGGACTTTGAAATTCAGCGATCATGCAGTCAAGACCTCAGGCATTTGTATTTGAGATTTTCCAAAACTCAAAAAGCCTTCTTCCTTGTCGAGACGTGTCTTCTTTAAAACCCAGTTCAGATGTGGGGCCCCTGGAAAAGCGTTCTCTGACTTCTCTAGGCAGCTTGCACGACTGCTTTTATTTTTATTTTTTGCCTTATCTCTGTTCTATGTGCATGCATTATCAAACCTTCACTACAGTGTGATTACTTAACGGACTTTTCTATCTCCCTTCCCAGAGAGACAACCTTGAGAGAAAATGTATCAAAGATATGTTTCTTCTTTTTTTTTTTTTTAAGATTTTATTTATTTGAGAGAGAGGGA
This sequence comes from Neomonachus schauinslandi, assembly GCF_002201575.2. Lineage (NCBI taxonomy): Eukaryota > Metazoa > Chordata > Mammalia > Carnivora > Phocidae > Neomonachus > Neomonachus schauinslandi. The sequence continues at coordinate 13,200,092 of NC_058409.1, forward strand.
GAGCATGAGCGGTGGGGAGGAGCAGGGGGAGAGGCAGAGGGAGAAGTAAACTTCTTGCTGAATAGGGAGCCCGATGTGGGACTCGATCCCAGGACCCTGAGATCATGATCTGAGCTGAAGGCAGACCGTTAACCCACTGAGCCACCTAGGCGCCCCAGAGATACATTTCTATTGTAGTTCTTCCTACATCATCTTTCTCAGTTCTGAGTTTTGCATCAGCCACACACATTCTTCTCTGGTCGAAATTGATCTCCACTGGTCCTGATGTGTCCCCCACAGATTAGACTTGGTACTGCTTCTTGGTCTATATACCTATTGGCAGAGTTTTTAGTTCTTGGCTTTAATTTTAATGTTCAGTTTTAAATTAAGTAATAATAGCAAGTTTGTAAGTTCCTTATAGTTCTAAGATCCTCGTGTGTCTTAAATCAGTGCTTCTCAAACCATCACCTGCCCCGTGTGAAAATCCTATTACAAATGCAGATTCTGGTACAGGGCCTGAGATGCTGCTTTTCGGACAGGCTCCAGGTAGTGCCTCTGCTGCTGGTCTTCTGATCCTCTGAATAGTAAAGTAGGAATCATGGATCCAGTAATAATGAGGTAGATATTGAAATTTACCCCATTTCTCCAGATAAAGGAAAGTAAACAAATAGAGGTTAAAAACACAGACCAAAATAAAAAGTGTGTAAGTGGCATCACAAGATTGGACCCGGGTCTAGAGTATGGGCACTAACCACCCCTTACCCAAACTCTACACTGTGCGGGTTTGTGCCTGTCACATATATACAACTTCGGTTCTTCCTGCTCCTGGATGCTATGGCAATTATCCATATGAATTTAGGAGGTAAGGAAGTGCTGATACTTTCCACTTTGCAAAATGGCCTAGCACAGTTGCCTGGGAATGCAGTTTCCTCTCCGTAGAAGGAATGGTGAGGGGCAGGGGGAAGGAGAGGTTTAGATGAGTGGTTTCCATATGGTCTCAGCTCAGATGGTTCTTTCATTGCATTTCACATGAAGACAATTAACATCCCAATAGACTCTGTTGCTGTCTTTTTCATGAGGGTTGCTGATGACATGATCTACTTACTCTTGGGTGAGAATATGGATCATTTGGGTCCACTGAGTTCAGGAATTTCTGTGTAAGAATATCTGAACTCCTCCTCTGCGTGGTCATGATAAAGACAACCAAAAGTGTCGGTTAAAAAAATTAAATCTAGACACATAATTAAATGAACTGTAATTAAGATCACTAAACTAAGTGTGTACACACACACACACACGAATGATATCTGAAAGTAAATACAGCAAATAAAATAGGTACTTATATAGAAAGTTGGTATGCATACATGGTTCTATCATTTATTCTGATCCTGCCTGAGCAGAGGAGATTAGAGAAAGTTTCCTAACCGGGGAACTTCATAAAAAAATAGAGATTTTTTTTTTCCCCAAGACTACTGAACAAAATTGCTGGGCATGGAGCCCAAGAATCTCTAGATTTAAAACACTGCCTAGGTGATTCTGATGATCACTGGAGTTGGCCCATCAGTCTTAGACCACTCTGGCTTTTGGCACAAAGAGAGCGACTCTTTCAGTATCTCTCAGTCTTTTAATCAAAGAAATGTCTCTAAGGTGGTTTCTTGAACCAGATCATGTGTCCCTGTTAGCTGCAGCCGCTCAGGGCTTTGCTATTTAACCATTTCCTGCCCTTGAGCTTGGGGCACATTGGTGCAGGACTGTGATGAAGTCGCTCGGCACTTGCGAAGCTTATTTGCAGAAATAGCGTCTGCTGGAAATCAGACGCTGTGACAGTGGGAAAACAAATCACTAAAACGTGGATCCAATCTCTCAGATGCCGCTTACAAGCGTTAAATAAGTTTTTGAAGACAAGCCAAGTTGCAAATGAGAAAATGGTTGCTGGTTTCAGAAATATTTTGGAAGTGTCTGGTAATTCAAATTTAGCAGGGAAGGTAGTTTTACTTATTAAACAAAAGCGATTTATAAATAATCCTGGAAAATTAAGCAGCTGGACCAGGCCAGGACTTGCATATTTTATGATTTTTAAATGACTCCAAAGCTGACTTAACATAAATCTGAGCAATTTAAAATAATTTTATTTACCACTGAAACCTCACTCACTCAGTTGCTTACAAGAACTTCATGTTTGCTTATTTTCTATATAAAGTGAATTATCATTCCATTGAAATACTCTATTTTCTATATAAAAAGGACCACATGTCTGACATTTAGGCATCAGAAGTCTCTTATTCAACTTACTAACTTTATTTTTAACTTTATTTTTAACTTTAAAGATTTTATTTATTTGACAGAGAGAGAGAGACAGCGAGAGAGGGAACACAAGCAGGGGGAGTGGGAGAGGGAGAAGCAGGCCTCCCGCTGAACGGAGAGCCCGATGTGGGGCTCAATCCCAGGACCCTGGGATCATGACCTGAGCCGAAGGCAGACGCTTAACAACGACTGAGCCACCCCGGCGCCACACTAACTTACTTTAAATTGAGGTATATAGGTCTTCGGAAAACCAAATATCAGATTATTTTGAAAGCGACAAAAACCAACTTCCTAGAAAGTGATGGTCATGGCTTCCAGCAGGGCAGGTATGTGGACAGCTATTTGGTTTAAGATCATGAACCGCCTGGATTTCAGAACTTGTTCAAAGGAAAGGTGTAGCAAATCAGTCTTGAGCCACGAGACAGCAACGTTAGAGGAGTACATTTGGTGTAGAGAATCTGAGGTAGGAGTTTAAAAAGAACTATCACAAAAATAGCATGAGAACCGAGAGGATGATTTGGGGGGGCTGCTGGAAACTGCAAAAGGAAGCACTAGATGGATTCCGTAGTCCCTGGTCACCCAAGAAGGGGAAACAGGTAATTTTTAAAAAGTAATTGTTTTAATTTTTTTTATTGCTAGAACAATAATTTTATGCTAACAAAGACAGCTTTTTGGCTATTGCCTCAAGGAATTCAAACCGTGAACTTTAGGAATGCGTGAAAGGGGTCTGTATAAAATTGAGGGCAAGTTTAGAAATCCTTTGAGAGCAATTGTCATGCTATTCATCAGTATCTTCTCCCCAGGCCTCTATATTTTTCAGTGTTGGTTGCACGATAAATACATCTTAAATGAATAAACCATGTGAATAAAAGTATGCTTTTTTGTGCATAATCTCTGCTGCATCCTGAGTTTTGAAGTAATCCAACATATTTTTTTAAATTTAACATTAAATTCATTTTAGCATTTTGATTATAGTTTTGAAGTTGAGGCTTCTTTTCTAAAATAGAAAACATGGTGCATAGGGAGGAAGAATAAACTGTCTCTTAGGGTCTAAGTCACTTTCTGTTTAAACTTCGTCTTTTTACTGTGGGTCTTGTAAGATCACATGGCCAATGTGTTTTATTGCTCTTCCATTTTACTTTCTAATTGCTAAAGTGAAATGGTTTGTGAATTCTGATGGGAAATGGTTAGACTAGTAGATACCTTTGTTTAAACATGCACCATATAAAGAACTTGAATAATGTTTAGGTGCCCAGGGACACTGTGCTGGAGGAATCAATGGATCTGTGGATGGAAGTAGAACACTTAGCAAGAAATGAATCGTCTCACAGCTGTTTTGATGATACAAACCAGCAGACTGAGTATTTTGTCAACAAGGGAAAAATAGAAGCTATCTCCTTAACCTTTAGTAAATGTTAGATATTTAGTCTTGGTGCTGTGTATTTAGACATAGGTATTTCTTGTTTGCATGAAGAGCTTTTTAATTTGTATATTATCTATATTTTTGTATTTTAATTGGAGTTGGGAAAAGGTAACTTGATGAAAGCTTTGGGTTGCCAACCTGTTGATAACATATAAAACCCTTTATTAGTCATTAGTACTGCTTTTAAAAAAAAAGGACAAATATTTCAACCCAGGATATGGCCCAAAGTGGCTACATAAGACATATTTTATTCTGTCTTCTGTTTTCCATTTGTTGGCCGAAAAATTAATCAGTACAGCCACTTAGGACATAGTGTCTTCCAATTCCTAGAGTAAAACATTAAATAAAATTTATTAAAATCATGAACTATATATTAAATATGTATAAAGTCAAATAGCAAAGGAAATGATTATATTAAGTATGTTAGTCCATCTTTATGTAAGACTATATATTTTAAATTAATAATTGTTATAAATTTTTTCAGAGCTCATTTCTTGTGCTGTCAGGAAACTAAAAAAACAAAAAAAGAGATACCTAATTTTTAAATAATTGGAAGAGACTTCAACAGTGAACCTAAGTCTTTTTGTTTTGTTTTGTTTTTTAGCATTCCTGTATTATATAAAACCTAAGAACTTTGAAGAGCTGAGCATTACCTACCTAGAATTTTTTGCCTTTGTTTTAAGTGAACATTCCAGAGTAGATAGGAGGGTTTTGGTCAGTCTCCCTTGTCATAAAATTATGAAGAAACTTTTTTTTTTTAAAGATTATTTATTTATTTATTTGTCAGAGAGAACACAAGCAGGTGGAGTAGCAGGTAGAGGGAGAGGGAGAAGCAGGCTCCTCACTGCGCAGGGAGCCCGATGCGGGGCTTGATCCTAGGACCCTGGGATCATGACCTGAGCCGAAGGCAGTTGCTTAACCAACTGAGCCACCCAGGCGCCCCTAGAAGAAACTTCTTAATTAAAAAAAAAAAAAGGAAAAAAAAGAAGATGAGCAGATATTACTTTAGAGAATGAGGGAGCACTTAATATTATCAACCGAGAAATGTAGGTTACAATTTATGGTAATGTGACTGCTACCATTGCATGTTTTAATCTCTGGTTGTTAATTTTTTATTATTGAAAGTTATTTTGCCACACCTGCAATATCGGCTATGGCTTGTGCCTATAAATGACATGCTCCATAAACTTAATAGTGAAACCTGATTACTTCTATTAATCAAGTTTTGGTCAAAGATGGCATGCATTTTAGGAAGCTGTATTTGACCACATGAGGAATGGTTTGAAAAATAAATGGGTTGGGCTCCCCGGGTGGCTCAGTTGGTTAAGTGTCTGCCTTCAGCTCAGGTCATGATCAGGATTCTGGGATTGAGTCCCTCGTCTGGCTCCCTGCTCAGTGGAGAGTCTGCTTCTGCCCCTTCCCTCCCTCTCCTCTTGCTCGTGCTCACGTTCTCTCTCAAATAAATAAGATTAAAAAAATAATGGGTTGATTGTGCTGCAATGTAGACATATAATCCAGACTTCTGGACAAATCAGCAAGCACTGGTTCCAGAAGCCTTATTCCCATTGGATTAGAAAACCGCAGGTGTCCTGTTTGAGTGATGTTCTTTGAATTGTAGCTCTGTGGGTTGACAACAGGCAGATGGGATCTAGGCACAGCCATAATCATAGATGAAAAAAAATATATATATATATGACCTAGGAATCAGAATGAAGCGGAGGGATTATTATCTGTGTTTACTTTGCTTGCTACTCATACCCTAACAGGGAAATTAATAATATTTGTACCACTATGTTTTTGCCCTTGTCCTGCCATTTGCTACTTGAAATCTCCATATTGCCCAGTGGGTATTAACTTCTTTTAAAGAAGGAATTGAAATGTAGGTTACAATTTATGATAATGTGGTTCTTGTGCTGTCAGGAAACTAAAAAAAAAACCCAAGCCAAAAGGAATAACCCACGTGGCAGATTGCCAAGGGCTGAATGTTGCATTAAGCTGGTGCAAGTGAAGAGATTTTAATAAGTAAAAGATGGCAATAAGATCGCTAGTATTCCTTTGCCAGAAAAGCCAGAGGGTAGGTGAAGGGTATAGGAAGGAGGTTTAAGAGTATTCGATCGAAATTAAATTGGGAGACACATGAGACAATTGTAAGTGGTCTCCTGGGGATATGAGGAAATTAAAGCAATTAAACAATCTGGTAATGCAGAGTACAAACCAAATAGGATCTCTCTTTTTCTCTCTTTTTTATAACTTCACATTAGATGGTGGTTTATGTCCTCCAAGGTTACATTCCTTTCCTGTTTGGGCCAGTTTCTCAGTGGCCGTGCTCTGGTTGATGCCCTGCATCCATATGCTGTCCATCCCTCCCTTTATAACTCACTACCTCATCTGTTCTGTACACAAATTCCAGATTAATTTTGTCTCTCTGAACATGATATCTTCTATGCATTCTATTGGTTATCTATTCAGTAGCCAGTGCCTCCCCACCCCTTTTTTTTAAACCAATAAAACCATGATTGAGTAACAGTAGCAAAATGCCCAATGAAGAATCTAAATCATGATAGGTCTAGTCTGATACTGGCAGACTGTTCTCCTTTGCTGGTGATTGCTCTAGGGTAGGCATGTGGCGACGTGTTGGTCAAAGAGATATAATCAACTTACGCTGGGAACTTTGGGAATAGATTTTCCTTCTGGAGAAAGAGAAAGCTGCATAAAGAGGAGTTCATTGTTGCGATGTGTGGGAATATGAAGCCCTAAGACAAATGTCACCATATCAAAGATCAAAGCATAGAGGATGTTAACAGCTTAAGGCTTGGAAGTGCCTACATCTGGACTCTTAGTAAACAATAAATACTCTTCAGCATAAGCAACTATTAATTGGGTATTCTGTAATTGGTTGCAAATGCATTTTAAATAATACATCCCATTCTCCCCAAATGGCAAGGGATTCCCATTAACAGTTGAAGTGTCAGCTCTCTACCCTGGCATTTAGGGCTTTTTAGCAGCATTTTGCTTGAGTTATCTTGTTTGCCTCTCCCCTGACTCCCCCCCACCCCATATATAAGTCCCCTAGTCAAACTTAGGTCTTGATTATTTTTGATCATTCATTCAGTCTTTTTGCCACCATCTCTCTGCTTTGTCATTCCTTCAATCTGTAATGTCTTCTTTGTTCTAGGTGCCTTTACTTAAACTCGAAAGGTCCTACCTGAAATTACACAACTCCCCTTGATGTCTTCTTTACCTGCTCACATGCAGACAATAACTCACATATAATATATACATACATATTATATATTTTATATATACATATATTGTGTATATATTTTGGGTTTTTTTGGTGGCTCTGTTTAGCACAAGTATTTTCTCTTCTCATAAGAATAATCTGATGTTTTTTTGAAACCATTCTCTTCCTACCCTTAGCTCATGTACTTGTGACATCTGGTTAATCCCAACAACACACTCCATATTCTTCCATCCCCGACCCAGCCATAATGATTCCGTCATAGATATCAATAGAACCTAATCAAAACCATTCAGACTCAGGCCCAGAGTACTAGTTAGAACTTTTGGGAAAAAGATTCTCTTTTCTTCTGCTGGAATTTAATCAAGGAAGATAAAAACCAGGAGTTGTGGGGAGCCCCAAGTGAACATTTATCCGTAGGCAAAGTCTCAACAGAAAGGAAGGAGAGCTAAGAATCTAGATTCTTAGAACAATGCTTGAGACTGAAGTCAGTGACACCACGGAATCTTTTTAACTTCGTTCGTTCTTTCGTTCCTTCCTTCTTTTTTTCCAAGATAGGTACACTAAAATCATTGAATTAAAAGGGATTCAACATCCCTCTAACAATGCATTCATTTGTTAGTCACCGTTCACATACTGAATTAAACAATTTCATGTAGAGATCTAGATAGAGCTCTACTTCTGCTAGTGCATTAACTTCCTAGGTATAGGGACAGTCAACCCGATCCTTCACTCAGCACATTTCTCTGCCTTTTATTTAGTAGACACCATATAAAGAACTACTGAACTGATGTAAACTCTGAAATTCTGTATATTGTGGGATGACAGCCAATTTGAGATTTTCTAAGAATTTCCTTGCAATCACAGCATCATATTCGAAAAGCGAAATTTTTTCTTGTCACATGTCTGTGTCATAACTGTTGAGGGAATTTAGTGTACAACTTCTTCCCTTTTTTACCCATAATTCATTCTAAATAGTATTCTTCTGACTTACTGAAAAGCTAATAGTTTCCTCATTTAATGACTGGTCTGCAATTTGAAACTGCTCCAATGCTCAGTTTTTAATTTTTTTTTTCACTTCTTATTCTCTTTCTCTCTCTTTGTACCCCCACCTCCCTCCCTTGCCAGCCATCGCTTAGTGATCTCATTCAGTCTTACAGCTTTGAATACCATTTATATGCCACCAGCTGCCAAATTTCTGTCTCATAGTTGTGTATACTAACATCAGACTTGTTCCAAAATTTCACAATCTTACCCCCATAAACCAAGGTTTCTCACATTCTTCCTCAGCTCATTTGATGATAAATCTCTACTTCCATTGTGTAGATTATAACCTTAGATATCCTTGATTCCTTTTTCCTCCGACATTCTACTGAAAATCCATTTACTTATCTTGTAGGCTCTACCTTAAAAATATATTCTTAAGATAATCACTTCTTAGCACTTGTGTGATCATTATCCAAATCCCCATTACCTCTCACCTGGATTGTTATAATAGTCTCTTCACTGATCACCACGGTCAACCTCCTCCCATCATGTTCTCCTTTCAACATAATAGTAATTTTCAAAAAGTAGAAACAGATCAAATTATCTCAAAACTCACCATGACTATGCCCACTAAATGTGCAGAGAATTTTTGTAGAACTATATAAATTTTCATTTTATTGTATCTTAATTTGATAAAAATGTACCCCCAAAGTAATTGATAGTAAGATAACAAAAGTTAAAGTCTTCCAGTGGTCTAAAAAGTGGCCTTCCCTCTATATATCTGGTTTCATTTCTACTCTTTAGGCCTCTTGTTGACAACACTCCAATTACTCTGGTCTATTTGTTGTTTATAGAACACACCGGACAAATCCCTGCCTAAGGCCATTTTTACATTTGTTTTTTCCTCTGCCTGGAATTTTTTTTTTCTCCTTTATTCACATGGCTTCTTCCCTCACCAACTTCAGATCTTTGTCCACATGTTACTGTCCAAGAGAGGACTCTTCTGATATTTAAGATGATAATCCCCTTCCTCTTCACTCTGAGCCCTCTCTCAACCCCTTGCTTCTTTTTTATTTTTAAAGATTTATTTATTTCTTTAGAGAAGCGGGGGAGGGCAGAGGGAGAGAGAGTATTAAGCAGACTCCGCACTGAGCACAGAGCCCAGTGTGGGGCTCGATCTCACGACCGTGAGATAAGGACCTGAGCCAAAACCAAGAGTCTACCACTTAACCTCCTGAGCCACCCAGGCACCCCTGCTTCTTTATCTTCATAGAACTTACTACCAGATATCGACTCTCGCTTTCTCCCTCACCTGGTACCCTTCCTCCATACCCCATCCTCTTTCTCTTCTCTGTTTCTGTGTTCCTAGCCCCTGGAACAATGCATGACACAAAGTGGGCATGTAATACATATTTGTTTAAAGAAGGAACACCCGAAATCTAAGATTTGTGACTTGATTTTTAAATGACTTCTAATATTCATCTTTTACGTGTTGATCATTGAACAGTGGTTTTAAATGTTTAGAACTGGGGTTTTTTGGCATTCCTCATGGTCTTCATTGTCAAATATACTTGATTTTTTAATTTCAGTTTAAACAAAAAATGAGTTTAATTTTCACTATGAAATGGTGATGCCAGACTTGGAGAAACTTTTTTTTTGAGATCTGTTCAATCATTGAGCTTTATTTCGAGTTAATCAGATACACTAGAGTATTCCATCCTCATTCTCCTATTGGCTTTGTAAGGTCTTTCTCCCTCTCTCTGACTCTGTATGTATGTGTGTATGTGTAATATTTAATGGTTCCTCTTGGTTTTCAATATGCATCATTATTTATTACATGGCTATATGTGAAGTTTAAGACCCTTGCAATAGTCTACTGTCTTGATTTCTTACTAAATTTGTGCTATCATTGTCAAATATGATACATCCACCTATAAGCCTTATGATAAAGTGTTAAAACTGTTGTTTTCATTTACATGTATTTTAAAGAAATAGAATAAAAATGTAGTCTTTTATATTTATCCACATATTTCTATTTCTTATGTTCTTTGTTTCTTCCTGTATATTGAAGTTGCCATGTTTGTCACTTTCCTTCAGTTTGGATAACATGAATTTTCTTCATGTTTTTTTTATCTTAAAATGTTTTTATATCATATTCACATTTGAAGAATATTTTCATTTGGTATAAAATTCTGAGTTGACAATTTTTTTTAACTTTTAAGATTATGTTCTTTTTGGTCTGTACTGTTTGATTAGAGGTCAATTGTCATTTATTTCATTGTTCTCCTATGTTATGTGTTTGTTTTTCTTCCTGCTTTCATTATTTTATCTTGAGTTAAGATTTTCAGCTGTTAGGTTATGATATATCCAGATGTGTTTTATTTCTGTACATCTTTTTTGGGATTTGCTGACCTTCCTAGATCAGGTGGGTTTGAGTCATCATTTTTTCAAGTACTCTTTCTGTCCCCTTGACATTCTCTATCTGGGACACCATTTATATTTATATTATACCACTTAATTTGAACTCACAGATCTTTGAGTCTCTTTTTTTCTTTTCTTATTTCCAAACTGTATTAACCCATTCATTGGCCCTTTTTTCCCCACATATTTTACTGTGCAGGTCCATCTGTTCATTTATTATGCACATTTAAGTTTCTGAATATATGTAAATACATATACACCTTGAGTACTAATTCCAACATCTAGGCTTTCTTGTGGTAAGTTTCTGTTGTCTTTGTCTGGGAAGTGTTGACTTTCATTCTTGCAGGCATCACCTTATTGGTAACCATGTTTACCTTGAGGCTTTTAAAAAGCTTTGTTAGAGTGAGTTTTTATTTTCTTTTATTCTAGGACTAGTAAGTGACTTCCTGGGAGTCAGCCGAGTACCAGGTCTTCTTCTCTTCCAGACCTTGCAGAGTCTCACTCACAGTACACACAGCTTAGTATTTGACTAACGAATTAAGGAGACCTCCATGTAGATTTTGGGGTGGCTTTTTTCTTCAGCTCCCTTTTTTCTGGTATCCTAACCTGACCTGCAGTGAGTTTAGTAGTTTGTATTTCCAATCTGTGTTTCCTCAGTTAGAAAGACTACTGTCCTCTATTTATCTTTTGCTTTCCTGTATTCTAGAAGGTGCCTCCAGACAGAAAGCCCAGGGCTATTATGGGTCTTACTTCATATATTCCCATACTATTAATAACTGCAATCCTGCATCCCTTTGTCCACTGTTTGCAAACAGTGGCCTCATAGAGCTTTCTATTTTATTTTTGAAGGGCTAGGCTAGTACTTGCCACATCGTCATGGCTAGGACCATGTCAAATTATATTTTCATAATTCCATCTAGGCTACAGAGCTTTGGGAAAACCCTAAATAGTTGTCTTTTTCTTAAAATCTAGGCTCCTTCCCTTAATTATCTTTATGTGTTTTACTTAGAGAAACAAAACAATAATTTGTTAATGAGAGAGCCACCTAATAGCATCTCATATGCAATTTGAATGTGACATAAGGTTTCTCCATGTTAAACATGAATAACCCACGTTTGTGCTCAGGTTTCACTCTCTAACTGCTGTTAAACTCAAGGTTTCAGTGTGTAATTTGGGGGAATAGATTATGTTAAGACCATAACTAGACAGATTTTTCTGGGCTTGTTCAATGAATCTTTAGGTCATAATAAACAGAGAGGTTAATAAAGTAGACCAGACAAAAAATGTATATGAACATACATGCAAATACATGTACATGTGTACCCAGATATACCTATTTCTAATTGTTTAGGCACGAATAAAGATTAGTTTCTGCTTACCAAATTTAACTATGCCCACGTCCTTGCCCTCCCAGTAAAATCTCTCTCCTTTTTGCATCATATCTTCTCTACTTCACCTCAGGTACCTGACCATTTACCTGAAACTTTGATCTCCAAATTTTATAGTAGTATGGATACCTTACAGTTTTTTAATATATTAATTTTTTAAATTTTTTAAATTTTATTATATTTTGTTAGTCACCATACAGTACATCATTAGTTTTTGATGTAGTGTTCCATGATCCATTGTTTGCGTATAATACCCAGTGCTCCATGCAGAATGTGCCCTCTTTAATACCCATCACCGGGCTAACCCATCCCCCACCCCCTCCCCTCTAGAACCCTCAGTTTGTTTCTCAGAGTCCATAGTCTCTCCTGGTTCATCTCCCCCTCCGATTTCCCCCCTTCATTTTTCCCTTCCTACTATCTTCTTTTTTTTTTAACATATAATGTATTATTTGTTTCAGAGGTACAGGTCTGTGATTCAACAGTCTTACACAATTCACAATTGTGTAAGAATTGTATATATTAATTTTTAACTAATAGTACAGTTGATTTTTAGGACAGAGAATATTACTTAAAAATGTTTGCTCTTCTCCTGTATCTGTACCTTTTCTATATCATCTAGTAATCTTGGCTTGGTTTTCAACAACTTTTAATAGTGACTTTCACCTAGAAATTACATTTATGACCTAAATCCCATTAAGAAGCTATGCTGGTACATTTTAGCATGCATGTTGTTAGCCGTTTTTTATTTTTCCAGTTTTGGAAATTCTGTGTTTTGGCCATGATGCTTGAGAGCTATCGCTGTCAGGAAATATTTTACAAATTCTCTACTAAATTCCTCCTGGGACATTTTAAATCCCTGCACATATAATCCACACTCTTATTATTATGAACCTTATTCAGCTTATTTAAGTACTGAACAAAATGGTCTTAAATGAACTCTGTCTTCATCCTTTTTAAAAGAGGTATGGGCAAGCATTAGAAGAACCCTGAAGAGAAACACAGTGACTGATTCAATAAAATCTATCACATCCAGAAATCCTGGATGCAACCAGGAATTCAAAGCACATTTTCATTATTAAATTTCATTCCTTTAAAAATAGCAGATGATGGGGCGCCTGGGTGGCTCAGTCGTTAAGCGTCTGCCTTTGGCTCAGGTCATGGTCCCAGGGTCCTGGGATCGAGCCCCGCATCGGGCTCCCTGCTCGGCAGGAAGCCTGCTTCTCCCTCTCCCACTCCCCCTGCTTGTGTTCCCTCTCTCGCTGTCTTTCTCTCTGGGTCAAATAAATAAATAAAATCTTAAAAAAAAAAAAAAGCAGATGATGAAAGCTCAGTCTCTAGAGACTGAAGGCTTCAGTTTAAATCCTGGCTCTGTCACTTACCTCCTGTCAGTGTTTAACATCTTTGTGCCTCAGTTTCTGCATGTTGAAGATGAGGATAACAACTATCCCTATCTCCTTGCATTATTCTGAGGATGAAATAGGAGAATACATGTAAAATAAAACTTAGAAAAATCCCTGTAACTTCAAAACATGTAATAACTTAAAATTATTAACAAGCCTGGGACATATGCAAATTTAGTCATTACTGTTTACTGACCTAGCCTAAATATATTAATAACTATTTTTATGTCTTTAGGTACTTTTAGGCACCTTTCTAGCTCTCCAAAAGAGTGCCTTATATACAAAACACTAAGCCGACCATTGCGTATGTTATATAATCCTTTTATAACACTATATTTTATTTTTTTGCATAAAAATAACCAGAATTCAAGGAATTTAAATATGTGTGCAGTTGCCTCTTCTGGGAATGACACAGTAGTTACCCTTTACCAGGAGTTCTCAACTGGGGCAATATTGGCCCGAGGGGCTATTTGGCAATGTCTGGAGACGTTTTCGGTTGTCAGAACTGGGGAAGTGATACTGGCATCCAGTGGGTGGAAGTCATGCAAGCTGCTGCCGTCCTGCAGTGCATAAAACGGTCCTCTTCATTAAGTGATCTGACCCAAAATGTCTGCAGTGCTGAGATTGAGAAACCCTTTGAGACTGAATCTCCTACTGAGAAAAATCTGCACACGTGTAAAAAAAAAAAATAAGTTTGGAAAGTGAGAAAGCCATCCAGGCAGCACGACTTTTCTAGATTAGAGCTTCAACCCCCTCAGCCCGCCATGGAGAGTCTGGGCTCCAGCACACGGTGCCAAGTGCAAGAGCAGCGGGCCGCTTGCCGGGACCTGCCGGAGACGAAGCTGTGCTACCCAGAACAGATGGGGCTGCTGGCCGTGTACTTCGTGGCAATTCTGAGAGCCAAGGGCACCCTGCGACCGGCAGAACGCCAGGCCCTGTGTGGGCCCTGGGAGCTCATTTAGAGCACCAGACAAGAGCTGCTTCCCTCCCTTGAAGGAGGGCACCGAGGGACAGGGGCTGGAAGGCTTCTGTCCCCACCTGGAGCTCTGCAGGTATCTTCCTCCTTTCCATAGGCTGCCTTTTAGTTTTGTTGACTTTGTTTTAGTTTTGCCTTCCAGTTTCTTCACTCTGCAGAAGCTTTTTATTTTGACTGAGTTTCAGTAGTTTAATTTTGCTTTTATTTTCCTTGCCTCGGGAGACCTGTCTAGCAAATCTCGGATGCTGACAACACCAAATGCTGGTGAGGATGCGAAGCAACAGGAACTCTCATTCATTGCTCATGTGAATGCAAAATGGTACAGCCACTTTGGAAGACAGTTTGGCAGTTTCTTAGAAAACTAAACCTACTCTTAAGATATAGCAATGACAGGGGTGCTTGGGTGGCTCAGTCGGTTAAGCGTCTGCCTTCGGCTCAGGTCATGATCCCAGGGTCCTGGGGTGGAGCCCCGCATTGGGCTCTTTGCTTGGCTGGGAGCCTGCTTCTCCCTCTCCCTCTGCCTGCCACTCCCCCTGCTTGTGCATGCTTTCTCTCTCTCTCTGTCAAATAAAAAAAATATTTAAAAAAGAAAGATATAGCAATGACACTCCTTGGTATTTACCTAGAGGATTTGGAAAATTATACCCACACAAAAACCTGCCCATGGATATTAATAGCACTTGTATTCATGATTGGCAAAACCTGGAAGCAACGAAGATGTCTTTCAGGAGGTGAATTGAGAAATTAACCAGAGTACCTCTAAACAATGGAATACCTTTCAGCGATAAAAGGAAATGAGTTATCTAGCTATGAAGGACAGGGAGATGCCTTAAATGCATATTGCAAAGTGAAAGAAGCCAAGCTGAAAAGGCTACATGCTGTATCATTCCAACTCTATGACATGACATTCTGGAAAAGGCAAAAGTATGGAGACAGTAAAAAGATAAGTGATCACCACAATATGATGAGGGGTGAGGGCTGGGCAAGATGAAGAGCTAGGGCACAGAGGGTTTTTAGAGCAGCTAAAATACTATGTATCGTACCACAATAATGGGTATATGTCATTATACATTTGTCCCAAGCCCATAGAATACACACCACCAGGAGTGAACTGTAATGTGAACTATGAACTCTGGGTGGTTATGATGTGTCAGTGTGGGTTCATTGCTTCTAACAAATGTCTCACTTTGGGGGATGTTGATAATAGGGGAGGCTATGCATGTGTGGGGGCAGGGGACTTATGGCACATCTCTGTACTTTCCCCTCAATTTTCCTGTGAAACTTAAATTGCTCTAATATCTTAATAAAAATTTATTCATAAAGAATCACAAATGAAAAAGGGTTTAACATTTTAAAAAGAGAAAGAGTAATTTTAATAATGTACCAATATGAAAGTAATATAATGATATTATCTAAATTAATCTGACCCTCAAACCCAATATTTCTTTCAGACAGTATATTGATACTTTCACAAAAGTTGAATACAATCTTCTAAGAGAAATACTCATTTAGAAGAAGTGCCTTCATTTATCTGTCCAGTAGCTAGTAGGAAAGCTATGTAATCTTTATATATTCATCTGTGGTGTCTTGGAATCCTGTCTGCTAACACTCAAGAGACCGGAGGCCAATTGCTTCATTCCTCTGGATTTCCATTCCCTTGTCTGTATAACGGAGATAATAAGATACACTGTTAGAAGGTTGTTAGAAGTTTTTGTCACAACTGATCTTTATTATATTTAATGTAAAAATCATTAAAGTCATGATTTTAAGGTTGTTAAAACTTTGTGTCTTCCTGTATTTTGTCTGATGAGTCTATGCTTTTGGCTGTTTTCTTGGTGCTTGTGTGATAGAGGTTCTTTTAACAATGCTACCCTGTGTCTTTCAGTCATCTTTTGGCATATTTTTAGGTTGTTCTCTTACCTGCCCCCACTCTACATGCCTTTGATCTTTTGTCCAATTAATACCTCTACCCAGTTTTTGACTGGTGTATAGGTATTGCTGTATAACGTGTCACTCCGGAACTTAAAGTGAGTTAAAGCTACACTATTATTTCCCATGTTACTGTGCATCAGGTCCTAGAACAGGGCTCTGCTGGGGATTTGGTAATCTGGGGTCATTGGCTTGTCTGGTGTCTCAGTGCTCTGCCATGTGGCTTCTTTCTCTTTCTACCACGGTTTGGCCTTGATTTGCTTAGAGCGTGGTTGGACTCTGAGACAGAGAGTTCAACCTGACCTGGTGAGATAGTGATTATCAATCCCGTTTCTTGTATCATGCTTGGTACTGTACCATTGGCCAATGCAAGTCCTAAGGTAGGGCTCAGAGTCAATGTCTGGAGTGGCTTATAAAGGCATGAATATAAGGATATGTGGTTCATTGTGGCCCACTAATGAAATAATCTAAACAATGGCTCGGATGGGAATTAAATAATATGAAAGTTGACAGTTTTTATAAATGCCTGTTATGATGTAATCCAGCACTTTTCAAATTACTGACATTAGTTCCAAACACCTCCAAAGATTCCATGGCAAGCAAATTAACATAGGTATAATTCCTTGTACTAATTAAAATATGATTTGTTTATGCTCCTGTTGAGGAAATTCATTTCTCATGGGAGAAAATGAGTTACAACGGGAGATTATCCTTCTTCCTCGAAGAGTGAGATGCTCTGGAAAGAATCCAAGACAGAGAATCTAGTATTTATCCTGTTAAATTTATATAGTTTATGGAAAAGTATTTGTTTTTTGGGCTTCAGTTTTCTTTTTATGAATTAGACGTTTGGACTGATGGTCCCAGTGAACGCTTCAGCTCCATATTTTCATGTGTTCCTTGGTCTTAGTGGAAATACGTAGGGTGTTTGAAAAGTTTTCCAGTTGTGCTTAGGCAGTGGTTCTGGGAAAGGGTGCTTCGTGATTTTCTTTTGCTTTTCTGAGAAAAGCTTATTGTGCTATCAACAGCATTGGCATGAAATAAACTTCTAATCAGAATTGGTTTCGGGGCGCCTGGGTGGCTCAGTTGGTTAAACGGCTGCCTTCAGCTTAGGTCATGATCCCGGAGTCCCGGGGTCGAGTCCCACATCAAGCTCCTTGCTCGGCAGGGAGTCTGCTTCTTCCTCTGACCCTACCCCCTCTCGTGCTCTCTCTCTCTCTCTCAAATAAATAAAATAAAAATCTTAAAAAAAAAAAAAAGAATTGGTTTCACTGAAAGGCAAAACATGTAATTTACCTGTTTAATTTTGGGTGTCTATACTCAGGAAAAAAAAAAAAAAACTGTTTAAATCCAGTCATTCACTCAATCATTCTATCATCCCTGTACTGATCCATCAGTGTATCCACCTATCTATTTACTGAATAATTACCATATAAGAAGATATTCTGTAATGAATGTGTATACAGGGTTACTGTAGGGTCTGAACATTAATGACGGCAGCAGTTTTGTTTGGCTGTAAGAATGTTTTTTTTTTTTAAAGATTGTATTTATTTATTTGAGAGAGAGAGAATGAGAGAAAGCAAGCACATGAGAGGGAGGAGGGTCAGAGGGAGAAGCAGACTCCCTGCCAAGCAGGGAGCCCGATGCGGGACTCGATCCAGGGACTCCAGGATCATGACCTGAGCCAAAGGCAGTCGCTTAATCAACTGAGCCACCCAGGCGCCCCAGCTGTAAGAATGTTTTTAAACATAGGTACAATTTGGAATTTAGGCTCTTCCGATTCTCCGTCTTATACCAGATTCCTTCATATGTTTGTGATGCGTGCCTGGCCCCTCAAGGCATTTAAGTTCATGGGATCCCTAGCCGAAAGTATTATTATCTGTCAAAAAGTAGTATATTATAAGGAATTTATTTGTTCAGCTTTTATCAGGAAGTAGAGCTGGGCCTCCACACAAAGGTTTGAAGAGGAGTGCCCCTATCAGGACCTTAAGGAGTGAAGATGAAGAGCATATTGAAACCTGGGAAGCTGGTGGTGAGGTCAGGGAAGGTCAAAGATAAAACCAAGTTTGGATATTTAAATGATCCTTGACTTTTCATTTTGTTAAACCATTGGCAGCTTAGTTAACAGACATGGAAGAATTGTCATTTATTTGGGAGAGGGGGAATTAAAATTTAGGAGAGCTTATTGGTGTTTAAAACAAAGATAATTATTCTGAGAACAGGGCCACGGACCCTGCCACATAATCTTATACTATTGTAATATTAGTGAGGACTATGTTATTTCCCAAATCCTCACTTTTCTCTTTCTCATTTCTTATCTTTAACAGTGCTTTTTATTTCAGTTGGAAGATGGAAGGGATTATATGGAAATGAGCAAATCGTGTAAGGATAGCTCTGGGAGTCAAGGTGAACTCACTAGGCAATTATTATTAATAAGAATGCCTTCATTATCTTATAAAGAATTGAATAAAATATCAAAACTAAACTTAAACTCACCTAGTATCCTAAAACAGGTGCTAAGAATGTATACCTTGACAATATTCCAATATCTGTTTCAAAGACAAGTAGTAGAAAACATTGAATATTTTCCCTAAGATGAGCAATTCAAAATAGGTAGCTTCATGGCCAATAGGGAAATTAGGGCTTAGCAGGGTCTCATTCTCCTTTGGCTCCTACTGTCACAATTCTTTGGTCCTATTGGCTTTTCAAGAGACTGAAAATACTGGAGATCTAAAAATTATTGGCTCCAAAATACAAAAAGAAAATTGTACGTTTAAAGTTAAAATTCATATTAAAGGCACGCAATGCATAGCAATTGCATCTAGTTGGTTGCAATAGACTCCAGTTTTAGATGGTCATATATACAAACAGTATTTAGTGAGGATGTGAATACATTTTGATGTTTGATATTATATGGGGGACAGGGCATCACAAATAATTGCCTAGAGCCTAAGTATTTCTTAGAATTTTCTCTCGTTCTTTTGCTTTCCATCTTTCTCTGGCTCTGTCCCCTTCCTCTATTTATCACTCAAACAACATCCTCCTTTGTGTCCTTCTTTCCCCACCCTGTTCTCATTTGGGCAACTGGTTGAAGGCAAAGCAATCCCTGGCCTTGTAAGATAGATAAGGAGGGATTTTTCACTCATGAAGAAGAAAATCATTACAAATTCCTTTGAGCTTTAAAACATAAATATCATGGCCGGTTTTTAAGGGTTGTGCATCCATTAAAGACCTGTGTTATCTGGTTCCTTTTGTTAACCATTCTCTTACTGAATCAGGTATTTTATTAGAGGACACATGAATAAGCCATGCTGTTGCTTTCTTAATGATGTGTACTCATCATTTGGATTTGGGGAAATATTTTCAGGATAGTTGAAACTTCTAATACAGAAACACACATTTGCAAAACCACTGAGAGCTTTTGCGAAATGCCAGAGAAAGTGTATTCTCACATTCTGCTGTGTAGTTAATTCAGAGATTAGTTTACCTTTTTGTTTCTATACATACAAAGGAGAAGTCAAATACTTAAATTTTTAAGAATCAATGATTGGATAAGGGTAATCAGTAAAAACAGTATTTTACCAGAAGAGCTTTTATTTTAAGATTCCTTGAGAAGCAATCTAGATTTAGCCATGCAAACTGAGTTCAAACTGTTCTGGAAGTGACAATTTCTTCTGTCTTAAATGATTTCATTATCATGAGAAACAGTTCTTCTAAACTTGGCATTATTTATTGTCATTCAAATGTAGCTAAAGGCAATATTATACACATTTTGAGTTATGAGTCTCTGTTCCTCTCTATCACAATATAAAATTTCTGGCTACACCCATGCTTTCGGAATCATCTGCAGTAGGTGACATTCAAGGTCATTCACAAACCCTATTTCCTAATGATAGGAAATGATAGAGTACCTTCATTGGAAATGATCCTGAGCTAGATCATCTCTGATAATTTACATGCTTTAATTAGATCATATGGTCAGTGAATGTGCTACAGAATAATCTTCAGCTTAATGTTTTATGTTCCTATCACTTCATTAAATGAAATATTTATTACATTTAAGTAATTTTCATCATTAACATTTATGTTAATGTTCACTGCACACAGTTTGCTTACAGTCACTACCTAGGTGATAGTATGATCTTAAAAACTCTTTAATAAACCATAGCCATATGAGTATATTCACTTACAGCATGAGCATCCTCACTTTTCTCTTTCTCATTTTTAATCCTATCTTTAACAGTGCAGAGTCCTGTCTGACTTCGGAGAAAAAAGTGAACTTCTCTGTGGAGTTTTTAATTCCTCAAGATTCAAAAGAAAAGGGTATCATCATATAATAAGTCAAACAGACCTAAACTGAGATATCCTTAATTATATGGAGATAGGATGCTGTGTTTTTATGTCAAAAATGGATTTTGTTTTGATTGGTCCCATGACTGATAATAATAGGAAGAGTCAAGGGCAAAATGGCAACAGGACATCAAGGGATGACTGGGATGATACATACCCCAGAGACAGCAGGGTGCAGAGATCAGATTTGGTCTTGGAGTTCTTGTTCATTGATGAAGTCTATGACTTGCACAGTAAAATCTCTGAGCCTCAGATTTACAAATCCATTAAATGGGAATTATCATACTTCACAGGATTACTGAAAGGATCAAATAAGACAATGATTGTCAAAATGTTGTGAGTTATGTGCAATGCTATTCAGTATAAGAAGCAGTGCTCTTGAGTAGGACCCACATGGCACAGTATGTACAAAATACCTAGCAATATTCTTTGCTGAATGAAACATTATAAGCACTTAAATATTTGGCAGAAGTAATAATATAGAATAATAATTGGTATTATATTAATTTTAAAATGCAAAATGGGCAGTAAGAGACCAACAGTATATGATTGGATTCCTTTCCTTCTTTCAGTTAGCCCTCCTCCAGATTAAAAAAGTTATCCTGAGAAAATATACACACCCAGAATTGAAAATAAGCTTTTTCTGTTAATATGGCTTACTTGGATATAAACCTGCTCCTTAGATAGATGTTAACTCTGATGTATCATTTAGTAGGAGTTGAAATAGCCTGTCTCCCATTCTCCCTTTCTGTCTCTCTGTCGTCACTACCCCTTCCCACCCCTCCTGTAAGTTTGGATAACCGTACTTCCTTGTTGTGTGAATATTTTCTTAATTGACGTAATGTATAGGCTTGTGAATTATTTCCTGGTTTTTCTTCGTTCTGCAAAAACTACAAAAATTATATTTTCAGGCAAGAATATATTAATTTACTTATTCAAGTATTTATTTATGTGCCTCCCATGTGTCAGGTACATGTTAGAAAGGCACTTTCTAACAAGGCCATGTTGGGTGCTTTTCAGATGCAGGGAGAGATGAAATGGCTTATTAACTGCTCTAAAAATTCATGGACTCTCTGAAGGAAAACAGTAGCAAAGTGTTGTGTATTTATCATATATGCAAACGTAAGATACATGGCAATAACAGTACAAAGAATGGAAAGGGAGAACTGGAAATATATTTTTAGAGTTTTTATACTCTATGCAAAGTAATATATTAATTAAAGATACACATTATAAACCTATAGGTTAGCCTCCAAACACAATTTTTAAAGTGGTATAAATAAAAGCCAATAGAGGAAATAAAATTAAATCTTAAAAAATGCTCAATTAATTCAAAAGGCAGAAAAAAACACATTGGAAAAAAATAGCTAGGAAAATGGTAAATTTTGATCAACCATATTAATATTCATGTTAAATACAGAATCTAAATACACCAATGTAAAGATGCAGATTATGAAATTAGACTTTAAAAAAGTATGGACCAAGTTTATGTTGCCTGTAGGAAAACTAACTTAAATATAAAGACATAAATAGTTGACAGGTATAAGGATGAAAAAAGATAAACTATGTAAACATAAAATAATGCCAGGGTAGATATATTTATATCAGACATGTAACCTTCAGAAAGAGGAGCATGATCAGAGATAATGAGGGACATTACATTATGATTAAGGGGTCCATTCTCCAAGAAGATAAAACAATTTTAAATATGTATGTACCAAACATCAGTGGCAGAGTGTATGAAACAGACCAAAAAAGGAAGGCGATAACATTTCACAACCATCAAAATGCCTAAAAATAAGACTGATCCTATTAAGCGTTAACAAGAATGTGTAGCAATTGGAATTCTTGTACGTTGATGGTGGGAATATAAAGTAGTACAATCACTGAGGAAAAAAGTTTGGAAGTTACTTAAAAAGTTAAATATACATTACTAATATGGTGCAGCCATTTCACCTTTAGATATGAAAGTAAGAAAATGGCATATGTCTGGACCAAGATTGATACGCAAATGTTCACAGCAATTTTATTTGGATTGCCAAAACTTGGAAACACCTTAGATGTTCATCAACAACTAGGTAAAAAAAACATGTTGTGGAATACAACAGTGAAGGGAACGAACTCTTGATACTAGAAATAACATGGAGGAATCTAAAAATAATTTGGTTGATTGGAAAAATACCCCCCCCCCCAAAGTAAATACTGTCTGCTTTTGTTAGTATGGAATTCTCAAACTGCAAACAATCAAAATTATAGCAAATGCAAATTAATTTTGCATCAAATCCATTTTGATGGATTTTGATCAAAATTTACCATTTTCCTAGCTATTTTTTTCCAATGTGTTTTTTTCTGCCTTTTGAATTAATTGAGCATTTTTTAAGATTTAATTTTATTTCCTCTATTGGCTTTTATTTATATAGTGGTGATATGCACATCAGTGTTTCCCTGGGGCAAAGGGGAGAGAGACATGAGGGATGATGATAATTGAACATGAATGAAGAAACTTTGGGGGAGGGATGTTGTCTATATGTTAAAACTTACATGATTGTACATTGTAAATATTATAATTTATTTGTTAAATCTTCAAAAAGTAAAAAATTTATTTAAACTTTTCTCAATGCTTCATCTAGAGCTAAGGCATAAATACATGGAGGGCTGGAAAAGGAACAAATTTAGATGATTGACAACTCCTTACTTCAGTTTTATTACTACATTCAGTTTGTGGTGCTTTTCTCTAGGATGAGTCCTTATTTAGAAGTCTCTGCATGTAAAGGTGTTTTTTCATTGCCTAAACCACCAGTTCACCATCATGTTAGAATGTATGTGAATCCTACTGATGTGCCTTTGTACCTGGGAAAATGAAAAATATTATTATATGTGTAAGGGGTAATGTTTAATCAATACAAAATGAAGGGTAATACAACTTTTTTTTTTTTTTTTTTTTTTTTTTTTGGTACAACTTGCTTCTAAATTCCCCTCTGGAATTAACTGTGGCTTTAGGTTCAAAGTTTCACTTCCGATCTCTTTATATCCACACTTAGAAAAACATAAGGAGCTTAAATAAACTCTAAGGACATTCTGACTTCTAAAAATTCAATAGCATTAAATCTTTCTGCCCCCCTCTACTCTGTGTCTACCACTATGCTAGCTGTTACAGATATGCAATAAAGTCACTCCCACCAAGGAGTTCATGGGTCCCTGAAGGAGGCAGTAAGCAAATCATTATAATACAGTGTGTTTTCTGCAGCTCTAAACATCAGCATGGGGTGCTTTAGGAACCTAGAGGAAAGAATGCCTAACTCTGGGAGGCAGAGAGGCTATCTTTTGGTTATTTTCCCATTATCCACTGCAACATTCCCCCTTTCTAGCATTGCTGATTTGACCAGGTGTCCTGTGATTCCAAAGAGGTTGATTCCACGGTGCCTCCAAATGTAAAACTTGAGCTTGTCCACTCAACAATCTTAGGACTTAGACTGAGAATTTGGGAACACATACATAATGGACACAGGATAGGAATCGAAATACCTTCATTCTACTTTGTCTTCTGAACACTGATATACCAGTAATACAGGCATACTGTGTACAATACCTCCACAGTTCACTTCTTCCGGTATTTTACTTCCTTTAAGATTTAAAACATCTGAGCCCAGTTCTCGTTTTTGCTGCCTGAGTTGCATGTTCATGTTAGACCAGACTAGGGTGTGTATGTGGTTCTCGAAATTGCTATGACTGCATCATAAGCCTCCTCATATTGTCTGCCTGGGTGGAGACAGCTCCTCTTGAACTGAAGGTAAGAATGAGGTGATCCTTAATTAAAGATTATAGTGCCTTTCATAAAAATTGGCTGATAATTGATAGATGTTAATTACAGTGTATAATAAAATGAGTTACTGAACCTATTTTGTTTAACCCCCGAAGACTCTTCCTATTACCTGAAATTGTGCCTAATATATAGAGTAAATTTAAGAGCCTCTTTTAAACAAGTAACTTGTAAACTTTCACTCAAGGTTTTGAAGGTGAGGATTAGAGGGTTAAATAAAATATGTTGTGAGAGAAGAAAAGAAAAGTTAAAGATGTTGAATTTGTGTATAACCAGGAAGTTAACTATTTGATTCCTTATTCCCTAAAGGAGTATTTCTTTTCTGGAACTAGTCTCATAAGGAGTAAATTATTACTTTTCAGTATTTCAGAGAAATTCTCTATTTCTGTTTCCATGATAACTTCTCTTCCATCTTCTGGCCTATAAATATCAACTTGATGTTCTATGTGGTTTTTTTTTTTTTTTTTTTTTAACTAGATGATTTTTAGGTAGACTCTGATTTCCTTTTTTTTCCAACTTTTTTTAACTTCAACTTTTTCTAGTATAAAATCACATCTTTGTTTTATCTGTTAATTATTTTCATTTCTAAGCTACCAGTGATTGTTAATTTCTGTAAAATTCATGGATGCTCATTTACCTTTTAAAAGAGAGGGAGAATCTCATATTTGGCTATTATTCAAAGGAGAAGATTAATATGGGCTTCCAGATCTCCATGGGAACACAATAAGTGTTTCCCATGATTTATTTTCTAGAAATGGAGAAAAAAAAAAAAAACATCATTTTCATGGAGATACAAAGGTGAACTAAACAGAGATAGCCCTGAGGGCATTGACATCCATAAGCACCCACAATCCTGCCACCTTCCTGATCACAAATATGAGGTGCTCCTGAATTCAACCCAAAATGCCAGTGAGTGACTTAATTAGACATATTTTTGTATCTTCTGAAGAGTTAAAAAAAAAACTGTTAGGGTTTGTCATGTGATAATGGAAAGGTGCATATAAAATAATCTGGGGGAAAAAACTTCTTTGGAAATAGAATAATGAAGTTCAAGGCTCACTGTGGGGGGAAAAAGATGCAATAAAACACCCGTGAAATGACAATATGTCATTGCCTTTGGAGTTAGGAGAAAATCTCTTAATTAGTAGATTTTATCATAGAGAGTTTTTTTAAATTAGAAGACACCTCAGCCAGTACACATGCATTGTTCTCATGTAAAATCCTTACATAAAACCTTTTCCCTTTTACATTTGGCATTTCTGTAGATCCAGAAAATCATTATTCAATTTGTTGGTGGTAGTTTTGTTTCCAGTGAGGTAGAATTATTAATTCCTTCCTTTTGTAATATGTACCTGGTTAGTTTATTTATTTTTATTACTATTTTTTTAAGTAGGCTCCCCACCCAGTATGGAGCCCAATGCGGGCTTTGAACTCATAACCCGGAGCTCAAGACCTGAGCTGAGATCAAGAGTCAGACAGTCAACCGACTGAGCCACCCTGGTGTCCCTCCTTGGTTAGTTTTAAGATGTGGTATCTATGCCCCAAAGTAAAAATGAGAACCATACTATGTGTTTAGCACAATTCAATAAAAGAGAACAGGGTATGAAATAGAGCAGACTTGGTTTGTGTTCCACTTCATTAATGAATTCATTTATTCAAAAAAAATAAATTAAGTATATGGTCTGTGCCTGGTATTGTGCATAAAACTGAGAACACAGAAACAAAAGATAGGAAATAAAAAGATAGAGACATAAAAGTTATCTTCCCTTGGTAATCTCAAGTGAGTATAAAACAACCTAATAAAGGTCATGGAAGAAGTAAGAATAGGGAATGGTGGGAATGTTCAGGAGCGGCTTCTATCTCAGCTAAGACAGGGCTCTTGCCTTGGAGCTTGAATAATATAGGATGGAACCAGGTAGGGAGGGGAAAAGGAACAGTGTGGAGAACACCAAGGTGTGAGCCTGAGACATTAGGAAAATTGCAAAATAAGTGCTTTGCCATGAGTGAAAGGATGGGAACAGGTGTAGGGAATGCTGGAGAAATAGCTAGCATGTTGATCAAGACCATTTTTGCAGCATTCTCTAGGTTGTTCTCAGCATTTAAAGCGACTTGGTGCAATCAGAGGTGGGTTCTAAGAAATAGCACCCTGGGGCTGTACTGGGGAGAGATTTGAAGCCCATGCAATTGTAAGCAGAGAAACCAATTAGGAACCCGCTAAATTATTTAAAAAAAAAATGCAGGGAGGAGATTCATGTGAGTGGTTTCATTATCCACCATGGGAACAATGCAGATATTTTATCCTTTGAAAGAAACATCTGAATTCTATGGATAATGGTTGCTTTTATATCAATATATTGGTCTAAGACATAGATTGCTAAGTGACTTAATGAGCATTCTTTTTCCAACCATCTACTGGTTCCTTCTGTTTAAAATAAGTGAGTTTGAATGTGTTTAGATTCACCAGGTAATTTGCAACCCAGTTTGTCACAGTCTCTACCCCTTGATTATTAATTCCTGAGGTTATCATCATGCCCACTTAGAGTTGAACCATGTGAGTTTGTAAGCACTCATTTAAAGGTAGTCCTAACTGTTAATTTTGGATGTCACATTATACTTTTTGTATGCATCCCCTTGACTTGGTTCATCCTTTCTTTATATGTTCTGATTTTTATTTTTTATTATTTTTTAAAGATTTTATTTATTTGGGAGAGAGAAAGAGTGTGTGTGTGCACACGAGATGGAGGGGCAGAAGGAGAGAATCTTTAAGCAGACTCCCCACTGAGCGTGGAGCCCAATGAGGGGCTCTGTCTCACAAACCTGAGATCATGACCTGAGTGGAAATCAAGAGTCTGATGCTGAACTGACTGAGCCACCCAGGTGTCCCTGTTCTCCTGATTTTTAAAGTAATTTTTATGATTAGGCTTACCATTAACAATGACATATTCGAAATTATTTGACAAATTTGATCACATTTTAAGTCTAGACTTTTATTATAATTATAAAAATAATTTCTGCATAGCCTAATATATCCTGTTGGGATATATTTATCAATAAGTAATAAAGTATTTTCTTTGATAAGTTATTTTGACATGAAATATTACCATTTGGGAGCTTTGAGATTATTTCTGTATGTTTTTTGGTTACTGGGCCAGGTTCTACAAGTTACAGTCTTAGAAAAAATATACTTTAATGGATTTTTCCAGAAATACCAGAAATACTATAAATAATAATTTCATATTAGTTTTCAAGGCTTGGGAAAGCTTCCATGCAATTCAAAATATATGTGATGCAACTGAATATATAATGATATTAACAATTTTAAAAATTTTGATAATGGTATCATAGTACAATAATCATATCTATGTTTATATCATATATTTTGTTTTCCTTTTTAAAAATTTAGCCAATGTAAGAGCTTAAATTAGTGTTTTTCTTTTCTCAAACTGTTTAAAGTGCTTTTAATCTTTTGCCAATATTTCAAGAATTGAGCTTGATAACTCAGTAACTATAAACTTAGGGATATATTACTTCTTACTGTTAAATAGAACAAGACCTTGAGTAACCAGATGAGATTTAACCAGACAGGTAAATTGTTACTGTTGGAAGGCCAGTAATCCAGGGAGTAGTCTGTAGGCATTTCTTATTGGAGTGATGAACCTGGAGACCAAATAGAACTATTCCCACTATATAATAAAAATAGCAAACAAGTATTTATTATTTATAATGTTCCAAGTACTTCTAAGCAATTAAATGGGATGAACTGATTTAATTGTCACAGTACTCTTATAATGATTTTTACAAATAAGAAAATCAAGGCATAAAATGGTTAACTGACCTGGCTAATAAAACATATTAGTAAGTGATAGGGTTTGGGATTTGAACCTAAAAAATCTGAATTAGAGTGAACTCATCTGATGAGACCAGGGAAAAGCTCTTCTATATGGACTATGTTATGGTAGGTGCTCCAGCCACTGATATTTATGGATTTATTTGATTATCACATGTCATTAAAAAGCTTTTTATTATAGGGGCCCCAGCATGGCTCAGTTGGTTGAGAGTCTGACTCTTGACTTTGGCTTAGGTCATGCTCTAAGGGTCCTGAGATTGAGCCTCACGTTGGGCTTTGCATTCAGCATGGAGCTTACTTAAGAACTTTTTCTCTGTCTCTCTCTCTGCCCCTCCCCCAACTCTTTCTTTCTCTGTAAAAAAAAAAAAAAAAACAAAAAAAACCACACAAAACTTTTTATTATAGAATTTTTCAAATACTTGCAAAAGTAGAGGGCATCTCTTCACACCCATTATGCTGCTTCAGTAATAACCCAGTCTTGTTTGATCTGTACTCCCATCCATATGGGAAAACTGAATTACTTTAAAGAAATCCAAAATATTATAGTATCTTATCTCAAAAAATAGAGAACTATGATACCATTATCAAAATTTAAAAAATTGTTAGCTTCATTGTATAATCAGTTACATCGCATATATTTTGTCTTGCATAGAAGCTTTTCCAAGCCTTGGAAACTAATATGAAATTGTCATTTATAATATTTCTAGAAAAATCCAGTAAAAGCATATTTTTTCTAAGACATAACTTGTAGAGCCTGGTCCAGTACCTGGAAATAGCAGGTAATTCATAAAATAAATGTTGACTTTAACCTCTTTAAAATGTGGAACAAAGATGTCTACTGTTGGTTTTCCTTCTGTTTTTAATTGCCTGTTGAATATGTAACCTCATGTTCTCTATGTTTTTTAATACTAAAAGCCACCTTACATCCATTATTGAAAGTCTAATAACAATTTTTCCTGTTACTTATTAAGAACTTCTTTATACCATTATGAACACCACCGGTATTATTGAAATGCTATATATTTGCCATCATTTATTCCTCTGAAAACTCCCACTCTATTTCAGCATCTTGAACATTGAGATTCCTAGTACTTTCAGTAGAACAGTTTGGAGAAAACTTACTTCTTAGCAGAAATGGAATATTATTACAGTGAAAGTCTGTTAAGAAGCCTACTATACTGGGCACCTGGGTGGCTCCGTTGGTTAAGCGACTGCCTTCGGCTCAGGTCATGATCCTGGAGTCCCGGGATCGAGTCCCGCATCGGGCTCCCTGCTCGGCAGGGAGTCTGCTTCTCCCTCTGACCCTCCTCCCTCTCATGCCCTCTGTCTCTCATTCTCTCTCTCTCAAATAAATAAATAAAATCTTTAAAAAAAAAAAAAAAAGAAGCCTACTATACTTCAGAATGAAGTGACAGGTATGCTGAACTAAAAGTCATCCACTGTTTAAATTCACTTACAGTAAGCTCCTGTCATTCCCCAGAGACAAGGTGCTTTAAAAATTACCTTAGTGGAGTGGCAACTTCAAAGGAAAATTAAATTTGGAGGTGGGGGCTCGTAGAATTTCTAAACTTTGGTGTGTATTATTTGTACCTCAAGTGTTGCACTAGAATGAGCCAAAGTGAAGTATATTACCTGGGAGAACCTAATAAAAGCTGTTAATAAGAATGAATAGAAAGAAAAGGGGACACAGGAATTAATTTCCTAGCACACATCATACTCAGACAGTTGACTTTTATGTCACTGAATCTTTAAGACAACCCTAGAAGGAAGCCATTATCCCCATTTTGAAGATGTGGAAACAGAGATTTAGTTCAAATTATGAATTCACTGTGATAACACATGATGCAGGTGTTTCAACTGTAAAATTTTTGCTTTTACCATCATACCATTATTAATCCCAGAGACCCTGTGTTACTGTTTTATATTAAAAAAAGATATAGAAGGGTACTTTAGGATATGATAAAGTATTTTATATCATTGGGAAAAATAATTACTTTTCACGTCACTGGATTGGTACAGTTGTTCATTTCCTTGGAAAAAAGATAAACTTTGCGCATATTTCACATTATCAAAAAATTACTAAAAGCAGACCAAAACAGAAACTGTATATATTGTAGTAGGGAAAGCTTTGCTATCCCTGATGTAAACCTCAAAAGCCATAATGGCTGAGATGGACAGATTTGGATACATTAGCTTGAAAAACAGTGAATGATTAAAGACACTGTTAACAAAGTTAGAAGGGAAAATGGGGAGAAACATTTACAATGTATTTAAATAAAAAAAGTTTAATACTTTGACTATATAGAAAAAGTACAACAAAATATATAAGAAAGAAACTCCACTACCTAGAAGAGAATTAGTAGATAAGGAATAATAATACACATTTGAATTGTAATGACTAAAAAAATCTGATAAAAATAGATAAACATTATAAAAGGGAAATTAAAATGACAGTTGTTTTCCATCTATCAAAAATGCAAAAACAAGTTTAAACATTATTGACATCGGTCTTGGGGGATTAATGCATTTATACAATGGAATGAATGCTATTCATGTGAAAATGGCATACATGGATATATGCTGACTCGTAAAGATTGTTCATGATGTATGCTTAATCTGTAACAAAGCGGGTTGTAAAATTCCATTGTTTTGGTACAAAGCTAAACAAAATTAGCGTGTGCATATGTCTGTGTCTGTTCTTGTCTTTCTAGCTATGAGATTAAGCACAAAACGTGTTGATATGTGAGCAGATACATAGATACATAAATAAATAAGGTATTGGTACCTTTATCATACTGGAGAAAGAAAGGAGATTTTTTTCCTTACTGTTACATACATCTAAAACATTATGAAAGAATCATTGGATTATAAGTGACTTCTTTTTTAACTTGTTAATGTAATCCTGTCTTTTATAATCAGAAGCAATTAACATTAATGTAGTGATTTCAAATGTTTTTGTAAATTGTGAAATTACACCCTTATTATAGACTTCTGGAATGTTAGCTGAATTATATATTGTATACTGCTCAGGGTTTATAAAAAATCCTTATGAAATTATCATAATAATTATTCCTTAGAGTGGGAGAAAAATATGCAAGCTAGAACATCAATACAATGCCTCAAACATAATGTACGTCTCTAAAAAGATGAGGATAGATGCTGTCAAACATGAAAAATGCATCCAAAAAGTATTAAAAAATAGGAACATAGACTTCACCTTACCAACCATGCCTGAAATCAGCTCTAATCCCTTTATATAGGTATAATTTTACATTGGTCACTGATAACTGAAATAATTGCACATGTATAGAAAAAGGTCTTGAAGGATAATCCCAATCTGAGAACAGTAGTTCTTGTGGAGAAGAAAGGTGACCGGCATGAGGGTAGTGCTCAAGGAACTTAATTACCTTATTTGTAACTGCATTTAATGAGGAGAATGTATTCATATATTAATTTATGTAATTCAAATTTTAGAATAGATATAATACATTTGACAGGTTTTGGAGGGTAATAGATAGCTCCTTTCAGCCAAGGGCAGTTCCTGGGGAGGACTGATAGCTGATGCCTAAGAGTGAGCAGTACTCCCCAAAGTAGGAAATTAACCTTCAGGTCCTGTATGGGGCATCTCTAGGGCAGAACACAGTGTCTGGTACAGTCTACCACTTCTTCATGCAAGGTCCCAGTGCAGTCACTCCAGCATTCTGGCAGGCCTCTTTTCCTGGGGAAAAATGTCTGCGAGGGAGGTCAGTGGTAGACACAATAATTCACACAACTCAAGAAGGTCTCAGGGCTGCAACTTGTACTTACCATCTCCCTCTACTCTCCATTCTGGATTGCCTTCACTCTCAGCATTTTGCTGTCCTAAGTAGTTTCCTTGGTGGTGTGATCCAGACCCTCTACACTGAGAGCTCTTCTCAGGCTCTTGAACTTTTCCATTCAACTTAAAAAAAATGAGCAGGGGAATACCAAGAGATGCTCCCATAGTTCTCATTGGTGCCAAAGAATTACTCCTCACCCTCCTTAGCTAACAGAAGCTCTATCTTCTGGCAAGAGCCAGGGATCCCTGAAAGTAGGATGACTCTTGCCCTTGCCCCCCTCATCCCTTGGCACAAAGAACTCAAAGTAGGAGGGAGACAGCTGTAATTTAAAGTTGAGTGGGACTTGTGCTATATCTTAGTGCCCCTTTAAGAACCAGGACTGTGAATACACAGATACTGAGAGTTACAGGTATATGTGCATTATTGTGTATATTTATGTAAACATACATATTTGTATATGAATATGGATTTTATATCTATATAGCTTCACAAATAGATTATATACATATATAAATGATATATACATAAATATCTATAGCTTTCTATATTTTGTAGCTCTCTTTGCTGAGAGACTGTGAACTATGACCTCCAGTAGTAATGTACATGCCAAACACTTGGATTTAATTCCTAGAAACAATCTCCCCCTAAGAGGAACCAAGTCTCCTTAGATTATAGAGCTGGGGCCAGTGAGCATATAACAGGAGTATTAAGATGAGTATGTAACTTGGGGCACCTGAGTGGCTCAGTCGTTAGGCGTCTGCCTTCGGCTCAGGTCATGATCCCAGGTCCTGGGATCAAGCCCCGCATCGGGCTCCCTGCTCCACGGGAAGCCTGCTTCACCCTCTCCCACTCCCCCTGCTGTGTTCCCTCTCTCACTGTGTCTCTCTCTGTCAAATAAATAAATAAAATCTTTTAAAAAATTTTTATATAAAGAAAGATTAATGTGTAACATATTGTTGTGCCCAAAAATAAGTAAATGCTTAAAGGCTGTTGGGGATATGGCAAAAAAAAACCCCACATGGATGCAAGTTTGAAGGAGCGTCTACTCACCAAATCTATGACAATTTGGGTGTCAGAATAGATCATGACAGTATTAGATTGCAAGCCAATGAATAAAATAGAAATCCACCACTCCACACTTACATAAGTAGATAAATAAGGAAGAAGGAAAAGAACTTCCTCAGAGTAGTTTACTGAATGACAGAATCAGAAAAAATGATGAGATAGGCAATCGTTTTTTGGCAGCCATCACTGGGGTAGTTGGCACAGGCGAGAATCATTAATTATGTAAATGCTGTCTTGTAGGGGTTTGATGAGGAACAGAGGATCGATGTAATCAGAATAGCTCCCAGTAATATAGTAACCAAAACAAAGGGAGGAAGTTTTACTACAGTGCATGATGCTGAGAACAGCACTACCATCCAACTCTGGGACCCCATTCGAGTCTACCAACTTTCCCATATCTCTTTATCTTTATGGCCCAACCCTCTGTCCAAAAGTGGGTTTCCATTGAAGAGAACTGGCAGAAACAAGGTGACAATTTGAATATCATCATTGGTGGGATATTACCCGAGTGTGCATTCTCATGTGATGTACATAATGCATGGCCTCAGTCTTGTTGTGAGGGCACATCAGACACTAAGGGTTATCCTATAGCATGAAAGCCTGTACTCTTGAAGACCATCAGGGGTTGGAGAAATGGGGAAAAACTGATGAGATTGCAGAATCTGATGAGGCGTGTTGCCTAAATGCAGTACATATTCTTGGGTGGGTTGCTGGGCCAGAGTGGTTACAGAGATTTTATTAAGTTTTGTTAAACTTTGGGATCCATGAGTTGAGTCCGTGTTGTTACCACTGTTATTTAACTGAATGGGAAGGGTGTGTGGTAATAATGTATAGAGGTCTCTTTGTTTTTGGAGAAAACACTGCAGTATTTAAAGGTGATAGTGCAAACTGTAAAAAAAAAAAAAGAAAAAAGAAGACCATATCAACAGAGAATGAAAGGATAATCATCAAATGTAGTAAACCGTTACCATTTGGGGATTTAGGTAAAGAGGATACAGGGCTTGCTTTTACTATTCTTGCAATTTGTTAGATATATTTGCCATTATTTCAAAATTTAAACATGAATTTTCAAAATAAGATTATCTTTTTGCCTAAGATTTATTGTTGTATCAGAAGAATCCTTACCCCTGCGTAGCTTATTTCAAATATTGTACATTGTGCTTAAAGACCATAGTCTATGCATAATCTTTGGTGAAGAGTTAAATCTAATGAACAAAAAATCTGTTAGTGCTAAGAATTACCTATGTCAGGTAATGGTACTTCGGTTAAATCAATATGGTAGGTGATGTTAATGGCCATTTTCTAACGCTGAATACAAAGAAGCCCAAAGGCCAAAGGAAGCTGGCACAAAAGCAAAAACAAAGCCAAAATTCTAATATTCTCCTGGTTTTCTTTGGAAGCCACATGTTTTCAATCTAGATTAAAGTTTTTTTGTTTTTTTTTTTAAGATTTATTTATTTATTTGACAGAGAGAGAGACAGCGAGAGAGGGAACACAAGCAGGGGGAGTGGGAGAGGGAGAAGCAGGCTTCCCGCGGAGCAGGGAGCCGGATGCGGGGCTCGATCCCAGGACGCTGGGATCATGACCTGAGTAGAAGGCAGACGCTCAACGACTGAGCCACCCAGGTGCCCCTAGACTAAAGTTTTTATTTTATGGACTTATAATTGACATACAATATTGTATTAGTTTCGGGTATACAGCATAGTATATTCAGTATTTTTATGCATTAGGAAATTATCCCCTCGATAGGTCTAGTTGTCATCTGTCACCCTACAAAGTTATTACAATATTATTGACTATATTCCCTGTGCTTTACTTATTTACTCCCCATGACTTACTTATTTTATAACTGGAAGTTTGCACCTTTTAATCCCCTTCACCTATTGTACCCATCCTCCAACTTCCCTTCCTTCTGGGGACCACCTGTTTCTTCTCTGTGTCTAGGAGTCTGTTTCTGTTTTATTTGTTTTGTTTTTGAGATTCTACATATGAGTGAAATGGTACAGTTATTGTCCGTCTCTGTCTGACTTATTGCACTTAGCACATATTAAAGTTACTCAACTTTCTTTTACTGCTTTCCTTTATGTTTACTTTCAGCAAAAGCCATTTTCATTTCTTCCCCCATTTTCTTTATAGATTTGTCTGGGAAAGAGCTCTGTAACTTAGTATGTATTTATAGTTGTGAAATAGTTCTTCTCTCCTTAATCCTTTTGTTTACTCCCATAAATGAGTCATTGATGTTTTCCAAGAGTTCCTGGGAAACAGAGACCTGCTTCTTGTTAATGTCACAAGTTGTCTTTTCCTGGAAATCAACAAGCGAGCAAACCAGAATAAGTCTGAACGGAATTTAATAAGTATCTCTTTCAGACCAACAGTAATGAATGTTTTCTTTTTAAAGATTTATTTATTTATTTTAGAGGGAGAGAGCGAGTAGGCAGGGGGAACGGCAGAGGGAGAAAGAGAATCCTCCAGCAGACTCCACGCTGAGCACAGAGCCCCACACAGGGCTCAGTCCCAAGACCCTGGCCTCATGATCTGGGTGGAAATCCAGAGTTGGCTGCTTAAGCAGCTGACCCACCCAGGTGCCCCGTAATCAGTGTTTTTTGGTTGTTGTTTTGTTTTTAAGAATATCATGTATTCTTGTGTTTTTTTTTTTAATGTGCTTGTATAAATCTCACTGAAAAAACCTCAGACCCTCCTGCTATCTCCACTTTAATACAGTATTTTTTTTTAATTTTTTTAGATTTTTATTTATTTTTTTTGACAGAGAGAGATATAGCGAGAGCAGGAACACAAGCAGGGGGAGCGGGACAGGGAGAAGCAGGCTTCCCGCAGAGCAGGGAGCCCGATGTGGGACTCAATCCCAGGACCCTGGGATCATGACCTGAGCCGAAGGCAGACGCTTAACGACTGAGCCACCCAGGCACCCTTTAATACAGTATTTTAAAAATATAGTTTCAGTTAAAGGGAAATGATGAGTTTTTCATTTAGTACTTCCCAAATCATATTTCATTTACTGTTGTGTTCAGGTACTCTAGTTGTTATTTCAAAACCCAAATAATCACACTTATGGTGAACTTACTTCTGTGGGAATGTATGTCTTTTGTCAATTTGCTTGATACTTAGACTACATTTTTTTTACCGGATCCTACTAGATGATTCGGCTTCTTCATCAAAGGCACTCTGAATCCTAATACCTGGCTTCCTTACCCCTTCCTTTTTCTTATCTTGAATTTTTTTATCTTGCTTACCTGTTTTGTTGCAGCTCTTCTACTTGGTATTAACTACGTGAAATTGACTACTTGGATCTCAGTCATTTTAGTCTGCCCCGAACTCTCTGGGGCAGGGCAAGGGGAGAAGTGGGGATAAAGAAGCTTGGAAGAAAACCACCCTCTTCTCTGTCCCAGTGTGATCCTATAGACTTACACTCTTCCCGTTCCTTCTGTTTTATCCTGTCTGTATTTGTAGCATGTCATTTAAAAAAGGCCATGATGTGCTCTCAGGGGGAAAAAAAAAGATATTGATATTTCTGGGAAGAAAAAAAATACAATAGGAAAAGTAGTTTGCTTTCTTACCTGATAAATGTGTGTGGTAATCAGTATAGGATAGAGAGAATTGAGATTTGGCTTCAGGCAGGTGATGTTCTGGAGGTAAGCCAATATTCTCTTTGCATGAGGCTGTCTTTGTTCGTGCACCTTGAGAGGACTCTTGCTCAGGACATTGACCTCAACTTTGTAGTTTCAATGACTACATTGTTTCATTTTTGATAAAACACCTTCCTTATCAATTACCTAGAATGCATACCTAATTTCTTGGTATTTTTTTCCTCTTAAAACTGTGCTATCCTCAGACAATGTTGATAGTGCTCACTCACTGTAAGATACACAATTCTGACACTGAGGATGTGTCAAGGAGGGGGTGGTTTCCAGTCCGAGGGAAAGAGACAGCAACTCAGAGAGGAGTTATGATAGCGGGTATAGGGCCCTCAGTGCCAGACTCATTTTCTCTAAGTGCCCTTCAGCACAGCCTTTGTTACCTTTTCATGGACGTAGGAAAGAGGCCTTGAGAGGTTAAGTAACATACTTAGAATGCCCTCACTTCTCAAGGCTGACTCTTACTTATTCAGCATTCAGGTTCCCGTTTAAGGTCACAATTTCTTTGCTCCATTTAAGTAATTCCACTTGCTTCCTGAGCTCAAGGCACTCATGGTGACATTATTTCCATCATAGAATGTATCACCTCTGCCTTTTTTGAGTTCCAAGGCAGAATGTAACTTGCTCGTCCTCTTGACTGTTGTATTCCCAGCTTCTAGCACTGTGCATCGTATGACTGTGTTTGGGCGAACGAATACACTCAGGTTGCCCTATTTTACAAGGCAACCAGTAGCCCTCTCCGGGGTTGTGAGAGCAACTACTTCAACAGATGTCTGCTAGTGGCTCTGAAGATTATTTTTCTGCATAAACCCTGGGGACCCAGATTCTGACACCACCTTGAATACTTTGGACAGTGGCTCCAACCCATTGATGAATCTCAGATGTGTCTCCTCTTGACATGCTAATGGATCCTTAGCAAAAGCCTGTCTGCCTACTCATTTTACTGCTTAAGAACAATGTCCAGTCTCTTGTGACCTTAATCTTGTATAATTTTTCCATTGCTACTGTTGCCAGTCAGCCCACGCACATCATCAAAGGAATACTTTTATGGATGATTATGCTCAAAAATCCCACAATCTGTGGCCACAAGAGGAAAGTTTCTCTTGGAGACATAAACTGATCCAATACAGGAGGAACTGACATTTTTATTTCATTACAGTGGTACTGAAAACAACTGTGAAATAAACAACTATGATGCCCTCCACCCTTTTCAATCACTTGGCATAATTTGCACTTTAATGAAGGTAGTTGGAGAAGACATGAAGTTCCCCTTTGTATTTTCCCTCATTCTCTTTTTTTTTAAATCATGATTTATAAATACCTAGGATCCCTTTTCACTCACAGAACTTTGAACTCATGTTTGCATTTTGATTCCCTCTAGATAGCATGTCTCCATGTGCTTGTCGTGGTGTTTTCTCCTTTATTTTTGGGTATGACAGTGAATAAACAAAGCAAAACTTGGTCTCTAATTTTTTTTTATTTTATGCCATGTAACTTTCATATTTCTTTCTCTTATTATTAATTTCTTTGGCATTGTTGCTTCACATATGGCTCTTCTTTATTGTGAAGTCTGTAAATATATAAACCTCTCTTATTCTGGGGGAACTATCTTTTTATTATGTCTGGCTCAACTTCCCAAATGCTGTTTTATTGTCTGCTGGTTCAATGAAATCAAAGCTAAGTCTTTGGGGATCTGACAAAGACATCATGTGCATCGAGTTGAATTGTACCTGAAACCTGGCTGGATGAATTTCCTGGTGAAGTTGAAGATGGACTCATTAGTAGATAAGATACCATTAGAAATAACATGACCTCAGGATAAAATTTGAAACAAAAAACACTGAAGTAGTGTAAAAAAGTGATTGCCTTTTCTATTTAAAAAAAAAAAATTCCTCTTGGCTCCTGTATTCTTCCTATAGTTATGTTTTGACTTCATCAGTAGTTAGCAAGCTGTTTCTTTCATCTTTATATTAGACCAAATTATGTTTCATCTCTCTCTCCCAGAAATTCCTTCCCAAAATTTCAAGAGCTCTAGATGAAATATTAGTCTTGCTTACAGTCCTAGTTGAGTAATTGCTGTTTTTCATTTTCTTTTGATCATGACATACAAATAAAAATTTATGCCAAAGGAAATTTCATATCATAATGTATCAGGAGCTTTTATGAAGTCTAAATAAAAGCTGCTTTTCTCCCTTGTGTATTTTAGTGATATTTGATAAAATGATTCTCCATTTCTCCTATTTATGAGTTGTTAGCAAACCCATCCCATTTGTTACTTATCCTGTCATTTTTGTTAAATTCCTTTCAGATGTCATAGGTTGGCTCTGCCACAAAAGGTTACATTTTTGCCTTCTAGACAGCAGTAGTGACTATTAGAGCTCTGTTTTTTTAATCATGATTGATAAATTAAAAGGTTATTGACTGATGAAAATATACTTAGTATATTGTAAAACTATACATAAAAATTAGCTCTCAGTTCTTAAAATGTTTAATGAAAGTGTGATTTGCTATATTTTTATTATATGAATTATATTAGAGGCTTACAAAATTTTTCCTGTAGTCTCTATTTTTATAACTCCCAGAATTAGTGTTTTTTTTTTCCATGAATTTGTGGAGTCTTACAAATTTTTTTTCCCTAAATGACATTTGAAAATTATACTTCCAGGGCGCCTGGGTGGCTCAGTTGGTTGAGCATCTGCCTTTAGCTCAGGTCATGATCCTGGGGTCCTGGGATCGAGCCCCACATCGGGCTCTCTGCTCAGCGGGGAGCCTGCTTCTCCCTCTCCCTCTGCCTGCCACTCCCCCTGTTTGTGCTCCCTCTTTCTCTCAAATAAATAAAATCTTTTTTTAAAAAAAGAAAATTATGTCTTCTTCCTTAAAAAAAATAAGCACAAAAGCAATAAAAAAATTAAGCAATGACCTGATTTTTGAAAGAATACACTAGATCTAAATGAAAGGAAATTATCAGGAAGAGAAATTGTAATTGAAAAACAGGGCCATGTACTATATCACACATATTTATATCAGGAATATATTGTAGACTCTGTTTTGTGTATTTTTTTTTTCTTAAAAAACTTAGCATGTTCAATAGTTGAATGGATAAATAGTGATTTATTCACACAATGGGAACCAAAAGAAATATGCTGCTGACATATTTAGCATCATAGATGATTCTTAAAAGCATTATGCTAAGTGAAGAAACTAGATAAAGAAATACTATATACTTTATGATTCCATTTACATGCCATTCTAGAAAAGGCAGAGTTGCAGAGATAGAAATAAGGTCAGTGGTTGCCATGGGCTGGGGTCAGGAGAAAGAATTTGTTTAGAGAAGGGCACAGGGATGTTTTTGGAGTGATGGAAATACTTTATTTTTCGATATGTATGCGTTTGTCAAAACTCTTAGAATTATACACTATTTACCGCGTATAAGTTATATCTCAGTGAGGCTGTCATAAAACCAGTTTGCTCGTGGGTGAATTTTGTAAACTTTTCTGGATGTTTCTAGAAGGTATACTTTCTTAATTAGCTGTCTCATCAAATAAAAGAAACTTTCTTTATAATTAGAAGGACAGTTCAGCATCTTGAACAAAACCAGCTTTTTAAAAAATTTGCAGGGTTAACTTTAAGAGAACTAAAATAACACCTGGGAGGTGCCTTGGAAAGCATGTTGGTTTAAGTAAGCTAAATCCTTTTCCGTAGCAGAAAGCAAGTAGGCTGGGATGCCTGGGTGGCTCAGTAGGTTAAGCGTCTGCCTTAGGTTCAGGTCATGATCTCAGGGTCCTGGGATCGAGTCCCGCATCGGGCTCCCTGCTCAACAGGGAGTCTGCTCCCTCTGCCTCTCCATGCCCCACATTCATGCTCTCTCTTTCTCAAATAAACAAATAAAATTTTTTTAAAAAGTTGGCAGTTTCTAAAGTTAGTAAATCAAGGAATAGAATTTTGAGCATCTTACTTAAATGTTTAGAGGTAATCGTTGGAAGAGCCAAAGCCTGAAGTGGTTTAAAGTGGTAACTTCACGGTCCAGACTTTGAGATGGAAGGTTATTGCTTTTCATTCGTAAATACCTATGTATTCCTCGATTGTTTAATTGTGTGCACGTATTACTTTGGCAAACAATATATTTTATTTAAAAATAAAAACCTTCCTCCTTGGCCATGTTTCATCAGCTGTGCTGGGTGCCTTCTATCTGTCTGTCCACATCGATTTCCCACGGCTCCTTATGACTCCCTCCTTACTAGGCTGATCTGCATGGCCTTTGTCAACAGACCCTCAAGCCAGTGGAGATGCTGAAGGCAGGGAAGAGAGTGAGGTTTGACCACTTCTTCTGCTGGCCCGTCAGGTGCGTCGGAAGAGCTGTCACACTACTAAATGCCACCTTTCCTCTCCAGGTGGCTTGCTCTATTCAAAATCTCTTTCTTTCTCGCTTAGGATATCTTCCTCTCCCCATTCCCTTAGGCCTGGGGATTTTACCAGTAGCCCCAGGGCACTACAGCATCTCTCGCAGTTTCTATACCTTCGCCATTATTCTCCTTATTGAATCTTCCTCAAATTATACTAATTTGGGTATGCCATTTATTTCCTCCTGGAGTCCTGACTGATACACCAGCCAAATTATCATTCTCAGAAAGAGAAACAGAGACCATAAAGGCAAGGGGATAACCCTGGGTAATAACAAGTGAAATACAATGGGACTCTTGAATTAGCAAGTGTAACTGATGTTGGTGACACTGGTTTTATAATAAGCGTAGGCAGTGGTTCCTTTTTTTTGTTTTGTGTTTTTTTTTTAAGATTATATTTATTTATTTGACAGAGAGAGAGACAGCGAGAGAGGAAACACAAGCAGGCGGAGTGCGAGAGGGAGAAGCAGGCTTCCCGACGAGCAGGGAGCCCGACGCGGGGCTCGATCCCAGGACCCTGGGAACACGACCCAAGTCGAAGGCAGACACCTAATGACTGAGCCACCCAGGCGCCCCGGCAGTGGTTCGTTTTGTTCTGGGGTCTGTGTGTGTCTCTTTTGCCCATGTTCTCAGAGCCACAGAACATGAGCCGTAAGATACATTTCTCCTTGGTCTTCTGTTCCCACATATATCAAAGACCATGTTCTTTGCATTTGCCACAAATACTATCTCTTTTCCCTTTGAGGTTTCTTCTGCCTTTTCCTTCGTGCTAATAGTCTGCCTTACTGGAGTTTGCTTCTCCTCGTTGTTCTCCAGTGGCAGATTGATAAAGTCAGATATTCCCCAACTGTGGTATATTAGGAAAATAGGACCAGATGGTTTCCAGAACATGCACACATAAAACTAAGTGGCACCATAATCATACCAGCTTCTTAATACACA
This sequence comes from Neomonachus schauinslandi, assembly GCF_002201575.2. Lineage (NCBI taxonomy): Eukaryota > Metazoa > Chordata > Mammalia > Carnivora > Phocidae > Neomonachus > Neomonachus schauinslandi. Next base: position 13,242,032 of record NC_058409.1, read on the forward strand.
CACACACACACACACACAGATCTGGTATTCTGTGAGGTCTTTGTTTCATTTTATATTTGTGTATTTTCCACTTACGTAGTTCCCAGGTTCGGAGGGCTGAGTTAAATCATATTCAGTGCACGTTATCATCATTGGTCTGTCCAAGGCCTTTCTCTTGTTTTATGTACTTACTTATTCCATTTTAACCCTGTTTCCCCCTCTCTCATCTTCCTGCTCCCTGTAGGCAGTCACTCCAGTGCAACTGATTTATCTTCATTTGATAGATGTAGAAGGTGAGGCTCAGAGAGATCACACAGCAAGTCATTAGCAGAACTGGAATTCATATTTAACTCTCCTGGACTCCAAAAACCATATGGTGTACCCTCCCATAGCTGCTTTGATCAGTTTTACTGTCATAAAGATGGAGGCAAATTTATGCACATTTACTCATTGCATTTCTAAACATTGAAGAAGAGGTGCTTAAAAAAATTTATTGAGGCAAAATTGACACAACATTAGCGTCAGGTGCGCAGCATAATGATTTGATATTTGTACATAATGCGAAATGACTACCACAGTAAATTCAGTAAAGATCAGTAACCAGACATAGTCACAATTTTTTTTTTGTTATGGTGAGAACTTTCAAGATCCACTCTCTTAGCTACTTTGAAATATGTGATACAGTATTATTTACTATAGTGGCCATGCTGTACATTGCATTACATCACCATGACTTACACATTTAGCAAGAGATCCTTTTAATGCAAAGTAAAAAATGCAAGTCTTACTGTGCCATGTCATCCTGTGAGTTGGCAAAGATAAACAGGCAAGAATTAAATGAGCTGAATCGTGTTGGGGTGAAGTAGCATGAATTAATTTTTTATTTGGACGAAAAAATGAACTGACAGGTGCCTTCTAGAACTGAAACTACATAATTTCCATGACTGTGATTAAGACTACTCATATTGCATAAACCTCTTATTAATGGTTGATTATAACACTTTCCAAAAATGTGCCTCTATAAAGTTTACATGACTAAGCATACTATTATATTCCTAATATTTCTCCTCCCCACCTCATCGTATCCTGCTTGTTTAAAGGGTCACAGTATGATGGGAAGGGTTAAAACACAGAATTACTATAAGACTTTTAAAGACATATACAAAATGAGATTTCTGAACATCATTTTTAGGAGATCCAAATAGGCTGTGCATGTTCTTATTGGCCTATTTCTTTAAAACTCAGCTGAGAGGACTGTCCAGATGTCAGTGTTGGAAACCCAAGGTATTCCCAGAATTGTGTGAGTGTTCATGGCTGGTGTGGAAGACAACCACGGTGTCCACCTGGAGGAAGCTTTAGCGTTATGTTAATGAAACTTAAGTGTCAGGGCCTCTCACTTGCAAGGGCCCCTTCCGAGGTCCTATGCATTAATTGTATTTGTAATTTTATGCATTTTTCAAGAGTGTCCTTCACTTGTATCCAAAATACATACTTTGTAGGATTACAATACATATAGATCTGAAAACCTGGATCTTTCTGCAAGGAGTGATATATGGGTATGGGTACAGACTCGTTGTATAGACTCATACGTGTATAGACTCATATGTGCATAGATTCATTCTATCGTGTCAGCTTTTGATAAAAGTTTAGTTTCAGAGAGAAGATGGTACAAATACACTACCAAGATTAAGAATGCATATAAAACTACTTTCATTCTCTCTTTAATGAAAATTTCAGTTTGTTTTTAAAAAGAAAAAAAAAAAACTGTCCCCCCTGTGGTCTGAGTATTGATGAGACACCAAACATGAGAATTTACATGTTAAAATAAATGACCTACACTAAGGCTGTGATTAAACATTTAATTTCTGTGGACAGCAAGTGCCACTATTCATTATGGTCTTTCCAATTCTACCTGGCACCCATAGCGTAACAATTACATTCCATTAAATGGGGGGTTTCCTTCTTCCTTTAAACCACACGTATGCAATTATACATGTATTATTGTAGCATTCTTGAGTTTAGAATTTTTATTAAATTTTTTATATTCAGATATCACCATTTGTAAATATCCAAAGCCTATTTAGTAATAATATTCAGTAACTTGTAACAGTGTTTTCCTTTAAATAGATTCATTTTACAAATCTGAAGAAAGAAAAAAATTAAATTCGGAAAAAATCACCAGATTTTTAAATTTTATATGTAATATGTATTATATACGTATGACAACATATATGACATGTTTTCTCTGACATGAGACTGTGAAACCAGGGTCTCGAAAGCTAATCAGACAAGGACTTAAGGAATTACAGAGCTACCACAAAGAAAGGCAGAGTGAAGTCTTGTAAATAGTGCTGGCTGTAATACTTAGGCCTGAGAACTGCTATGGACGAAATTGTAAAAAATAATAATTTTAACACTCAATTATGCCAGTAAAAAATTTATATAAGTTTACTTTTTACATGTTTGCCCCCTTAACATCTAAGTGCTTGAAATAAATGGGTATCTTTCCTCAGCATTTCTCTTTATCAGAGGAGCTAACACAGACCTTCGACTTAGGACCTAAGACTAGAATTGATTATTTTCTGAAGTGAATAATACTGAAGGAAAAGAATACATGGGACGCCGAGGACAAACAGTTCTCTCAAACCATGTGTATTTAACATCTGCGGTTTCCTCCCTCAATTTTATGTGCTCTTTTTTTTTTTTTTACTTTTAATTAATTAAATTTTATTTAATTTTAAATATTTTTTAATTTTTTAAAGTTAAATGTTTTAATTTTAATTATGCTTTCCATACTTAACAAATTAGATTCTCATGGTGCAATCTGAAACTTAGTTAATGGTGGTATTTCTAGGTTTTAGATGCAGTACTCTTACTTTAAGCAAAGAAGGGTTTTTTTTTTGTTTTTTTATATGTCCGTCAGATCTTGAGTAACCATTTACTTCCACACTTGCATCTCTCTTCCAGGAAGGCAGGTAGGAGACACGTTCGGTGCTTAGGCCTAGACTCATGCCTCAGAATGCCCTGGGCAACACAATAGCCCCTGAGTACTTACTTGTCGGTATTAGGAGGCCTGTTTGCTGGGAGCATTTTAGGGTACTGAGGCCATGTGGTTTTGATAAGAAAAGAATCTGGCTAATAAAGACTGATTTTCCTATTAATCCAAAGATTATTTCCATATCTTTGCAGTTTGTTCATTGTTTGTACCATTTCAGATCTTTCTGAACTCACTGTGCCCATGCTTGAGTCTAACCTTCAGATCCACCTCCCATCTAATTGCCTTCCAGACACTCTAGCCCAGATTTGGGTATTGAATATAGACAGATCCAAAGACTTGCTGTTACTGTTTTATATTTAGGTTTAAGTTTGCTTTAGATGTTAAACTAAGATCTTTCATTTGCTCATTATTAACTCATTCATTCATTCGTTGTCTAAATATTTGTGTAGTGTCTGTTGTGTTCCAGGCATTGCTGTGAATGCTGGAGATAGATTTTAGTAGTTTATATTGACCACTGGAATCAATTCATAGACAGCCAATAAACACATCCTACATGAATGAGTGATGGAATTTGTAAGTAAGTAAGTGAGAAAGGGCATACACATAGAAATGAAACACACTATAATAAGGGACTAAAAATGTAGTTATGTATCTAGAGCAAGTAGAAATTCCACATCCTCTGTTATTACAAATTCTCTAGGAAGGAATTTAAACCTCTTCATGGTACGAATGTAAGATATTTTATGAGAAAACTGAGGGACAACATAGTGCTTTATTTTATGAGCTCTGGAAACCGTCTCATTTTACTAGAAGGAAATAATGTTTTCATTTCGTGAAAATATTTGAAAAATTGGAAACCTTGCCTCCACAAACCGTATATTTGGGGTAGAGAGGATTAAGCGCTGCCCTTCACTGTCATCTAATAAATGTGCCCCTGTGATGTTGTGAATCTTTACATTTCTCTGAGGTACACCCTGCTTGAAGATCACCGTGAGCTCTTTGTTTATGGGAATTCTTTGTTGAATTCTTTTCTAAAAAAGAAATTCTTCTGTCATGTGAATTTCCCAAATCTTACCTGTATTTCCCAAATGATAGCAGTTACCTCTAACACTATTAGTAGCCACTCAAGGCAGTCATGCAGAGGACTAAGTGTCCCACCAGGTTTGCATTTCCTCATAACCATGGCCCCAATGAGTATCTGTATATCACGTCTCTGGAGTCAGATTGCCTTTGTCTGAATCCCGTGTCCAGCAGTTCTGAAATGTGATCTTGAGGAAGGTTTTCACTTTTCCTCTTTGTGCCTCAATTTCCAAATCTGTATAACACAAAAAATGATGGCACCTGTTAGTGGACCATTTAATAGATGTTCTATTATATAGGTCTCATGCAAACCAATAATAGGGGATCTGAAAATAAGACAGCTGATTGAAAAGTTGGAAGAACTTGAGAAAAAAACAAGTAGGTTCTGTTGGCTTGTCCAGTAGTACACATTAAAGGAGGAATTGTAATGTGTTGAGCATTAATAAATCTATAGGTGAATGACTTTGAAAATTGCACTTGAAAATTTAGCTTTTGGTTTAGCATAATGCTAGCTACTATTACCAAAAACCCTTAGCCAACGTAAGTTAATTTTTTTTTTCCCAACCAAGAAATCCAAGGTAGATGTTACTTGTTGTCAGGAACAGCTGTCTTCTCTGTTGTCTTTCACACAGGGACTCATATTGATGGAAACTCTGATGAGGTATCCAAGACATGGTGGTTGTCTAATCCCAGGGAACTGGAAGAAGTAGAGATTTTTGAGACATTTTCCTTGGTGCAGCCTGGAAATTGCACTTCCATCCCATCCCATGGGCACATAGTAATGCAAGGAAGGCTGAAAAGTTTTGTCTGATTTTGTGCCCTGAAAAAGAGAATATATATATTTGTGAATAGAAATAAATTTTTGCCACAGTTTCCCCTCCTGCTCCTGAAATATTAATTGGTAGCCTTTGCTCTATATTTAAAGCAGACCCATCCATTTCCAAGTAAAACAACCTACAACCCCTTTCCATATCTGTACCCCTTTCAAAGTCCAGGATATCTGGAAGGTGTTCAGTCCTCTCAATCAGGACCAGTTCTATGTTACTATATTTTAATTCCTATGGACTAGAGGATAGCATACTCTAGTAAAGCAAGTACACAGTAATCGTAAGAAACATCTATTTTGAGAGTGTGTGAATGGGAAACTCATGGCCAGCTCTAGCATAGGAAAATGCTGGAATCCTTCTGGTAAGGCAATTTTGGGACATGTCTACAGTGGCAGGAGAGGAAGTTTCATGATTAGATCTTGATTCTGTGTTCTGGAAGAAATTTCTTATCCACTGATCTCCGTGGACTTAGCTGCCACCCTCTTGAAAGATCTTCCTTCTATATTTAATGTCTGCAGGCACTTTTAAAATGGGTCCTGGAGAATATCGTTCTCTTAGGGAGCTGTGCAGCTTTCAAAGTCCAATTCTTTTTTTTTTTTTTAAGATTTTATTTATTTGAGAGAGAGAGAATGAGAGAGAGAGCACATGAGAGTGGGGAGGGTCAGAGGGAGAAGCAGACTCCCCGCCGAGCAGGGAGCCCGATGCGGGACTCGATCCAGGGACTCCAGGATCATGACCTGAGCCGAAGGCAGTCGCCTAACCAACTGAGCCACCCAGGCGCCCTCAAAGTCCAATTCTTTTTTTTTTTTTTTAAGATTTTATTTATTTATTTGACAGAGAAACACGGCGAGAGAGGGAATACAGCAGGGGGAGTGGGAGAGGGAGAAGCAGGCTTCCCGCGGAGCAGGGAGCCCGATGCGGGGCTCGATCCCAGGACCTGGAATCATGACCTGAGCCGAAGGCAGACGCTTAACGACTGAGCCACCCAGGTGCCCCAAAGTCCAATTCTTATGCAAACAGGAGCCCAAGCTTTGTCTTACATTCAGTCTTTTTTTTTTTTTTAATTCTTTTGGGGGGGGCTAAGCTCCTACTTCTTTAGCTATGCCTCAGAAAACTTTGTAGGGTTCTAATTTAGTGGTTTACTGTGTATTTCAAGTGCTAGTAATCACAGACATTGTCTTTTGATTTTTTTTGGTATTGTTTTCTGGATTTACTTTTCAAGCTTGTTGTATTTCTTTGCTTCTTTACTTCAGTGCTTATTTCTTTCAACGTAATAGTAGCTGCCATTTGAGAAAGAGGTTTTGGTAGGAAAGCAACATCCTTAATCTTAATTTTTGCTGTAGGGCTGACTTCCTTGTCTAGTGGAGAACATGACTTTGAGTTTTAAGCCTTTTTTCAGTTTTAACTCTTTTACTAGGGGGTTTGAAGAAATTTGCTTCTCCAACATTACAAGACCCTAATACCTGCCTGCCAACCAGCTAGTACTTTTCCTGAGCTCATTTCTTTCTCATGGTACTTTGACCAACATCGAGCACCAGCCAGTACAAACCAATTCCCTGGCATTTTCCTTACCATTTCCTGAGCTAGAGATTTGGTCAATGCCTGGGTCTGTCTTCAGAATTTTCATAAGCAACAGTTTCAGCACCTATTTAGCCACAAAATAAAAGTTCTTCACCATTTTGGCATCCCGTAGGTGTTTCTTACCCACTTATTGCTGCCATTTTCAAAGTAGTGGACTTCGGGAACACAACACTCCCCCCATTCCAGTCTGTCATAAGTAAGAAAGAGCATGGAAGTACCCTAGAGAGAGTTTCAGGCCAAGGTTGGAAGCAGCACATTGCACTCTGGTTCACATTTCTTTGTGAACTACTCATTCTCATGTCCAGAATTAACTGCATGGAGTCTGGGAAATGTAATCTAGCTATGGGCCCAGAAAGGAAAGGAAGTAGATATTGGTGAGGGCATAGTGGACTCTGTCACAGATTCTCATGGATTTAGTATGTACATTTATTTATTTCCTGTCGTGTTATTATGCCAAACCTGGAATTTTTACTGAGGGCTCTGTCTGGAAATTTTTCAGGTAGTTCCCTGTTTTGAGTTGTATAAGTAAGCTCTTCTTGCCATTTATGTATATAAATTTTATATGAAAAACCAAATGGATATTTTTGTTTTAAATGAATCATGAGATAAAAGTCTGAAGAGAATATGTAGAAGGAGACTTTATTCTACTTCATTATAGGAAAAATTAAAACGTACCAATTTCTAGTGATTGTTGTATTAGTCTTTTTAAAGTATACTTGGATCATAGTATGATACTTAAACATGGACATTTATATCAATCTGAATTTTGTGTGTGCTTTTAGAACCAAAATGTTCCACGAAATACTCAGTTTATGTTAATTGACTTGAAAGTTACTAAATAGAAGGGGAAACTTGTAAAAACATGACACCACAGTCAAGGTATACAGAAAAAAGAATGAGAGATGTAAGATCATGGTAGATTCTAACTCCAAGAAATCAGGGACCTTGTCTTTCTTTACCTCCAGACCTGCAGCATTGGGAGAGGACTGGGCAAGTAGTAGGTGCTCAGCGTAGAATTGATGAACTGATGAATAAAAGCATGATGCGTGAGTCAGAATACTAGTTGCTGAAAAAGGGCCATGGGATCTCAAACTTTCCCAGCAAAATCACTAATTATTAGAGTCCTTAAAAATTTATTACCAATATATGGACATTTTTCAAAATAATAAGATCATTGCTGCAATTATGTAGTAATGGCTAAGCATGAATTAATTTAAAGTACTCAGAGGATACATATCAATAAGATTTAGTCACATTGTTACTTGATTTTTATATTTGGATTTTGCTGATTACTGAACCAGTATAGGAAGTATTTGAAAAGTATTTGAAGATGTGGGTAATATAACCATGGTAATGATTTTTTTTTTTGTGGTAATGATTTTTAAAGCAAAATGAGAAATAGGACCAAAGATGAAATTATGTTAACACAGTCTATGTTGAAGATTATCATGAGGTGAAAGTCCCTATATAAGTACGGTATTAGAGATATGAATTCTAGCAAATAAAATTATATTTTTCACTAGCAAAAGTTTACTAGGTTAAATATCTCTAAGGAAAAGTTTTATGGTTCTTTTGATCAGTGAGTACAAAGGGAGTGAATATTTATCAGTGCTTTCAAAAATAGCTTGAATAGTGGATATCATGGATTCTCATTTGTTTTTTTTCAAATTGTTCTGGCTATGAAAAGTATTATAGAAAATCAAATTTAAAAATGGGGAAATTAGATAAGTTTGTTGGGAGAGAACTAATAAAGTTAGTGGTTTACAGGTGAGTTCAAAAATGGTTTGTGTCTGTGTTTTCCATCAATTTGAATGTAGGTACTACTGAAAATATTACTGAAGAACATAAAGGGATTGCAGTAGGCTGAATCTTAATATTTATGGAGTAAAATTATCAGAAATATTTCTATTATCACTGACACCTGGCAGTTTTAAATTAGCAAAGTATTTCTAACAAGAAAATATTTCTAGCAAGCATCATCAGCCACATGCCAGGCACTATGCTTAGTGGTGGTACTACATCAGTGAGCAAGGCTGACAAGGAGCTAATTCTTTGTCCTAAAATTATAATGGAATTGTCCTCTAGTTTATGTAATTGAACTGCTCTCCATGTGGAAAGACAGTCAGAAACTCTGAACCCTCCTCACTGTGACTTACTTTAGATACAACTTTGTGCCTCTGGACATGTGTTCCTAAGGTAGCTGGATACATGTTCCCTCATTTCCAAATCGTGTAAGGAAGAGTAGAATTATATTCCTGACTTGATAAATGATCTTTGGGAAAGTGTGAGTCACTGGTACAGCAACAATTAAAAACCTGAACGGAAAAAGCAAGACCATGGAAGATGAGAGGTAGTAGAAGATGAGATCTCATGTGAGAGGCTTAGTAAGTCAAGATTTAATACACACATCATTTTTTACAAAGAGCAAAATGATTGCCAATGAAAAGAATCACAAATAGTTTACAGAATTGACTAAGTATAATGTGATAACCTTAAAAAGAGGAAAAGGAATCAGTGACAGCTAAGTTGTATTGTACCACGATGTAGAAAAGTGGAGAGAATTTTCATTGGAAACCATCAGTGTCAGGCCTGGGAAAAAATTGAGACAGCATGTCTCATAGACATAACTATGGAGATAACGTAGATGATCGAATAACTCTTCTCTTCCTCCCAATTTCATTGTTTTTCCATTAGAGTGGAACATAAGTTATAGAAATCCAAGCCCCTACTGTGCACTGTTTGAAGAATGAGGCACACTGCTGTTGATAAATACTATATCTCTGTCAGAAAGGGTAGAAATCTTGACATCACCCCGTGAGTTTCATTTTAAAATGAATATAAATGGCTTTAAGTACTTTTTGTTGTTCTGTTTTGTTGGCAGTGTGAGCCATAGGTCTTCCTATATTGCACTGTAAATAAACAGTATGTCACCAGCATTAGACTCATTGTGATGGATGGTATACCTTTCTCAACCCTCAGTTGTCTCATTATCCAAGTTCTATTGGGTCATTAAACAAACATTAGATACTTGCTCTCCCTGGAATAAAATTGCTCGCTTGGGACTCAGCTCCAGAATTACTCAGTAACTAAAACCCCTTGCAGAACTTTGTGCATATGTATGCATATATGTGTGTGAGTACATATATAATGCTAGAGAGATAACTAATAGTTATCTATTAGTTATCTCTCTAGCATTAATTTCATACTATATATATAGTAAGCTCTGATTTTATAGCATGAGCTGTATGGCCAAGCATATAAAATACTGTTTTTTTTTTTTTTTAACTTCCAAAGCCTTCTGATTTTGTATACAATGTTTGAATGCTAGCTCATGTCCATTAGTTTATTCAAGATTTGTGTTTCTGTTTATGATTCTCTGCTTACTGTTAATTGTTAACTTGAATAAGAGTCTCTCTCTTATTCGTAGAATGTTTCAGAGACAATTGAGTAGTTTTGAATTAGAAGGATCCTGCATTTCATAGAAGTCTGCAAGTTTCGTCCAAAAAACAAATGATGAGCTCGGAGAGCAGAAGTGCACAAACAAGTCACAATTTGTGCATTTCCCCCCTTTTTCTTCTGTGGCTGTGAGACTTGTGTTTTCATCTCCAGCCCTTCATGTATTTTTGTGTCCTTGGATGAAGATTAATCGGAGAAGCGAGAACTGAACAGCTCATACTCTATTTACATAATTTTTGATCACTTTCACTTTATTTTCTTTTTCTTTTTTTATTTTTTTTTAAAGATTTTATTTATTTATTTGAGAGAGAGAGAGAGAGAGAGAGCGCACATGAGAGGTGGGAAGGTCAGAGGGAGAAACAGACTCCCCGCCGAGCAGGGAGCCCGATGCGGGACTCAATCCCGGGACTCCAGGATCATGACCTGAGCCGAAGGCAGTCGCTTAACCAACTGAGCCACCCAGGCGCCCCATTTTCACTTTATTTTCAAAGAAATAAAGGATGCCTTACATATTTTAACACATTCTGGTTCTTGCTGAGATAGAGAACCATGAAATTTAGGATAAGACAATGCTGTAAAGTAGTATCCATTTGGAAGCAGAAGAAATTCCAATAATTTTATGTAAACTACAGTGCAATTTTATACTACTAAAAGCTTTAAATAGTCACCTTTATGTATCACAGGTCAGGGACTAGACTTTTCAAACTCACACAAACATTTCCATCTTACCCCATCTTTTACCACGGGCATTACATACCGGGTGAGGAGACTCCTCTCAGCACTGACGATCAATAATCAATCTTTCAACAGTACTTAGTGAGCACTCTTTCTCTTAAGTACTGGGACAGGCATTTTGAAAAATAAAAAAACAGACACAATGGCTACTTAAGCTTAAAATCTAGTTAGAAAACAAAGCATAATACATATTAATGACAACTCAATATTGACAGCATATGGATGAATGGTATTTTGGTACAACAATATGCGTCACATACTTTCAAAGTGATTCTTTGCCAATTTTCGTGCTTTCTTTTCTCATTTCCATTGAACTGCTATGATTTGAAATATGATGGGAGAGATAGGAGATGTCACTCTTCTTTTCAAATAAACACAGTTAGACAAGGATCTACATTTTTTTCAGTGTTAGTGAGGAGTAATTGACATACATCACTGTGTAAGTTTAAGGTGCATAGCATTCTACCTTGGTATACAGACATGATGAAAATGATTACCACAGTCGGCTCAGCTAACATCCATCTTATCATATAGCTACAATAAAAAGAAAGAAGAAGAAAAGGGAAAATTTTTTCTCCTTGTGATGAGAACTCTTAGTATTTACTCTCTTAAGCAACTTTTTTTTTCTTAACAACTTTTATATCCTACAGGAGTGTTAGCTGTATCATTGTGGTGTATGTTACATCCCCAGTAGTTACTTATCTTGTAACTGGAAGTTTGTGCCTTTTGACCACCTTCTTCCAGTCCCCCCTCCCCGCTCCCTCTGCTTGAATAACCATAATTATGCTCCTGTTTCTGTGAGTTTGATTTTTTGTTTTTGTTTTTTAGATTCCACATGTGAGATCAAAGAGTATTTCTTTTTCTCTGTTTCACTTCACTAATCATAATGCTTTCATGATCCATCCTTGTTGTTACAAATAGTAGGATTTCCTCATTTTTCTTGGCTGAATAATATTCCCTTGCACATGTGTGTGCATGTGCACACACACACGTAACTTTTTTATTCATATATATATTTGTTCTTTATTCATATATACATTTGCAAATGTATATATATATCACAACTTCTTTATTCATTTATCCTTTGATGGTTGTTTCCATGAACAATCTATGTTTGATATTCTTCTTTACACCTATCTTAACCTGTAGGGTACCAAAGTTATCAAATTTACAGAACTGGGTCCTAAATAGGCCTTATGCTGAGGTAACTTAATTGTTCTGTGCACACAAACTGAAAATTTAAAATTTTAGAGATTGTTCAACCGTAAAAAACAGTTATTCTTCAGTTAGCAGTATTTTATAAGATATCTCTAATGGGGCACCTGGGTAGCTCAGTTGGTTGGGCGTCCGACTTGATTTTGGCTCATGTTGTGATCTCAGGTTCATGGGATTGAGTCCCTCTGTTGGGCTCCATGCTGCAGAGGCTGCTTGAGATTCTCTCTCTCCCTTTCCATCTTCCCCTCCCCCCACTTGCATGCAAGGAAGAAAGAAAGAAAAAGAAATTAAAAAAAAAAATCTCTCTATTCCGTAGTTACTGTGCTACCACATTTTTGGAATCAAAGTTATGCAAAAGCATGTCTTCTCTAGGGCTGCAGTTTGAAAGTCAGAATCTATCAGATTTCATTGGAAATGCATGTGTATTCAATGAACCAGCGTCTTCCTTCAGCCCCTGTGTATACTCAATTCAGGCCCCAAAAAAGAGTTATTAGAAAGAAAAATTAAAAAATAAAGTTTTCAAGAATTATATCTTATGAGTTAACCGTTGTATTTAAATAATGCTGATGAACTCTTTACACATCTCTTCCAATGATGCGAGAGTGACAAAGTTGTTAAAGATGATAGAGAGGTTTCTATTTTTATGTGGAATTAATAGACACATCCTACAAAAAAGTGGAATTAAGCAGATTATGGAAATAAAATAAAGATGAAGCTCTCATTCCTCTCTGAAGTACATTTTAATGAAGAGATTAATGAATGTTGTTTGATTTGAACATTATGAAATTTAAATTATGAAATGGCCTTTGACATGGCACCGTGCCTGATATTTTTGACATCAAGTTCTTTTTGACATTTTCATTTAAGGACAAAAAATGCCTAGCAAAGGTACCCGGACTCCTAGTAGTTGGAATGAGAACCAAAGTTACCCTGGTCAGAGGGCACTGGGCAAGACATACCAGCATTGTGCACACCTCCTCTAGTTGATTCCAGTTGGGTGATTTTATTTCATCTCCGTCCATGGTGGTGTTTTTGGCAAGCAGGGATGTCCTCGGGTGATACACAATCTGTCTCTACTCTGGAAGACTGGAGAGTGACCACGTCCCTAAGGGTCTGTTTTATGATTTCAAATCTACACACCCAACATATCTGAGCATTGGTGGGCTGCCCACACGGAACAATGAAATGTTTATAGAGTTGGGCACTTCTGCCCTGGAGCTATCTTGGTAACCACAAAGTACCTGTGTAGTCCAACTTATAATTAACATAAGGACAAAGCCACATGAGGCCTTTCACAGAAAATGCTTAGTTTCTAGTTTGGCTATGCAAAACGTGGCTCTAAGAAAACTCAACAAAAAATGTGTCATTTCTCCCTCTTCCATTGTGTGAAAAGAGCTAGCCTCCCTTCATTTTTCTAATTCTGCTTTGCCACATAGTAGAACCACCACTGGACCAGGGGTCACATACCTGGGCATCATCTCTGGCCCTCCCTTGCTCTACCTTTTAAAAAAATACTGAAACTCTTGGGTTTTTATTTTCTTTCTGGGCCAGATAGCTGGGCCAGATGATTTGTAAGATTTGTCTAATGCAACAAATAAATGTATTTCACCCCCATTTAAAATCTAACTCCTAAAAATTATATTGCTATTTGACCATAGTGACTTGGACAGTAACTGCCTTGTGTAACTTTTAAGAAATAAATTCTTCCACAGTGTGTGTCTTTTGGGCTAAGTCTTTTGGGCTTGCTTGGCTTTGCTTTATTTCATTGTCTTGGCCTTTGACTTAAGACCAAATGGAGAGTCATCTTAGAATAGAATGCATCCTCTGTGTGAGGGCTTGATATTTTGCCTTGGCAGGTGACTGGTTCCTGAATGGAAAGGGTTTCTTAGATTGGCAATTGGTATGATTCTAGGAGAACTTTGGAGAATTTGTTCTGTATTCTCTGCTCATATCACAGTGGCACTGAACGTGCAGGCCACCATCACAGGACTATTCAGATTTAGCTATCCTAATGATTACCAGTGTGAAGGGTTATCGATGGCGTGGACATTTACCTTAGCCCCTGATTTCTGGATTATGTGGGCAGTCTAAGAGATGAATGATCTTTAAAACTAGGGTATGATAAAAGACAGCCTCAAATTTGAGGGGATTTTCTAATTTGTGTCCAATTTACCTGTGTTTTCCAGCTTGGAGTACCTCGATTCCCAAGAACCTCTAGTTTTAGGTAAATTAATACTTGGAATGAACTCGCTCAGTACTGAGAACCAGTATCTATGGCCTGATAGTAGAACCATAAAATAATCTGTGCTTTAGGAGGGAGACACATTAGTGGGTTTATGGTGTAATAAGACTTGCTCTTTTCCCAGTTAAGGGCATTCGCAGCTCATTGGTCACAGCTCGGTAATGGAAGCTGACTTCCATTTTTCCTCCTTCCAGGACAGCATGAAAGAGCTCTAGAACATTCCCTAAATTATGGGTCATAAGCACATACTGAAGCCACAGAATCACGGATTAGCATTGCTTTTGGAATATAAGCATAGTTATGGGGAAAGCAAAAGCCAATATTTGATGTCTCAGCACTTGAAGAATTGCTACTGGAAACCTTTGATCTTTCAAGAACAAAAATCAGATAGTGTCACTATTCTCTTTCCGTCTATTTAATGGTTTCTCATCTCACACAACATAAAGTGGACTTAGCTAACCAAGACCAAAAAGGACTCAGCTTATCTCATCTTGCCTAAGTTTGTGACTTTGTTTTCCCTCATTCTACTCCTTTGTCATTAAGCTTCAGGCACTCAGTCCTTTTTTGGGTTCCAGGAACACACTAAGTTCTTTCCTGCCTTATGGCTGGGTACTAATAGCTGTTTCTGCTTGGGACATTTCTCCTCAAGATTTTAGTATGGCAGGCCTCTGTGGGTCATTCAGATCTAAGTTTAAATATCCCTCAGTGAAGATCCTCCAGTTTAAAGTAGGTCTCCAGGCGTTATCACATCATTTTGACTTATTTTCTGTAGAGCAGAGAGTACTCTTAGTATTTCCTTGGCTTTGTTTCCTTTTTAGTCAGATAAGAATGAGAGCTTATAGTGAGTCCTGAATAAATAATGTTAAATGAAGAAATTTTTAAAAAAGATTTTATTTATTTGTCAGAGAGAGAGAGAGAGAGAGAGCACAAGCAGGTGAAGCAACAGGCAGAGGGAGAAGCAGATGCACCACTGAGCAAGGAGCCTGATATGGGACTCGATCCCAGGACCCTGGGATCATGACCTGAGCTGAAGGCAGACGCTTAACCGACTGAGCCACCCAGGTGTCCCAAATGAAGAAATTAATGAACAAAGTAGATGTAAACTTCTAAGTTGCTTATTTTTAAATCAAAATCTTCTTAGTGAATGTCTGAGCTCTGAGACATCCTGTGATACCTTTGTGTGGTTTTAGGACAAGGAAGACACTCTCTGCAATGGATGAGTTAGAAATGCTTTGTAGTTACTGATGATGAGAAGGGGATTTTTATAAGCATGAACAGAACCTGGATGTGTTTGAAATAATCTTAGCAGGAAATTGTGTTGATTGTGGTCAGAACTAGTCAGGTTTGTGATGTATGTGTGAATAGAGCTGTTGGTATTTGCTGATAGATTAAATGTGGATGTGAAGGAATGAGAGGAATCAGAGATGAATTGCAAGTTTTTGGTTTAAGCAAATTCTTGATGATCTTAACATCTGTGGGGCATCCTTAGGAATTAGTAGAGTGATCAAAATTCCTAAGTCTGATACATTTGAGATTATAAATAAGTATATAAATCTGGGATTCATCAGCTTATTCAAGGATTAGGATATCTCCTAGGCAGAGTAGAGATAGAAATATTTTACATCACTCCAGTAGTTGGGTGTATAGGATAGATGGTGTGGGCAGCAAAAGATGTGAAATCAAGTTTTTAATTTGAATTATTTTGGATTCAGTTGTATTCTAGCCAGAACATGAAGGACTTTTTCCTTAGTGGCTTTGGGCTATAAAAAAGAAAATAGGGGCACCTGGGTGGCTCAGTCATAGAGCGTCTGCCTTCAGCTCAGGTCACGATCCCAGGGTCCTGGGTTCGAGCCCCGCATCAGGCTCCCTGCTCCGCATGAAGCCTGCTTTCCCTCTCCCACTCACCTGTTTGTGTGCCTTCTCTCGCTGTGTCTGTCAAATAAATAAAATCTTTAAAAAAAGAGAGAGAAAATAAACGAAAGAAGACTTGCTAACCCTTTATCAACACAACTTCCCATTCCTTCTAAAATATACCAAAGAGTATATGGTTCATGTAGTGAGGTAGCTGTGGCTGCTTTCAACCACTCCTACAATTTTTTAGCTTGTACCCAAGGCTATTTGACCCTCCCCCATTGAACCTTTAATTTGTAATTTCTGATAAATCACCAGCTGAGTTTCCATAGACTGTAACAAGATACCAGGCATTTTTTTTTTCTCTTCTCTTGAAATAATGGCCAACATCCAAAGCTGCAGACAAATGCCCTACATACCAGGCATTTATGTCCATGAAGGGATTCCTGGAATGCACCACTATAGAAGTGACTCTTACAGTCAATATAAGAAGAGTCCTGGTGGGAAAATTGGGTATTCTTGGTCCTTTAGGGAATACAGCATTATTGGAGAAAGGTATTTATTCCCTCATCTACCTAAATTCAAGGGAGTGGACTTCAAGAGAATTGCTTCCAAGGGATGAGGGTACCCAAGATAAGGAGACTGACCATTTTTTCCCAGATGGAATTTTTTCTCAGGGAACTTCATGATTTGGAACTTTCCCTTGTGCCTCTCTGAGCAGAAGAGAACTGGAAAGAAATGAGGGCATTAATGACCCCACCTTTTCCATGGCAGAGACACAGGAATTCGCTGTGCAACACTTGTTCACTATAACACTTCTGCTCAACAGGGCATTGGTGAACTTTGACTTAGGGTTAACATGTGGGTTATTTGAAGAATACTTTGGATTCCTCCCTTCTGGTTAAGCCCAGTTCCTTTGTAAAGTGTTGGTTTGTACATCTTACAACTCCCCTCTGTATCCATAAAAGATAATCTATGCCACAGTTCTTTATTACTGGTTTAGTGCTCTCCTTTGGTAGCAGCAGAGCTGATTACACTCAGGACATCATGAGATCGGAAATATGTAGATGGGGAAGTGGGTGCCCTTCTCAATAAAAGAGGAGCAGATCTTTGGAACTTGGACTATGAGTCTGCTTAGGCAGGAGGAGAAGAAAGGGAAAGTTGGGGAGAAAATACTCATGACATACTTTTCTGCCTACTCATAACTAACAACTCAAAGTAAATAAACCCAGACCTCCATAAGGTCAGCTTTTTTTTTTTAACAACGATTTCCCCACACAACTAGGAGCAATTTGATATTTATTCACAGCAAATAGCTGAAAGTATATTATTGGAAAATGTTCACTGACATAAAGTAAAACACTTAAAAAAAAAAAAGTGATTCTTATTGGAGAGAATCGAATGTCCAAAGTGAAAACTGAATTCTTTAGGAAAGTGTTTCACCCTAAGTTGCCAAATTGTCTGTCTGTCTTTCTTTCTTTCTTTCTTTCTTTCTTTCTTTTCTTTTCTTTTCTTTTCTTTTCTTTTTGCCAAATTTTATTTTTCAAGGAGAAACATTCAAAAATATTATCTCTTGCCATTTATCTAGTTAAAAAGTAAATATGACTATTAACTGATACCTGCACACACTTAACACATAACCTCACTTGTCTTAATTCATTGCAAATCAGTGTACCTGTCTCCATGACTGTGTGATCGTGCACCAGCTGCCTGGATGAGTCTGAAAAGCTCTAATTTCATAGAATGTTCTGGCTTTCCTTGTAATAGAAAAAACTGCTGGCGATTTGAAATGCTCTTGAAGTCAAGCTGAAGGACTTAATAGGAAGGTTTTCAGAGTAGGAGTCTGGCTAAATTTTAGGTGGAGGAGTATAATGGGACAACAAGGGAATGTATCTAGAGACTTCACTTGCACAGCAAGCCAGTTGTTCTTCCAGAAGATTTGTGGTTTTGGGTGAGATGGAGGTAATGGTACGATAAAATCTCCTAAAGTCCTGTCTTGGGACTGTCATGACTTAAATCAAATATACTGTCTATATCCATAACTTGAGGTCCCAGTGGAATCCATTTTGCATGCAAATAGAAATATATATAACCACATTGTTCTATTTTTTCCCTATTTATTTTTTAATCTAGTGTTCCATGATTTATTGTTTGCGTATAACACCCAGTGCTCCATTCAATATGTGCCCTCTTTAATACCCATCACCAGGCTAACCCATCCCCTCACCCCCTCCCTTCTAGAACCCTCAGTTTGTTTCTCAGAGTCCATAATCTCTCATGGTTCGTCTCCCCCTCCTATTTCCCCCCCTTCATTCTTCCCCTCCTACTATCTTCTTCTTTTTTTTTTTTTTTAAACATATAATGTATTGTTTCAGAGGTACGGGTCTGTGATTCATCAGTCTTACACAATTCACAGCGCTCACCATAGCACATACCCTCCCCAGTGTCTATCACTCAGCCACCCCATCCCTCCCACCCCCCACCACTCCAGCAACCCTCAGTTTGTTTTCTGAGATTAAGAATTCCTCATATCAGTGAGATCATATGATACATGTCTTTCTCTGATTGACTTATTTTGCTTAGCATAATACCCTCTAGTTCTATCCATGTTGTTGCAAATGGCAAGATTTTGGGGTGTTTTTTTGATGGCTGCATAATATTCCATTGTGTATATATATATATACCACATCTTCTTTATCCATTCATCTGTCAATGGACATCTTGGCTCTTTCCATAGTTTGGCTATTTTGGACATTGCTGCTATAAACATCGAGGTGCATGTACCCCTTCGGATCCCTACATTTGTATCTTTGGGGTAAATACCCAGTAGTGCAATTGCTGGATCATATGGTAGCTCTATTTTCAAATTTTTGAGGAACCTCCATACTGTTTCCAGAGTGGCTACACCAGCTTGCATTCCCACCAACAGTGTAGAACAGTTCCCCTTTCTGCGCATCCCCACCAACATCTGTCATTTCCTGACTTGCTAATTTCAGCCATTCTGACTGGTGTGAGGTGGTATCTCATTGAGTTTTGATTTCGATTTCCCTGATGCCAAGTGATGTTGAGCACTTTTTCATGTGTCTGTTGGCCATTTGGATGTCTTCTTTGGCAAAATGTCTGTTCATGTCTTCTGCCCATTTCTTGATTGGATCATTTGTTCTTTGAATGTTGAGTTCAATAAGTTCTTTATACATTTTCGATACTAGCCCTTTATCTGATATGTCACTTGCAAATATCTTCTCCCATTCTGTCGGTTGTCTTTTGGTTTTGTTGACTGTTTCCTTTGCTGTGCAAAAGCTTTTTATCTTGATGAAGTCCCAATAGTTCATTTTTGCCCTTGCTTCCCTTGCCTTTGGCGATGTTTCTAGGAAGAAGTTGCTGCGGCAGAGGTCGAAGAGGTTGCTGCCTCTAGGATTTTGATGGACTCCTGTCTCACATTGAGGTCTTTCATCCATTTTGAGTCTATTTTTGTGTGTGGTTTAAGGAAATGGTCCAGGAACACGACAGGGATGTCCACTATCACCACTGCTATTCA
Source organism: Neomonachus schauinslandi (assembly GCF_002201575.2). Classification (NCBI taxonomy): domain Eukaryota; kingdom Metazoa; phylum Chordata; class Mammalia; order Carnivora; family Phocidae; genus Neomonachus; species Neomonachus schauinslandi. The sequence continues at coordinate 13,261,534 of NC_058409.1, forward strand.
ACATAGTACTAGAAGTCCTAGCCACAGCAATCAGACAACAAAAAGAAATCAAAGGCATCCGAATCGGCAAAGAAGTCAAACTCTCACTCTTTGCAGATGATATGATACTCTATATGGAAAACCCGAAAGATTCCATCCCAAAACTGCTAGAACTCATACAGGAATTCAGTAAAGTGGCGGGATATAAAATCATTGCACAGAAATCAGTTGCATTTATATACACCAATGAGACAGAAGAAAGAGAAATGAAGGAGTCGATCCCATTTATAATTGCACCCAAAACCATAAGATACCTAGGAATAAATCTAACCAAAGAGGCAAATAATCTGTACTCAGAAAACTATAAAATACTCATGAAAAAAATTAAGGAAGACACAAAGAAATGGAAAAACGTTCTATGCTCATGGATTGGAAGAACAAATATTGTGAAGATGTCAATGCTACCTAGAGCAATCTACACATTCAATGCAATCCCTATCAAAATACCATCCACTTTTTTCAAAGAAATGGAGAAAATAATCTTAAAATTTGTATGGAACCAGAAAAGACCCCGAATAGCCAGAGGAATGTTGAAAAAGAAAAGCAAAGCCGGCAGCATCACAATTCCGGACTTCCAGCTCTATTACAAAGCTGTCATCATCAAGACAGTATGGTACTGGTAAAAAAACAGACACATCGATCAAGGGAATAGAATAGAGAGCCCAGAAATGGACCCTCAACTCTATGGTCAACTAATCTTTGACAAAGCAGGAAAGAATGTCCAGTGGAAAAAAGACAGTCTCTTCGACAAAAGATGTTGGGAAAATTGGACAGCCACATGCAGAAGAATGAAACTGGACCATTTCCTTACACCGCAACCATGTTTTTTCAATATAATTTTTCAGGGAGTCACACTCTGGGGTGGGGCCCAATCACTGAGGAAAAGAACACTGAATTCCACAGTAAGTATTTGACCTTTGTAAAGAAAATTTTATTTCAAAAATAAATTATTTCTGGTTTGGAAATAATATCATTTTTCATTGTGTGTTCTTACTTTGAATTCTAAAAATATTGGTTTGGAGATGTCTGAGTAAAGGTTGAAACAATTTTTTATAGGGACAAAATGAATCTCTTTTTTATGCTTCCTTAATTCAAAAGCAACAGAAAGATTTTTTTTTTAGGATTAAAAAAAATGTCTTTTATGTTAAGATGAAAAAGAAGTTTTAGTTCCTATAAACATTACACAGGTGACTTCAAAGCATATAAAAAGAACTATTTAGGTAGAATGGCTCTTTCACCTTTAATTTTAGCATTACCTCTGTTATTTCATAAAAAAATGAAAGGATCCTCTTCTGTAAAGGATAGACATAAACCCTTAAATTTTATTATCAATTGTTCAACTTGGCCTAAGTTCCAAATACTATTTTCTGAAATCACAAAGTGTCAGTGTGTAAAGATGGAAAATGGGAAGAAAGGGTAACTTGGTATCCTCATACAATGATTATGGTTTTAGTTGAAGCTTATGGGTACTGATGAATTATAGAAGGAGATTGGAGGGGGAGATAGGGGTCATGCCAAACCTTTTCTAATCCAACCTTGCCAGGTAGAGTTGTTCACCACCTAAGTTTTACATCTTGAGATAGATTTTCTCATTGCAAGCTTAAAGAGACAGACTAAGGAAATTTTTCCTACTCCTCAATTTTAAATTTTCTTTTTGAGTCGGATTAAAATTCCTCCAGAATCCTAACCTTGTTTTCCACTGTTTCATTAGTTCTCATCAAACTGAACTGTAAATGTTTCTTTGTACTCTTCTCAAAAAATGGTTTTTGCCTCAATATACATCAGATTTCCTTCAATGTATACTTTTTAAAAAACTGGATGAGAGTTCAAAAATGATCTCATACTGTTGTCTCAAGTATTGTCACCTCGGCTGTGTTTCAAAATAGAATTGGCATTACACCAGAGAGACAGATAGATTGATTGATTATATTTGAGTACACTTTGTATTTTGTCATGCACTGTGGTACCTTTATTGTGCAAATGTCAAAAAAACTTGTTTTCAGGGATTTCTATTTTAGCAGATTAATTGAATCTTTTTTTTTAAAGATTTTATTTATTTATTTGAGAGAGAGAGTGAGAGAGAGAAAGAGCACAAGAGGGGGGAGCGGGAGAGGGAGAAGCAGACTCCCTGCTGAGCAGGTAGCCCGATGTGGGACTCGATCCCGGGACTCCAGGATCATGACCTGAGCCGAAGGCAGTCGCTTAACCAACTGAGCCACCCAGGCGCCCAGATTAGTTGAATCTTGACTCTATCTTCCCCCACGTTTTGCACTGGATGCTTTCTTTTTCTTCTCTAAACATATCAATAATGCCGTTTCTCTGGCTTGAGTGGGTACTCATGCTGGGAACATAGGCCCTACCTTTTCCATGACATTTTCCCAAGTTTAGGAAGGCATTTATTTACCATTCAAAAAAAGTTAGTAGACTCTCATTCTATTATGCACTTACTTTGAAATTATTAGTATCTCCAGTATTTTCACATTGGAACATCTAAAAATTATCTGACCTAATTCTTTTCCTAAATAAGGGATATGTATATTAACTCTATTTTGAGCTTTTAGTAATTCATTTCCTCTTGGAATTCTAGAGATGGGTAGTTTTCTGATGGTGACTCATTAAGCTAATACAGACTTGTATTTCTTCCTAGAAATTAAGGACTACTCCTGGTCTTACCTAGAGAGTAGACAATCCAGTATTTGAGGGACTCGTGCCAGGTGCTCCAGGGTCCACAAAAGCATTTAAGGAATTTGTCTTTGCCTTCAGTGACCTTCTGTCACAATGGCAAAATGAAACAGCATGTCAGAAAGATAGGATGACAGCCTTCAGATGTGTGGTATGCTGGTAAATGTTTAAGAACTAGCGCTTGGTGGTAGTTTTGCTGATTACTCTTGGTATCCATGGTCCTCCTTGGTTGATTTAAAGCTGCTAATGATTTAATAACTGCTGCCAAAATTCCTGAGAATTGAACAGTTGGCCCCCTTGAACAGGCTGGAACCACCTATAACAACACACCACTGATTGATTGTCTTGAGAGGTCAAGTCTACTCTGGGTAGCTACTGTATTACGTGTGAACTTGTTAGTAATGATCTTAGAAAACTTGGTTATCAAATGCTATAGCTCCTCCTCATCAATAGTGAATAAGGCAAGGGCCACAGGACACTGACCTCTGATTACCAGCTCTCCTCCCAACTTAGATGCTGTTTGTTTGGCAAGATTTGAGTCTTCTGTACATAAAGATGGGTGTCTTCTAGCAATTCTAGAAGAGTCACAGCCATTATCTGTTCAGTTTTCCTTTTCTCATTTTCTTGCTGCTTTTCTGGAGCTCCAGTCAGATTCCCATGAGTCCTTTCCACTCTACTTCCCATGGTTTCTTTTTAGCTTTTATTATTTACCATAATCTTATCACCACCATGTATTTTATTTATTTTTTTATTGTTGTCTTTGTAATATGAGCTATATGAGGATAGTGATTTTTCTCTGAATTTTCACAGCATCTACAACAGTGTCTGGAACAAGTGGATGTTATATATACATACATACATACATACATATTATATATAAAGATTTTATTTATTTATTTGTCAGACAGAGAGAGAGAGAGCAAGCACCCAAGCAGGAAGCAGCAGGAAGAGGGAGAGGGAGAAGCAGACTCCCAGCTGAGCAGGGAGCCCAATGCGGGACTTGATCCCAGGACCCAGGGATCATGACCTGAGCTGAAAGCAGATGCTTAACTGACTGAGCCATCCAGGCATCCCAATAAATACATATTTTTTAAAATTAAAAAAATTGAAATAATGAGTTTCATTAGGCTAGATATAAAATTAAGGTAAATCTAGATAGCCATTTACTCAAGATGACCTTTTTTTTTTGGTTTGATAGTTCTACTTCCTCAAAACTGCAAGTAATCTCTGAGAGAGCACTTGTTCCCTCAAGTTCATCCTTTCCCCCAAAAGCTACCAGACTTATTTGACATGGTTTACTTTTCTATTATGTCTAGATGCTTTTCAACCATTTCTCACATTGCTCCTTCTAAGCCTAGAAAACTATCACTTTTAGTGCTAGTTTTTCTTGGTGTTTAGAACCCAACCTTTCTTTTTGCTTTTGTTTTCAAATTCATTATTCTGATTTTTCCCCCCACACATTACTGAAGTACTTCATTGGTTCATAACGTGAGTTTGTAATTTATTTATTAACCTTGACTGTAGACACTTTAGACCTGCTGAGCTACACATGTTCAGATGTCCAAAGTATGGTTTTCCTTATGTTCTTTTTATTGTAGCTTTTCCCCCCAAGGCCCTCATTTCTGCCTAATACTGTAAAATGAATTCGTGCCTTTTGTGTTACTTCTTATTTTCCA